>NC_068409.1:22813249-23126999 GCF_023724105.1 Carassius gibelio | reverse complement strand
TCGGTGTGAGCGTGGTCCTTTTCCTAGTCAGCCGCTTCAGTCCCTACGAGTGGCACGCAGATGACTGCGAGGAAGGAGCAGAGCAGAACCCTAACCAACCCTCCTCCTCGTCCGCTCAACCGGGTCAGGGCCAGCAGAACCAGAACCAGCAGAGTCAGGAGCAGACCAACGAGTTTGGCATCTTCAACAGTCTCTGGTTCTCACTGGGAGCTTTCATGCAGCAGGGCTGTGATATTTCCCCCAGGTGAGATGCCACTTTGTTTTTGTTCAGGGTTTTTGCAACTGGTTTTGCTTCAGGGTTTCATGTTGGACATAAAGTGGTGACTCAACAATCATGAACAAAAATTGTCTGCAAAATTGAAAACATTTATTTAGATTCTAAACTTTGATGGGTTCATGCGCAAAACTATGGAAGGTCGTTTCCACCACTGAATAAAAAATGTAAAAGGTAATGGCTTTTATTTTATCTCACAATTCTGACTTTTTTATCTCTGAACTGTGAGATTTAAATTCACAATTGGGAGTTATAAAGTCACAATTGTGAGATATAAACTCACATTTCAGAGAAAAACTGTATGAATTGTGGGATATGAACTTGCAATTCTGACTTTTTTTCACAAAATTGCATATGAAATCACACTTGAGAGTTAAAAGTCAGAATTGCAAGATAAAAACTCACAATTCTGAATTTTTCTCGCAAATGCAAATTTGTATCTCACAATTCTGACTTTAGAATTTCCACTTGCGAATTTACATCTCAGTTCACTTATGGTTTAAATGAAACATTTACATCTCAATTCTCATAAAAAGTTGCATTTAACATTTTTATTTTTTATTCACTGATGGAAATGGACTTCCATGCAAATCAGTTTGTGCTCATTGCAAATTAATTTCTATTCAGTGTTATTTGGGTTGTATTTATTTATTTGTTTATTTTTACTTTGCCAAGGGTTCTTCATGGCCAGTTTGATGGGCATAACATGCAATCTGTCCATGTTGGCATTCATTTAATTTGACTTTTACCAAGTGACGGATGAATTTGCAGCAAAATACAATAAAGTTTGATTGGGCACACAGCATTTGACACCAGCAGAACAAGACATGGGAAGTATGTTACTTTAATTTGTTTATGAGCAGTTTATTTTTCTAGCTTACTCTGCTAAACCATTGCATGGTTAGTTTCATTTTATTACTGATCGATTTCAGTTTTGAATGATGCAACAGTTCACAGCAATCCTGTAGATTCTCATGCTGAATATGTTCAAATGTTTCTTAAATGTTTGGGGTGTAGTTATTTCTCAGCGGTGCTGTTGTGTGGCTCTTGGCAGATTACTGAGTGGTGTTTGTAGTTCAGTAATTTGTGGTACATGGCAGTATTTCTGAAGATCAGATAGAGCTGCACATCCACTTGGACTGGACACAAACCTAATGCCACAGTACTGGCTAATGAGAGGAAGGCAGCAGCTCTTTGAAAGGCAGATTAAAGTGCTGTGAATGCTACATCTGAGCCTTTTACTCAGAGATGAAGTGTCTCTCTCTACGCAGTTGCTGGACTCTCAAAGGTCTCCAATTAAAATCCTAATTAATAGGGGGTGAAGCTGGCAACATGAGGTCAATGGCTGTGGGTTTTAATGGCACAGGGAGAAACAGTGCAGTAGGTCTCAGAGAGAAATGTCAGCGGCTGTGTTCAGGCACCAGACAGCTTTCACACCTGTAGGCAACACATTTAAGTCTAGTTGATGCCTAAAGCTAATATTACAGATGGATATACTAGATTCCAGGTTATGCAATATAATTAAATGTCTATCTGATATGTTAGCCTCTTTTAAAAATAAAGTTATAAATGTGTGGTCGTGGTTGATATATGTCTGTTTTATTACTTATTGAGTGACTTTTATTCAAGGTATATGTAACTTTCTCTGTCATCATTCTCCTCTGAGAATCATAAGCTGTTCTAAATGGTAGGCAACTCAATTAAGCTTTCTAATTTCTTCTACTTTCAGACTAAATTAATCTATTGTATTGAATATTGAATCCTAGAATGCATTGCAACAAGCTCAGCCAATGGGGAGACTTGGGAGAAGCAGTTATTATAAATGAAAGCATATCATTCATTATTGAAAATTACCTACAGTATAGAAACTGTTCAGTGCAGTTGAAAATTAATTTTCAAGATTATGCATATCACTGTTAGTTTAGGAACAGGCAAATGCTAAATTCTGTTTGAATTGCTTGAGTCTGCTGTGCGCTTTATGTGAGGAGTCTGACATAAAGCAATTCACTTTTTAGGAAGGTCATTGTGATTTGGAACAGAGCTCATATGATGTTTTTTCCAGGTTTGCCTGTGAATGTCATTCCATCAACAAAGCAATAATTGCACCCTTCCTTTTTTGGAGGGGACAATTACTACTATAAGCATAATTACAAATGGGTATGTTGGCAGGGAGTCATTAAGAATCTGAGCTGTGATGAGTAAATCATGAGTTCAGTTTCACAGGTAACATCTTTCACACCTTTTAGCGTAGGTTTATGTTCAGCAGTGCCTGCAGTTGTATATCATCATGCACTTTGCTTACCATATGTACTAATTTTTTGCTGTTAATATTATTATTATGTCATTCCTGCCTTTAGTTGATACCTGATTTGACTACAAGAATGAGAGCAAAAGCAGTGTGTTAATTAATCTTTATAAATTGTTAAATCCTAATGCTGTTAAATTGACTGTCCTACAGAAGCTAGTTTGTGCTGGCTTAATGGTAGGATGTCCACAGCATCATGCTGTCACTTTGGTTACCAGTGTGATATGAACAAATTATACTTTTGCAGAACCACAATAGTATTGCAAGCCTCCTTCCTCTGTAGTTGTTCTGTTATGATCATTATATTCATGTTTTTGAAATAATTATATTATTCTAAGGCTTCATCAATTAACATTGTGAAACTGAAATATTATTACAATTTAAAATAGCTGTTTTCTTTTTTAATATATTTTAATATAATTCCTTTTTATCATTTTTTAACAGTGTAAAAGTGTTTACTGTCACTCCTGATCAATTTAATGCATCTTTGCTATATATTTAAAATATAAATGCTATATATGAGATATATATATATATATATATATATAGAGAGAGAGAGAGAGAGAGAGAGAGAGAGAGAGAGAGAGAGAAATAATACTTTTATTTAGCAAGGATGTATTAAATGCATTTAGATAGCATTAAGCATGGGAAATAACACGGGAAGTAGCACGGGTATGTTTTTAGAAATAGCCAAAAATACATTGTAATTATAATTTTTGATTAGTAATATACATTGATAAGAAATTCATCTGGAGAGCTTTAAAGACAATTTACTCAATATTTTGATTCTTTGGACCCTTCCAGATGCATAAATAGCCATATCTCGGCCAAATATTGTCATTTCATAACACACCATACATCAATGAGAAGCATATTCATTCAGCTTTCAGATGATGTATACATCTCAGTTTCATAAAATTAACTGTTATGACAGATGTTTTTGTGGTCCAGGTTTATATATACATTTATATCAATCTCAATTGCCACCACAAGGCTAGCTCTTTCTCATCAGTTAAATACAATCATGTAAAGTACTTTGCTTTGTTGGTATGGAAAATGACCTTAACCTGTACTGATTCACAGTGATAAATCTTATCTGTCTGAAAATCTTATTAAAATCTTACTAAATCTTATTATTCTGTCATCCAGCATTTCAGAACCTACAGCCAGGGTATGTCTCTGTGAGCTCCTGTATGAATTGATTGTTCTGTCTCAGCAGTGGTGTTGAAATGTCAGCGGTGTGAGGGAGAGCAGCACGCTGCTTTCCTGTGGATGTCTCCTGTGATGGGGCGCAGAGAGGCTTCAGAGGATCTTAATTAGACCGTGTCATTTCTCCCTGTCATTTCTTGCCGTGACTCAGACTCTGCCGAGTGCAATCGACAATGTTGTAGTGATTATACCTTCTCTCTCCGTGTCACTGAAGTTCTATAAACAAGTAAGGACAGGATGTGGATGGTGTCTGCATTGCGGGTGAACATGTTTCGCCATCTTGAACACGTCACCTCAGACGCTGCTTTATGAGTAGCCATGCGTGACTGGATATTCACGATTCTGTTTGTGTGATGACATTTAATTAGTAATGAGAGGAGAGAGTGGATGATGGAGCGACTGCAGCAGCAGCATTAACAACTTCCATTATGCTTCTTTAATCACGGGTTATCAGAGCTTCTTCTCTCTGTGATCATCTGCATTTGAATTTACACACTTAGTCCTTCTGTCTAATGAACGCTGATAGTTTGAATTGTTAGTGGTCTGGCCGCACGAGCATCAGACTATGGTTTGCCCCTTCATGTGCTATTTATTCTTCGGAAGAAAAAAATCCCTGTTCAAATGTCAGACCTGTCACTCAAACCTCCCCATCAGGCATAATTTATGCAAGCCACTCAAGATAATGTTTATCTCTTCAGACACAGGTGCCCACAATCTCATATCTTACTGTTACATTGTCCTTCCCTTCTCTTCTCTTCTCTTCTCTTCTCTTCTCTTCTCTTCTCTTCTCTTCTCTTCTCTTCTCTTCTCTTCTCTTCTCTTCTCTTCTCGCACTCAACAGAAAAGTAAGCATGGGCTGCTACGTGCATGGTTTGGCATGGCAGAATGCAAGCACTGATTATTTTCACTAAAAAGATGCGTCTCAGTTCATCACAATCTCATAAAGCTATGTTATAACTTTAGTATATGCACAATGAATCTTCCATAATGTCTACACTTCATGTGTTATAATGAGAGGAATTGAGCATGCAAATTCCTGGACTGCACGAGAACTTTTGAGCAGTGAGTGGATTCTAACTTAAACACCTTTGATTGGCCATCGTGTTCCTGAATTCAACAGATATGCCTGTGATTGTCTACATTGCTCAATGCGGCAAACACATGTTATGAATAGAAACTGCCTATACTTGTGCATGTTAATCATTTCTATCTTAAATTAGTTGTAATAAAAAATCATTTAATTATCCTGTATCCCGCACACACACACGAGTCTCTACGCATTCGCCCATCTAGTGTTGTCCCACGCCGCACTCTGCTGCGTTGGGTCCCGAGATAGTCCCGCAGGATTGTTGGTCTCTACATGGAAGGAGCCTATTAAATTGTTATGATAGAGGCTCTCAACTCTGAACATAACTTGTTTTTCAATATATACTATTAAATAATTTCTATAAAAATTGTAAGTTGGAAACAGCCGCCCACAGTAGCAAATAGCTTTGGTTTTATATTTCATTTGATTACATTAATATTTAAGTTGAGATTTACCGAAAATATTTTAACTATTACTATGTAAAAGGAATACTGCTGTAAAAAAACAGCTTATTTTGTTTAGAGTGTTTGCAACCAAATTTTATTGCACTTTTGTCCATATAGCAGTACTTTTAAAATAAAAGTGGGCAATACACTACTTTTGAATTCAATATTGAATTTTGTGCATAACAAAATATATATATATATATATATATATATATATATATATATATATATATATATATGCTCAACCAAAGGATTATTAGGAATACCTGTTCAATTTCTCATAAATGCAATTATCTAATCAACCAATCACATGGCAGCTGCTTCAATGCATTTAGGGGTGTGGTCCTGGTCAAGACAATCTCCTGAACTCCAAACTGAATGTCAGAATGGGAAAGAAAGGTGATTTAAGCAATTTTGAGCGTGGCATGGTTGCTGGTGACAGACGGGCCGGTCTGAGTATTTCACAGTCTGCTCATTTACTGGGATTTTCATGCACAGCCACTTGTAGGGTTTACAAAGAATGGTGTGAAAAGGGAAAAACATCCAGTATGCGGCAGTCCTGTGTTGGCGAAAATGCCTTGTTGATGCTAGAGGTCAGAGGAGAATGGGCCAACTGATTCAAGCTGATAGAAGAGCAACTTTGACTGAAATAACCACTCGTTACAACCGAGGTATGCAGCAAAGCATTTGTGAAGCCACAACATGCACAACCTTTAGGCGGATGGGCTACAACAGCAGAAGACCCCACCGGGTACCACTCATCTCCACTACAAATAGGAAAAAGAGGCTACAATTTGCACGAGCTCACCAAAATTGGACAGTTGAAGACTGGAAAAATGTTGCCTGGTCTGATGAGTCTCTGATGATTTCTGTTGAGACATTCAGATGGTAGAGTCAGAATTTGGCGTAAACAGAATGAGAACATGGATCCATCATGCCTTGTTACCACTGTGCAGGCTGGTGGTGGTGATGTAATGGTGTGGGGGATGTTTTCTTGGCACACTTTAGGCCCCTTATTGCCAATTGGGCATCGTTTAAATGCCACGGCCTACCTGAGCATTGTTTCTGACCATGTCCATCCCTTTATGACCACCATGTACCCATCCTCTGATGGCTACTTCCAGCAGGATAATGCACCATGTCACAAAGCTTGAATAATTTCAAATTGGTTTCTTGAACATGACGATGAGTTCACTGTACTAAAATAGCCCCACAGTCACCAGATCTCAACCCAATAAAGCATCTTTGGGATGTGGTGGAATGGGAGCTTCGTGCCCTGCATGTGCATCCCACAAAGATCCATCAACTGCAAGATGCTATCCTATCAATATGGGCCAACATTTCTAAAGAATGCTTTCAGCACCTTGTTGAATCAATGCCACGTAGATTTAAGGCAGTTCCGAAGGCGAAAGGGGGTCAAACGCAGTATTAGTATGGTGTTCCTAATAATCCTTGGTTTTAGATGAGTGTATATATATATATATATATATATATATATATATATATATATATATATATATATATATATATATATATATATATATATATATATATATATATATAAATATATATAAATATATATACATAAACACACACACACAATAATATGGGGGTATATACATAGATATATAATATTTATGTAATATGTGACCCTTTACCACAAAAATAAGTAGTAAAAATATTTTTTTACTAATATTGTAAAACATTATTACAGTTTAAAATAAAAATATGTATATTATTAAATATACAATAAAATGTAATTTATTCCTGTGATGCAAAGATGAACTTTTAGCAGTCAAATGTCTTTCTGTTATTCTGTATTGCGTTGGTGCTTATTTATATTACATTTACTTTATTATACGTTTTGAAAACAGCTGTGCAGCTTAATATTTTCATGAAATTTTTAGGATTCCTTTATGAATATGTTCAAAAGAACATATATTTGAGAGCATTTATTTTAAATAGAAACATCCTGTAACAATGTGGCACAGGAACTACAGTATGATTGATTGATGATTTTCAAAAACTTGTTATGAAAGTTAAGTTTTAAGATTCACAAATGTACATTTTTCTAAATCTGCCTAGTGACTTCATGATTCATTGATTCTGGCAGGAATCCCCCGCAACTCCCAGAAAGAAATGACATGCTTTCAGTCCCAGAGCATTGTGTCATTCTTGGTTTTCTCCTCTGAGCTCTGCTGTACTTCCGTCACTTGGCTCTTTTTGTTCATCTATGTTCCAGAAGCGCACAGCAGGTCGGTTCAGGTGATCTGTACTAAGAACAAGTACAGATCTAGCTGTTGAGTGGTTGATGGATCCTGTTACACTGTTGATGGCTCTCACAGGACAAGGATCTATTCCATACCTCCCAGCACCCTGCCCACAATGGCAGATCAAACGTCATTTTGTGTCATTACACCAACACACACACCCGCACTCTAGTGGCCCACAGCACACCTGCTACAGTGATTACATTTGTACAGGGTAAAAATATTGTTCTACTCATCATTTTCAGAGGGTGTTTGTGCATTTCTTTGCTCACTTGACACATCTACCTTTGTGTATGACTAAGTGACCCTTAGTAATACTGAGAATAACAAAAATGAAGTGACTGGGAATTTCTACAAATCATGTGAAGCAGTGGCGTAGCCTAAAAATAGATGCAGAATTATTTTTTACAGTCTCAATATATATATATATATATATATATTTTTTTTTTTTTTTACTAAACTTGGGCTATTGTTGTTTACTTAGAAAATATATATTTTTTAAATCAACCCTTTCATGCGTAAGTTACAAATATTTTAACTGCCCCTTTGTTTCCATGGCGACGCGTCATGATTGTCACGTGACAAACCGCAGCCACTAACAGATGTATCGGTATTCATTTTATTTTGTTTTTCATTTTTTATTAAAATATATTCACAAACTTGCTTACCATGTCAACTATCTGATATTCCGATTCTTCGTTTAAAAACCTTTATTAGTTATCTTGATCTATAACGAGTCCTGTCAGCCGGATTTAACGTACAGAACTTGAATTCCCCAGTTTCTCCCGAAATACATGAAAGTATGTGGCTGTTGAGCTGGACGAAGAATAGAGTAAACTTTATTGTTCTGCTATGTGTGTCTGATATATGAATTAAACACGTCGGCAAATTACATTTGAATAGATAGTTTTTGCTGCTTCCATAGACATCAGTGTGTATTTTACAAACTATCAATGTATTGTTTTACTAGTGATTATGTATATTTAAATGTATGAAACCTAAAATAAACATTATGTGGTTGAAAACACTGCATATTAATTGTGATATATGACAAGCGCTGAGCGAATCTGGCAGTTTTGTGACGCCACTGAACATTCTAAATCATACTCTTAGAGGCACAGAAATAAGAATTCAATATATGGTGCAATAATGCTAAAAATGTAATATACATTTTAAATTATTTTCGTTAAAAAAATATCTGCCGACATTCGGACTGCCAATCACTCAGCAAACAGCAGCTGACTGTGACCCCATATGCTCCCCAGAGATCGTTGCCGCATATAAACCTTACTGTCTATGTCTAATAATTTTGCACAGTAATCTGACAATAAATGTGGCACACCCAGATTTTCATATGCACACCCAGAGTCTCTTTTCTGGCTACACTAATGATGTGAATATCAAGATACAGGTGTTGGTTTTCCTGCTGGGCATCACTGCCTGACGCACCTCCTCCGGTGCCTTTTGAACTTGTGTGTCATGGCACCTCACTGAACACTTTTGTGAGCATGAGCGGGTCGTCAGCTGGGGACCACCACTCATCGACGTTTCGCTCCTTTAACCCCAGTACGTCTCGTGGTGGCGGAGCGATGGCAGAGTTTATGATGTTTATTGTTTCTTCAGCTTGTGCTTAAAAAATTTTGTAATTTTTTTTTTTCTTTTTTTCTTTTTTTTAAGGAATCTTTAATGCTCACCAAGGTTACATTTATTTTTAATTCAATAAAAAATACAGAAAAAGTAATAATATTGTGTACGACAAAAAAAAAAAAAAAAAATAGATCTTCTGTCCTATCCTTCTCTCTCTTTCCCCTTACACACACACACGGGGGCGGAGCCACTTTCCACATCCAATTCGAACAATTCGAACATCCTATAACAGTTCGCAACACAAAAATGAATAAAGTGCTATGTTAACATTAAGCACATTGTTTTCTACAACACAACAACATTTTGAAAATGCTACAATACATATAATATTGTATTTTACAGGTTTTTTTTAATTGCGTTGGCGTTCCCAAGCAATAGGTACATTTTTAAAACTCTTATTACTAATGTCACAACAGATCATCAAAAGTGCACTTTTTCAAACATTTCAGCATATTTTTAATTGTGTTAGTACAGATACACGCAATCACAATATATACTTTTCACTACACAAAAGTGTTTCATCTATATAAATGTTTCATTCACAGTAACTGCCTTTCATAAAGCTTTTAATATCAAACTTTTCACTTGCATGACTTCTCATTATGTTTAATACATTGGTCTATTATTTAATCTAACTCATCTTTTGGTG
Organism: Carassius gibelio; assembly: GCF_023724105.1. NCBI lineage: Eukaryota > Metazoa > Chordata > Actinopteri > Cypriniformes > Cyprinidae > Carassius > Carassius gibelio. The sequence continues at coordinate 23,117,112 of NC_068409.1, read as the reverse complement.
CACTTATAGCTAGAGATTCAATAGATATAGTTTCTATAGAACGTGGTTACAAATTAGGCATAACCAAATCCAATGAATTATTTTTACACTAGTGATTTATCTAAGATGGTAACCATTATTTTGTGTGTGTGTGTGTGTGTGTGTGTGTGTGTGTGTGCTCTTGTTTTTGTGACATATCAGGACACAACTCTGTATAATGACATGGGTATGACAGGTATTACAAGGAGAGGGTGACTTATGAGGACATAACCCATGTCCCCATTTTTCAAAATGCTTATAAATCATACAGAATGAGTTTTTTTATATAAGTAAAAAGTTTCCCATGAGGGTTAGGGTTAGGTGTAGGGTTGGTGTAGGGCCATAGAATATACAGTTTGTACAGTATAAAAACCATTACGCCTTTACACAAAAACAGATGTGTGTGTGTGTGTGTGTGTGTGTGTGTGTGTGTGTGTGTGTGTGTGTGTGTGCACCTACTTACTGTAACCATATTTTGAGGACAAATGAATACCCAAAAGTAAGCAAAACTTGACAAAATCACCTAAAACCTCCCTTTGAGAACGTCTTCATTTGTAAAACCATGTGTTTTGCTATTTGTGAACATATAGCAAAACATAAGGGAGAAGAACTGATCAGAGATTGATTAGAGATGTATCAGAAGGGAGACAGATGGCATCAAATACAGCATTTTACATTACATTATGCCATTTGATACTGTACAGTATAAACATTACCATGACTTCACATTACTATAACTCACCCTTCATTTGAAAAGTTCAGCTAGAGTATAGATTCAGTCATATGGCACAGTGAGGACATTTCCTGCATTGATAATAAACTTCTAGCACATCTAAAAAATTTAGTAATGAATTGTAAGATACTCTACTCATTAAAAAAATCAGAGGTAATGAATTATGCACATTAAAATCCATTGTGACAACAATTATATTTGTTTGGCAATGCAGATTGCAGTTTAATCGTTGTAATATTCATGCTACTATGGTGCTTTGTTTGCGTGATGTTTCATTTAAATTCTTAAAATTATTCTGTCAATATACATTTCTTTCCTTCTTTAAATGTGTTGTATTCAAAGATCTATAAAGACAGAATGAAAAGATACTGTCAGACATGCTTTTTGGGGGAAGATAAAAGTTTGATGAGGTCTGTTTTCTAATGCGTTGTGCAACAGGCCTCCTGAAGAGAGAGAATGAACATAAGAACATGAGCAGCAACAGTTTTCTTTTTAATTATCTTCAGTGAAGCAGTCTCTGGAGGACTCCACTTAGACTTTGTTTTGCAGTTCTCTCTGTGTTTCCTCTGAGGAGTTGCATCGCTTATTAGTTATTTAGAGAAACTGCCTGAGTCAGTGTCCAGTGTTCTGCATATTTACCTAAGCGCTCATGATCTTCCTCACATCAGCTCATTTATTTCCAATGAAACAACCTGTGCTATTATCTTGTTTCAGATAATGAAATAACAGAAATTATATGAAGACATGCCCAAAATGCATAGCTTTATTAAAGATTCTACTTTCCCTTATGAACTTGTATTTTCCATAAAGCATTAACCTAACACAATGGTTGATCCTGCACTCTTATTTATCAAATAACATACAAAAGAATGCATTATATAATTTTTTAAAGGGATAGTGCACCCAATTTGTTTTTCTACATTGTGTTGTGCAGTGAAAAGAAAGTCCAACAGGATTATACAACATGAGTAAATTATAACAAAACAATTTGGGGGTAAACTATCCTTTTAAATATTTGTACCAGACAGTACATTGTAATACCTATTTATAATTACACACATGAAATTTGGTGATTGCTGTTTTTTGATTAAGTACTCTTTGAAGAAATACTTTAAGAGCATACATTTTATATATTTATTTACAGACTTTGATTTTTCTACATTTTGTTTTGTTTTTTTACAAACAAATGTCTTTACCATCAATTTAGATCAAGATACCTCAGAATTTGATATTGAATTGTAAGATATTGTACTCCTGAAATGATTCAGTGAAATCTTTTCCCCCACATTATATCCATTTTGACAGTTATTTTTGTTTGTCAATGGAGATTGATTTTTAAAGTCTACATGTCGTTTTGTATATACTTAAAAACCTTTTTATTTACAGGCTTACATTTTTCAATATTAGTTAACATGAACTAGTGGTTAACAACTTCTTATTAATTCTAATTACTTGTATTAGCTAAGATTAACGAAGGTTAACATATATGTATATAAAAATAAAATAAAAAAGTTAGTAAATGTGGAAATGAATATTAAAGGGATACTCTACCGCAAAATGAAAATTTTCTCATTAATCACTTACCCCCATGATATTCCATATCATACTTTTTTCTCCGCTACATTTATATCAAGGTCCTCAAGTAAAAAGTCGTTAAATGCAGCAGTTTTTCCAGTGTGTACATTTTCATATATATATATATATATATATATATATATATATATATATATATATATATATATATATATATATATACTGCTTATAGTTTATGTTAACTAATGCACTGATTAATTTTAACAAATGAGAGCTTATTTTAAAGTGTTACCGACATGTAGGATATACAGTATTGTCATCTCCTTTACATCCTTGGCAGTAAAAGAGCATTTCTGTGTGGGACTTTGGTAGAGACAGTTCAAAGTTTACAATGACAGATATTTAATTCAATGACAGAGACAGATGAAAAGAGCAGACAAACAGTGGGCTTCTGCGTGCTGCACAGACGCATGCTGGCCGTAGACGAGGTTCAGTCAGTTCAGTGTCGACTGAAAGCTGCTCGGTGACAAAACCCATCTCAGCTGCGTGTTTGGAGAGAAGAGAGTGCTGCCATGGCAACGCTGAAAGACATGGGTGTTTCCTCTGGAGTGGCACAGCTCACAGTTTGAGAGCAATGCTGAGTGACTACCACCATCCGTGTGTGTGTGTGTGTGTGTGTGAGGCAGCTTTAGCCTACATTATAGGGACCAAATGTCCTGAGAAGAATAACAAACCTGATGTTACCTACAGTGAAACAGCCAGTGGAGGAACTTTGCTTAATAAACATACAAAGTACAGAAAATGTAAAAGATGAAAATGTATGAGGGATAGATTTTGATGATGTAGACAAGTCAATGAAATGTATGCTATGCATTTAAACCTGTTTTATGTGCTCTATTAGTGAGTGTAAAGTCACAAGGACACATGGCTTTCTTTACAGATTGGTTGCTCTGATTTATCAGTGGGTGATTTGTGTTTTATAGATGAATACGTGTCTAATGCTGGTGTGTGTGTGTGTGTGTGTGTGTGTGTGTTTTGTTGCAGAGGAAGTCGATATCTGTGCCACCTTCAGTATTGAGTTATCTTGAACAGGGCAGTGCAGAAGATTATGGCTATAATTTATATAACATGAGAAGGTAGCTTCATCTCAGAAATGGATTTCTTAAGACGCTTACTGTACACATCCGTCTAAATACGAGACTCTGAGTCAAGCTTGTTTTAAAAAGATCTGTGAGATTTATGAAATTAAAAGTGCGCAAATAAACCACAGCAGTTTCATACAGAGTCACATACACCTGCTTGAGAAATGAGCATATTATACAGACATTAGGGAAATCTCTCACAGTTTTTCTCTCGTTTAATTGCAGTCGTTTGCTGTCAACGCCATTTGCATAATCGTCTCATTCCATACATGCAGAGCGTAAATACTGACCTCGTGAGGAAGAAGAGGTAGCGGTGTTGATTTAAACATGGAGAGAATTTGACATGTGACAAGGAATGAGATCAGTGTGTCAGTTTCACACTGCTCAAAAGGTGCCTGGCAAAAGCTGTCAAACAACATTAGAGCTGTGAGCTCCAGTTCCCTCCACCAGCTTTGAATTTCTGGTGCCTCAGCCTCTTGTGCACATTGTGCCTGTGGTATATTTTCAGAGTTTGACTTGGGGGGTTTTCATAGGCCACTGATGTTTTGCATGGGTTTAGGAATGATCTGAAACCTGGGAGGGAGACATCAACATTATTAGCTTGGCTCCTGAATATTAATTAAGTGATAAATTGATTTGCCTAAAATGCAAATACTTTAAGTGGGAATAGGCTATATGAGGATTACCATGCATTAATTGTGTTTTCATTCATTCTGCTGATACAGCCGATTGAGCGTAAAGCCTTTATTTATTTTTTTGCTTTGTGGCCGAGCAACGCTTTTTAAATATATGATTGTTGCTTATATAAATGTGCTTATGTAAATCAAGAGATATTATGTAAAAAAAATAGATGTTAAAATTTTATAAAAAAATACATTCAAATATGAATATATAAAAATATATGAATTTTATTTCTAATATGTTGATCATCATATCGTATAATTTATAGCATTTATCATGATTCTAAATTACCTTTTTTATATTTTCAGTTTAATTTTCATTTTGTTTTAAGGTTTAGTAATTGTATGCGTTCTTCATTTTTGGTTTCTATCTTATTAAATATTTCAATTTAGCTTTAATTTTTTTCAGTTTTAGTAAATTTAGTGCCTCAGCTTTAACTTATTTTCTTTTATTTGCAAAAGCTAAATTTCTACTGTTTACATTTTTTAAGTTTAAGTTCATATCCAGTAAAATAGTTAATCAATTTTCTTTTAGATATTAAATCATTTATTTTATTTCATTGTTTGTCAGCGTAATGTAAGTGTAAGATGGCACGTTTACTGTGTGCAACATTCTTCAGTGTTTCAATTACCAAGCACTTATTAAATCACAATATGGAGACTACTGAAATGTACATTATTTAGTATTGAATCATCCATTTCATTTTCTCAGATAAATGTACTTAAGTATGCGTTCGCATCTGATTATCTTGTTATTTGGCTGTGGTAAATATGGCATGCTGTATTTGTCAGAATATGTATCGTGTATTTAAGGGTAATTAGCTGATATGAATTATGAGACTGAATAAATAGCAGACACAACACATCAGCATCTTCATTAGACCATTTTAGCACTAACTCAACACAATTCAACAGGTCCTGTCATGAATCATTTTTACGGTGTAGCCTGGTCACACTGAATATTGATTTACCAGCGTCATTACATTATAATACTGCTGTATACTAAACCATTCAGAAAATAAATTTCCCATCTTACACTAGGTGCTTACATATCTTTCTGTACACAGCTATATTTGTAAACACAATGAAAATGAAAAATAGTCTCAGCTTTATGAATCAATCTCAATAGGCCTGGTGACTATCCAGGTCACCCCCTATCAAGGTGGATTCACCATGTACACAGTTAACCCTGGTCTTTACTCCAGCAGAGAGAGAAGATTATGCCGCTAGGCTGCCAGGAACTCAGGGGAGAGCGGCCCTGGTTTTGTTTAAGCCTTCTAGGCCTGCAGGTAGACCTTCTAGAACTCCCTCAGAGATGTTAAACTGATCGCATATGCCTGCCTGAGCTTCATTCAGGTCATGTGATCAGAGCCCAACCTCAAAGGTCTGGTTTAAAAAAATATCCTTGTTGCATGGCGTTCTGGATTCAGGATTTGACCAGGGGTGAAATTGTTCTTTTTTTTAACCCTTGTGAAATTTGAGTTTGTGACCAGCGGTATCTCAGTCCAGCCCTTGAAGGATTAAATCAAATATATTCGTTATGCTCTTTCTATTAAATACACATTTATTCGCTCTTTTGACATTCACTGCACATTCGCAGGGTTGACAGCTTCTTGCCTTTTCATATTTCTGTTTGTTGCCATCTCGTCAGCCTTTCATCTCGCCGGGTTCCGCCTCCCTCCCAGCTTAAATGATTAAACCGTGCGTTTGTTTTTGTTTACGTGTTTTTATCTGAGAAGCTTTTCCTGTTCCACCACACACATCGAACAACTACTTTCCCTGAAACCTTTTACACACACCGTTTCTTGTTGTACGCTGCTTAGACTCACTTGAGCAAGAGAGGGATTCCTTGGGGATCCTTGGGGATTTGGGCAAATCAGTTTTTTTTGTTTTTGTTTTTTCACTTTTTTTCATTGTTATCGGTTGAAGTACAATTACAGTGGTGGGTGAGTGCTCTCATCACCATGAATCCCTAGCAATTAATATACATATTCATTTCACATACTGGCAACTTTCTAAAAGTGAGATTAATGCACTGCTGGTAAGTCGCATTGCCTTATCTCGTTTCAGCACATTTCACTAAGAGTTTATAGCTGAGTGGAGACAGAGCAGTGTATCAAACAGACTAGACCTCTGACCACTGTAAGCATCAACGTGTGCATGAAGAAGCTACCAGAGTTTGTAATACAGTTAGAATGTAGAAAATGTTCAGTGCTCCTCGGAATGAGATTAGATTTTTTGAATGAATACACCTGATAAACTAATAATGGATCTCCAATTGAGCTTGTGATTTCCATTAGTTTCTCTGAATTGTTTTAGCAAAACAGATACAAAATATTCAGCTCTTCTTGAATAAAATCCTTGCTAATAAACTTATAATTATATTCCGATTATGGCTGATAACTGATAAATGGCTGAAATGGCTGATTTCTGAAGGAAAGTGACTGTGAAGACTGGAGTAATGGCTGATAAAAATTCAGCACAGGAATACATTTTAAATTGTAATAGTATTTCAAAATATTGCTATTTTACTGTAGTTTTGATCAAATAAATTCAGATTTTCAAATATTGTCCCAAACCCAAACTTTTGAACTGTAGTGCAAATTAAAAAATAAAAATAAAATATTTTTGTTAAATGCTTTATAAGTGAATTTAGACATTATAGTATTATATGTATTCTACAGAATAATGGATATACATTTCAACATTTCATTTTGCACCGTGGAGCTATTGTTGTATCTGAAATCTGTATAATTCTAAATAAATAAATATGTTTTCTATTGATGTATTGATTGTTAGGATAGGACAGTACTACTTGAACATTTAAAAAAATATGGACGCTGAGGGTGCAAAAAAATCTCAATATTGAGAAAGTCGCCTTTAAAGTTGTCCAAATTAAGTTTTAGCAACGCATATTACGAATTAAAAATTAGGTTTTTATATATTTATGATAGGATATTTACAAAATATATTCATGGAACCTATGTTTTACTTAATATCCTAATGATTATTGGCATAAAAGCAAAATTGATACTTTTGAGCCATACAATGTATTGTTGGCTATTGCTACAAATATACCTGTGCTACTTATGACTGGTTTTGTGGTCCTGGCTCACATATTTGAAAACCAAGAGTGTGTTTTGTTCTATAGAATTTTCTTTAAAATCAATACTACTTGGCTTAATAATATGCATATGTTATATGTGTACACAAGTTTACTTATTGAAGCAACAATATATGTATTTCATTGTGTTTCCACAGGTCTCTCTCTGGCCGTATCGTGGGTGGTGTGTGGTGGTTCTTTACTCTGATCATCATCTCCTCATACACAGCCAACCTAGCTGCTTTTCTCACAGTAGAGAGGATGGTGTCACCCATCGAGAGTGCAGAGGATCTGGCCAAACAGACTGAGATTGCTTACGGGACTCTAGATGCCGGCTCCACCAAAGAGTTCTTCAGGGTAAAAGAAGACATGAAGTGTTAAACTTAAAAAAAAGCATATTTGTAAATGTATAATATTTCACTCTCTTTCCTCATTTAGAGGTCAAAGATTGCAGTCTTTGAGAAGATGTGGTCTTATATGAAGTCTGCCGACCCCTCAGTGTTTGTGAAAACCACAGATGAAGGAGTTATACGGGTGAGGAAATCCAAAGGGAAGTATGCATACCTGCTGGAGTCCACCATGAACGAGTACATCGAGCAGCGCAAACCCTGTGACACTATGAAGGTCGGAGGAAACTTGGACTCCAAAGGCTACGGCATCGCCACCCCCAAAGGATCCCCTCTCAGGTAAAGCCAGCTGTCCACTCTATGCTAACTGTATGGATTTAACCATTGCCAAACTAACTTCTAAAGGTCATTCAGTTGTGGTAGAGGCTGGATACAGTACTAAAGGTGTTATGGGGTAATATCCATTTTCATACTGCATTTTGGTAAACTTGTAAGCCAGTTCTTTGTACTAGGTTATGAAGGACACAGCAGACTAATGCAATCTGGCATACTTTACTGAATCTGTAAAGCATTACTCTATCACTGCAGTCCTGCCATCTAAATCAGCTCTTTAAAATGCCAAGTGTGCTTGAGTACACTGCATAGTCTATATGTGCTCTTCTCCATCATTTGATGAATTTATGCTGACACGATTGCAGGCAAATGTTGCTGAGTGTTGCAAACAAGACACATTCTATAATAAGCTTAATTCTCATGGAAAAACAATGCATTTGTGCTGAGAATGACTCGTTGCGTAGCGCCAAATTTAACACCTGGATTACAGGTGGTTTATTGATAAGATGCAGGCTTTTGGCAAAGTGATGTGGCTGTTCAGTGAACTTGCCTTCTTTCTCGTTTTTGAAGGATTTTTTATTGGCTATACGTGACATCATTAAATAAGCCATCCTTTGAACCAAGGGCAAGGGTGGAAGTACTGTACTATGCAGCCTCTGCTATAACAGAACATACTTGTGTGTGGAGCTGTTCAAAATCCCTCCTGTACCTCATGTTGCTTGAAGGGGTTTTCAGCACACTCCACCAGAAGTGCTGGCATAAGAAACAGGAAAATGATGCGCCCTCTTCAGAAGCTCTTTAGGAAACACGTGTGTTCGGCGTCTTTTCATTAAACTGTAGTTCCGCTCAACAGAGCCAATTGAGACGGCGACAAGCTCTTTGAAGCTTTAGGTTCACTGAATGCTAATTTCACTTTCTCTCCTCCTTCATTATGAATTGCAAAAGCTTTCTTCTCACAGACTGACTTGCGCATGAGAGAAATTGGGCAATCAGTTGTTATTCTTATGCAAGCCACTTCTGAAGATGAATGTCGACATTAACACGTTTCTTTTATATTCTCTGCAATATAAGGTGAACGGTTGTTATTTTAGTTGTTTGCCACCATCATTAACGTCACATTTATTGTGCTTGAACATACACATCTGACTAATACGCCATGGCCCACATGATCTTACATTCATTGCAGTGCAAAAAGCCTCACAAGGGCAATTTGGAGTTGTTGAAATAACCTCAATAACTCCATCTCTCTCTAATAAGATAAGCTCCTTGGGGAAACGACCTCATAGCAATTGTACAGTCATTTTTTGGGTCACCTTATAGCGAAGCGAACAGGGGGAGAGCGTGGATGGAGTGGGAGAGAGACATCGGATACAAGATGTAAATGAATGACTTCCATCTTGCCACCTAGGGCAGGACTCAAATTAAATTCAATACTAGCTAGCTATTACTGTGACAGCAAGAGTGAAAGAGGCTTGGAAATGAATTCATGAATGTGTTTCTCTCGCTGGTGAGTTACCAGCTGTGCAGTGTATATCTAATTTTGAGAGAGAGCGACTCCCATACTGACACGTGTTTACATGTACCGGTATATGCTATATGGGCATCTGCTGTGTGACTTCATCACGTGGAAGCAAAGGGGAGAATTTGATCTCTCTGTCAAAATTGGTAGACACTGAGATTCTTATGTGTACATCTAGACTGAGTAATGATTTGCTGGACTAACCATGTGCTGCAGTTGTCAAAATGTACCATAATGCTCCCACTATTTTCACCAAAAAATTTTACACTGTCAATTAACTATTATTTACAGATATCTGGCACAGATTAAATATTGTTAGGTGTAAAAACACTTTTTTGAAAAATACATTGATTTCTACATTATTTCATTGAGATTTTAAGATTTTGAGATGAAGATATCAAAAAAAAAAATTCTGACAAAAAATGTTCAACTTTTTAAAATGTAGTTAAATTGATAATAAAAAAATAAAAAAAATAAAATGAAAAATAATTTTTAAATGCAACATTTAAATTACATTTTAAAGCATCTTCTTGGTCAATGTAAAATCTCGGGTAACAGGACAAAAAAATGGATGTGAGATCTGTGCATGAGCCATTACAATGTTAATGTAGCTTTAATAACACTGATCAGAGCCTTTAATAGAGATCTTTTTACACCTCACTATCCGATGTGTTACGGTCTGCTAGCCTCATAATGCTTTAATACACAAATTCTTAACTAAGATGAAGTTAATTAATCTTTTGAACTTGCTTTACTTTTTACTTCACTTTGGGCCCTATTATACACCTGGTGCAATGCGGCACAAGTGTTTTTGCTACTTTCAGCCTGACGCAGTTCTCATTTTCCCATCCTGCGCAGCGTTGTGTAAATAGCAAATGCATTTGCGCCCATTTGTGCGCTCATGATTGTGCTGGTCTAAAAAAGATGTGTGTTCAGGTGCACTGTGGCGTGTTGCTATTTTGAGAAACTGAAAATAGACTGCACCATAGACCTGATCTAAACTCTAAAGGTCAATGGCACAATATTTTTTTTTTATTTAAAGAGCATGTTAATAGAAAATGCACCTCTGGGTGGGTCCACAATGCACGTTCACTTTGCTTATTACACACAGGGACGCACAGCAGCACATACACATGCCTAATATTAACAAATTAAGGATTACAGTGTAAAACAATATTTTTGTGTAGGCTACATAAATATTAAAATGTCATACATGTAATAATGGATAGTCTTTGCATGTATCAGAATTAGAATAGGGACAACCCTTTTAGACTACGCACTGGGAGCGCCTACCATTTTTCCCGTCATTATACTAGCGGATTCGGAAATGCCCTGAATGCACCTGCACCATGCACTTCAGCTGTTCTCAATTCCAGTCCTCACAACCCTCTGCTCTGCACATTTGTTATGTCTCTCTTTGTTAACACACCTGATTCAGATAATCAGCCCATTAGAAGTGAGCTCCGTGCATGAACTGTGTTGCGACTGACATGGTCCCTACACAGTGTTCATTGCTCCCTACTCCCTGAGCTGGGGAAATCTTATGAAGTTTACTTCACTTCGGAACATTCAGTCATGGATTTGTGCTGCGCAATGTCTTCACACACAGTGAAGTGTGATATCATATACCTCTGTAAATAAATACAATTTAAATTCACATCTCGCACACTTCAATGCACTTTGAATGGAACATATACGTTCCTGTGATGTACACCTCGCAGGGCACTTAACGTTGGAATAGACCAAATGTCTGAAGTGATAAGAGAGACATACAAAATGTGCAGAGCAGGGGGTGTAGGGACTGGGATTGAGAACCGCTGCTTTAGATTGTTAAAATAGGGCCATTTGTGTTTTATGGGTTAATTAACTGACTGAAGAAATAATCAGTTGTTTTGGTGCATTTCGACAGCTGTTCCACATTTTCCCTGTCTTATCTCCAACTGATACCTTAAATTGGTTTGTTTTGCAGTCAAGATGCGACAGCCCTAAAGACTGATGTGTGTGGCCTTTTATCTCTATCCATCTGTGCCCATTCTCTGAGTTTAGTCTATAAAATCATCTCACCCAAAGCACTGCCACCTCCTGAAGCAAATGCTCATCAAACTGAATGTAGCTGTTTGTTCCTCATTCCTGAGACACTCTCTGACTTCTTTCTGTCTGGTACTTCTGGGATTAGAAAGAATTCCTGGGTTTTATCAAGCCAGACAATCACTTTCCTACACATACAGAGCTGCACACGACATTTGCTCGCGGCGCAGATTGGCCAGTCGGTTATATGGGTCGTGAGGAGATGTACGTTTGTGAACTGTATGGGGTGTTCAAGACCTGAGGATGAAAAGAGATGAAGAGATAGACACATATACACATATCAGTCACGTAGGGAACAGGGAATAAAAAAAATGTTTAAATCATCTGCTGTCATGTTGGTCAAGTAATGGTATTGCTTCTTTAAAGCTTAGACAACCTTAGTATAATGTTCATGCTGCTCCTTTCAAAACTATGTAAATGCTGACCAAGCTCCAAAAATGACAAAAAAAACTGAATCCATGAGACGTGCATCTAATGAATTATTCATGCAAGAATGTTGTGCTAGTTTACTGCAACGATGGTGATGTGAACTTGACATACTTATGAAAATCCAGCATTTAGTTGATCCTGATAAACTTGTTGTCACAATTTTAAACACAGCTGCTTCCTTCTAGTTTTGAGAGCTGTAGTTCAAACCATTTGCACAAATGAGATTTTATGACAAAGCACAACTTCTGAAGGCTTGGAATATAGTATGGACTACTGTTTGTATTTCGACAGTCCTTGGTCACCATTTGCTTCCATTATGTCCGTGAACATTCTGCCCAACATATCCTTCTGTATTTGACGAATCACGAAAGTGTGAGTTTTTATCTCTTTAAGAATGAATCTAATGTCTCCAGGCCAAAAGTGGACACTAAACACTAAGGACTTTTTTCTCTCCTCTTATCTAAAGAAGTCTTGTTCCTGGCTTTATAAAACCTGTCTTTCACAAAGGCATTGGCACTAACAAAAGCATTGTTTTCCATTAATACACATGTTAACATACTTTATATACAGACTCAGAGCAAAACCACTGCAAATGCTATGTATTTAACATTCCAACCTACATAGAGCAGTGGCTGTTGTGTTCAAACCTGAGTCTGTTCTCCCATCACGCTGTCTCTGAAATGGTTTATCTGGGCTGACACTGACCAAAATATTATTTCGTTATCGTTTCAAGAAACCCAGTAAACCTGGCAGTGTTAAAACTGAATGAACAAGGCCTGTTGGACAAATTGAAAAACAAATGGTGGTACGACAAGGGAGAGTGTGGCAGCGGAGGAGGTGATTCCAAGGTCAGCCCCAATGTGACAAACCCAGCGGGTAAAACCACCACTACCATGGGGGGTAACCAGCAACTCACGCCGACCAAACACTCTAGACCTAAGCAATCAGGCCTAAACTGAGCTTACTACTAGCACATCTTGGCTGATTAATAAATACAAAGTACTTTTTTAACAAATTATGGCATATCATAGCAACGGGTCAATAATAGCTGACCACGTTCACGTTATTCCAAGCAGAGTGTTTGCGGTCTGCTGGTTACCCAAAGTGATATAATAATACACATCTTGCAGCAGGGAGCAAGGAAGCATCGCTAGATGGAGTATTAACCCATATCACTTTTACAATGAACTAACATGTTTCTGATATGTGTTCAGTCAATTAAAAAAAGAAAAAGAAACAGAACAGTTGAGTTGATATTGATGGGTATGTGTTTAATGTGTACTGAATAACATAAAATAACATAGATAATGTTATTTATGTTATTTTCCTGGTTGAAGAATCCCAGTTAACCTAGCGGTGTTGAAACTCAGTGAGCAAGCCGTCTTAGACAAACTGAAAAACAAATGGTGGTACGATAAGGGGGAGTGTGGAAGCAAGGACTCCGGAAGAAAGGTCAGTTCACATATTTGGTCCTGCTCTGTTCCCTTCAGTTTAGCCCTCTCAGTACCCTTCCAGAACGTTCAGTTAGGAATCTGGACATTGGCGGCTCTTACTCTCTCTCCAGGGTTGTATTCTATAATTTGGGAAGCAAGAGGACACATATTGGTAGTAGAGACTGCATTTTTGCTTTATTCAAATTTTATTAAATTTTGTGTGAAAACATGTTATGCTGATTTGGTGCTAAAGAAACAAAATATCAATTTTGAAAAAAGATATGCTGCTTCGTATTTATTTTATTTTTGTATATTATTTATTTTAAAAAGCTTTAACAACTTTTTCCAACAATAAATCAAAATTTAAATATATAAAATATAATAAACATAATAATAATATCAGACAGACACATAGATAGACTCTGATACATTTGTGGTCTGTACATATATTATGACTATAAAAAAACAAGATTCTTTGAAGAATAGAAAGTTTAAAAAAAAGTCTGTTCAAAATAGAAATCTTTTGTACCATTATAAAAGTCACTTTTATGATAAATTGAATGCATCATTGCTGTAAAAATGTATCAGTTGAAGAGGTAATATATTAGTATACTGTTCAGAACATTTCCAACCATTATTTTGTACCGTCATAAATTACAAACTTTAGGTGTATGTTTATAATAGATTTAGACATTTTGGCAGCATGGTTAAATATGGTTGTTGTTGTTTTTTGTTTTGTTTGGTTTATTTCCATTTACCATTTGCATATATATATATATATATATATATATATATATATATATACACACACACACCTCAAATCTGAAACATTTTATATTATTAATTCAAGTGTAAATAATAGTATGTCTAGCTGTAGGAGCTGTGAAGAGAAAGGCCATTATTATAGACAAGATTACTCACTGTATAATACACTCACTTTGTTTAAAATAGCCTGGTGGTCTGAATGGAGCTCTGGAGAGAGACTGGTCATGTTGCTCTGATCATCTGTAAGAGTCAAGCCTCCCTTGTGGTCCTCAGCCTCTGTGTTCTCCCTCCTGTGTGCCCTTGGAGTGTGCATGTATTTGGATGCAAACCCAGTGGACAGCTGTCTGTGCTGTCATAGGCCCCGGCCGATACACACCCCCACGCACCAAACCCACCCGCATGGCACACACAGTCTTACATGCCTTTCTTAGAGAACCAGTTCCACACCAAAACTATTATTATATCACCTTCGATTAATTAACCTAATATTAATGACCTGGGCTGCATGGGCGCCAACCACTAATATCGTCATTTGCAGCTATGATATTGTATGTGATCGTTTTGTAGATTGTACAGTAAATTAGTGAAGATTCTAATTAGCAGGTTGAATGAGTGAAAAATTTGTTGAAGATGAACACAGACTGGCTGTGTTAGTGCATGAGTGCATGTTCGTAATTGTAAATTAAATGTAACAAAATTAAAATTTCATGTTCCTAATTTTAAATTACATTTTACGGTATAAATTTCAAATGACAATTTGTGCAATAATTTACCTAGAGTAATTACCAGTCATTTTTATGTTATTATATTAACATTTATATAATTGTATGTACAAGTTAATATTCTAATAGCATTTGGTATTAATGTTGAATGATATTATAAGTATTTAATACTAGTATTTATTATGACAGTTATATTAGTTGCATAAGTTAACATAATTAGATATTTCATAATTAATATTTCTTTATAAATAACATATAAGCAAAAATGCAAGTTCAGGAGTCCAAAAAAAAAAAAAAAGAATGTGTTAGCAAAACAGAAAATAAACATTTATATTCATCAATATTCATGATATTTTATACTCAGAGGAGCAGGAACATTTTAAGTAAATGATTATAGCACTACATTTGGTGCCACGGTGTTTTTTGCACTTTATTCAAGATAGTTATCTTTTTAGCATTTTAGCTTTTATATGTTTAGACGTTTGGATGAATGCTTAAATGTGTATTTGTAATGTATAGGCATGCTTCTATTGTCTTTGTCCCTGTGAATTTGTTAGTTTTATCCAGTAATTCTCATCTAAGACTTTTTTCCTTCTCCTGTAGGACAAGACCAGTGCTCTTAGCCTCAGCAATGTGGCTGGGGTTTTCTACATTTTGATCGGCGGTCTGGGTCTGGCCATGCTGGTGGCCCTGGTGGAGTTCTGCTACAAGTCCAGAACAGAGTCCCACAGAATGAAGGTGTCCGCGCGGGCCGCTCAGGCCTTTCACTGCACCGCCTTAGACAGCAGCTACACTGAGCTGCAGAGTTACGGCCTGTACGGTGCCGACACTGTTAAGATATAAAGCACTCTGGGGTAGGAACCTTGAGTACTGCGGAGAACTAGGCCACATCCTGCCCACGTAGCAGCCTGACCTGCCCCCCATCTAACAATCGCCAGATTCAAAGCTTCTGCTGCCCACTTTCAATATCATCCGTTTCTCCACACCTCTTCTTTTTCTGTCTCTTACACTTCTATTTTAATAGTAGGGCTGTCAAAAATGTAAATTAATACAGCATTAATTATAAAATAATGTAAATATTTTAATATGATTATTTAATAATGCTAATAATGCTAAAATGTCCCAAAATGTAATATATAATAAAATTTAATAGACAATATTTGTTTTAATATTCATTGGTAATTAAATTAATATATTACAAATATTTTTTTATTATAATTTTTTTATTTATTGATTGTTAGTGTATGCAAACATGCAGACTACATCTTGACAGCCCTATTCAATACTCCTAATTTAATCTCTCATTATTTCTTTCTCTCCCTTTATTTCCCGTTGTCCGCTAGCCGCTCTGTCCATAGACTAGAGCTTTGTTTATACACATCGTGTCTCTGTTCATTCATGAAACAGAGCAAGTGTTCCCCGGAGACACTGCAGGTCTCTGTTTTCCACCATGACTCCAGAAATAGTCCGTCTAGACTCATGATTATGCATCAGTCAGCTCGTGTGCTCCTTTATACGATAAGACCCATGTCAGATTACCTAACGTACTTTTGCTAATGCATAGTTGATTAAAAGTATCTATCATAAACAAGCAATCTACAGGCCCACGGAAGCCTGTTTCCACAGTGGAATAAAAAATAATAATAATAATTTAAGAAAGGTAATTGTGACTTTTTAACAGAAAATTCTGTCTTTTTTCTCAGAATTCTGAATTTACATCTTACATCTATTTTTCATCCTATGGCAAAAACAAGCTTCCCTTACAGGCCAGAGTGACAAATGAAAGAAACCCCATTGCAATATAATCCGTTGCACGCATAGATACTTCAGTGTGATTTTTGTAACAAGTATCTTTATGACAGGCATTTACCCAAAGTAGGATTTGTAACAAGTTTAGCTGGGTATTACACACTTGTGTAATATTATAATAGCAAAGATTAATATAGATTTGCTTTGTTAATTCAATTGACAGGAGTCACATTTCACAGCTGTCCATTTTTCATATCAGGCAAGCAAGAATCTGAGTCATTATGGGCAAACTAATTAGTCTGCATCAGGCGTATAACTTCATCCCCCAACGCGCTGAAGTGTAGGGCAATGAAATCATTCCTAGATTGGAAAAAAATGTGATTTAAAGGGACACATCATTAGCCTTGGTTTCAGGCCCACTAGCTGCGACTACAATAGCGGATTGCTCTTCACAACTGCAGCAATAAAACGATGACATTTCTCACTTCCACTACTCTGTAGCAAATTAAGCTCGTGTTACATGCCTATCAAGACTGTTTATTGTCTACCCACGTCAGAGATGCTTTACAGTGTCAGCTTTGGTTTAGAGGGCCTAAATACAGTGGTCCTGGGGGGCACAATGCAACCGCATTAGCCAAGCAATTAAAACTTGACAACACAACAGAATGAACCCACAACACATATTTAATGCAAATACGGGTCCGTCAAACGACATGCTACATGCTACCCTAAACCTAACCGATTTTAACAAAATTAAATGTAAACAATGCATTTGTTGAAGGAATGCCATTTTAGCTTGTTTCTACACTGAATAAAAATGGTACAGGATATACATTGAAACAACGTGACGTAATTGCTATTACATTTTGGAAATATTTACAAAGAAACTGAAAATTTTAAGTAGAAAGGCCAAAATAGAATATTCTTGTTTTATGCTGAATTGTATGTATAGGTATGTTTTTGGAGTTTTGTACAAATGTAGGTAGGAAGGCATGTGGAATTGGTAGGTTGGTAAAGCTAATGTTGTTATTTAATAGCAATATGGCTAATATTGGATTGTTTTCCAAAATGCATCACTATCAGAAAAGTTTCATTAGTGTTTCATCTGTTTGCTTTGCTAAAGGCATTGTGTTGTGCCCCCCGAGCCACCATGCTGATCAAATAAGATCAGGAAACCCAAAAGATAGAAATCTGTTGGCATAGGCCTGCAGATTAGTTCTCTTCACAAATGTTGTCTAACTAATTATCCAATCATCACATGGCAAAACATTTTATGTGCATACTCCATTAGGCAGATGCTTAAATAATCTTTTACTGTCTCCTACTAAAATTGAGCAACAGTCCTGCACGTATTTTTGTATTACTGTCTAACGCTGTTGTGTCTCCATCCCAGCAATCCATCAATGACGCCATGCGCTGCTCCACGCTGACCAGGATGAGCGGGAATGGTAGCGGCGGGGAGAATGGGCGGATTGTCACACATGACTTCCCCAAAGCTGTGCAGACGCTGCCGTGCATGAGCCACGCGGCCAGCATGGGCCTGGGAGCCTCTGGCATGTGACCATCTTGACGGAGCGTCACGCGTCACATGTAACGCACGGACCTCCCGTTCACCTGCCGTCTGCCCCTATGTCTGTCTGCCCGCCCGCAACAGACGCACCGTACTGCCAAAATGCACTCGAAGACTCTTCTCAGTGAATAGCCACCAATAAAACTCTTTTCTAAAGAAAAAAAAAACATAAAAAAAAGTGCTGCAATAACAAGCCTGTGGGACTCTTTGGGAAAAATAGTGTTCGTTTATGTCATGAATTCAGAAAACAAAAAAGAGAAGTCTTGTGTCCGATGCGACACTCGCGCTGTGCCAATATTATAAACCTGTTTACTTCTGTCTGAGTGTGCAATATTTTAGTTCATATCAGTGTTCGCAATGTTGTCTTTAACTTGACTTTCTTTACAAAGATTAGCTCACAGAGATGTTTTTTTTTTTTTTTTGCACAAATATGTTCGATGAAATGAAAAAAGCTAGTTCATTTTCCTTATACTTACTAGAAAAGAGTTTAGAGTAAGCTAACGAGCAAGATCTTACGCATTTACAGTATATGGATCCAATGCCCCGTAAACAACATTGCTTATTTCTCTCGGCCACTCTGTGTATTGAACAAACATATCAGCTCATTTAACGACCTGTCCATAGTGTAAATACTCCAATGTGAATCTGAAACCGAGTGAGGGAGAAATTTGATTTGTTGTCGATCGGTAGAGCATAGCGGAACTGAACTGAACTGATTATCCTGCTCTGTGATTTCCCACCTCATGGACCTTGCATAGCTGCTACGCCTTGTTTTAGGCGCCATACCTCATCAGAGACCTGGGAGCGAGCGGCCACCTGTTTTGATTGCCACTTCATTTGGAGCTCTCATAGGACAGAGTCAAATTTGACCTCAGTTATGGGCAAATGTGCTTTAATGAGCTAGTGTGTCCCCAACGCAAACTATCAGTTCTCATTGACGTGAAACCATTGAGAATACTTTAAGAAAAGTTCATTCAAATGGTGTTCTTTTAACACAAAGGATACTTTGAAAAAGGAATATCCAGAGATTTCCACCAAATCTAAACGCCCATCATTCAGTTTCTACACATCCCTTGCCACATTTGGCTAATTTGATCATTCTGAAAGAGTGTGGCACTCTCGGCTTACTGCATTTAAAATCTATTCAGCAGATTTTCCGCTACAATCCATGTAGAAATTGTCAAACTGTCTATGTGGGCCTACATGGAACACGCCTTAAAGAGATAGTTCACCCAAAAATGAAAATTCTGTCATTTACTCACCCACACACATTGTTCCAAATGGCACCCATATCACATTTTATGTGTGCACAAAACAATATATTTTCCATATTTTATATGTCAATTATATGCATTGTTTGGACCCCACTGACAAAAACATTGCTGTAGGTCATACAGGTTTGGAACAACGTTAGGGTGAAAAAATAACAGATTTTTAATGATTGAGTCAACCATAAATTGTTTTCTTTTAAGAGAACTAACAAAGAAAAAAGTGAGGACATCTACTGGATCCAAATACTGGTGAAACATAGGCTGTTCTGTGCGGTATACACACTGTGCGACAAGTCTCCTGAAGAGATGGTGTTTGTGGAGATATCATTGATCGGCTACTGGAGCCAAGCTGACCTTTCTGAGCTCTTGGCTTCTTCACTGCAGGCTTTCAGAACATGGCTTCCAGCTCAACATAAACAGCTCTACCTATTCAGCCTTCCCCTGCACACTGCCATTGTACTGCAAAACATGACAAACTGTGTGGCCATCGAAACTCGCTTCTATTTTTCTGCGTTTTTCTTTCCATTTTCTTGATGTGTTTTATTAGGCACAGAACACTGCAGTCCTTTATGGCCTCATGTGAGAGCAGTATTTTATAAGCAGTAAAAGATTTGTAAAGTTCAAGTGAGACATTTAACATTTATACCGCTGTGAGATTTTGAAGAGTTGACTGAACTAGTGTTTTACACATTGCTGACGTAACGTTACTCGGATATTCTCACTGATAAGGATGTTGATTTTGATTAGTTAAGAGAGAAATGGAGTCTTTGTGTTTTCTGCTTTAAATGTTGATTTTTTTGGGGGGGATTTCATTCCAGAAATGATACTCGCCTATTTCTTGATTCCTCAATCTTGAACATTTTATTTGGTATATTTTCTGTTTGTTTTATTTTATTGTTTTATTTGATCATTTTTTATCATAAAAGAGAGATGTGGTTGAATCAAATTTACTGGAAAATACATTCAATCAATAATAAATAAAACTTTTCTAACCACAGTCACCAAGAGCTGGGTTACTGCTTTTCAACCATGGGAAATTGTTCATATTTTAGTCATTCTTTTTTTTTTTTTTTTTTTTTTTTTTTATTAAATTGAAGAACAATTTTTATTGCTATCAATACTATTTTCATATGAATAATAATTGCTAAAAGTAGAGTGATTATTCATTCATTACTTTCTATTCATTACTTGATAAGTGGCCATCTCTGACAGATTGGTGTTTAATGTATTTCCAGCTGTAGATCTCTAGAGCTTGACTCACTGTAGAGTGTTTTAATTACCTACAGGTGCATCCCACACATAATCACTGGCGTTTAACCAGTCGGCACATGTTGCCTCAAACCCATTTCTTTTTGGAATTATTAATTCTTTAATCTTTGTCAATTTGAGCTCCCCTGCAGAAACAACGGGAGGAGTTAATTGGGACGCCCAATGGCTCTAATTACGGAGATGTTAACAAAACGTTAACAAAATGTAGAACCAAGAAACAGGTGTTTATTCCATGTTTTTTTTCCCCCATTTGGTCTGATGCCATACATTGCATTTCAAGTCTCATCACGGCATGCATGGAAATCTAAACCATTTGAATTACAAGCAGATGATAAATCTAGCATGAAGTAAAACTGCACATCTGTAGCCAATATTATTCATATCTCTGTGCTGAAACTTTAAATGTCTCTTTCAGTTCCTTGAGTAAACATCCTCGACCTCACATGGAGATGCAGTGTGTAATAACAGAAAGTTGTTGTTTTCTTTCTTTCAGATTTGTGCTCCAGAGACTCCTTTGTGACATTCTGTCAAGATGATTTGTTAGATGTAGTGTAATTCCACACAAGATAGGCAACCCTCTGTTGTGACTGAATTTTCTTTTTGCATATCAGGTTTATAATCAGTTCTGTTCTGTTTCCAAGTAGGGCAGTTTAGTCTGAAAGCTTGCATACTGTGTAAAGTGTCAGATGTGGCATTTTCAGCATAGTCCTGTTATCCCCCGTGACACTGGAGAAAATGGATCATTTGTTCATGAGAAGCTGTAGTCAAGCAATGAAATCTGGGTTTGTCTTATTTCCCCAGAGATGGGTGACACAAGTTAACCTCCTTAACTACCATGATCTTCCAGAACATCATTATTTTCTTAAGTGAAGGTTTTGCTCTGGACCACAGAATTTTTATAGGGTATTAAGTGTTCATGTTACTGGCAGGTGTTTTGCTGTTGTTTGCGTCACATCGCCAAAAAAGTTAAGAAAAGATATGAAACGATTCCATGAATTCATGATTTCACAATATGAAACGATATTGAAAACAGTTCAATTAAGTTAATATTCAAGTCACATTTGCACATTTAATTCGGAAATATAACACATTGCATCACAAATAAATGTTTGTTACAGAAAGTTGAGTGATTCATACTAATCTGATCACTGATCCTTATACAAAGATTACAGATCTGATATTATCTCTATTATAGATCAGGGCCCGGTTCCCCAAAACATTCTTATCGCTAAGTAGTTCTTACCCTATTCCTTAACCTCTCTCTTAACCTTATGGCACGATTCCCGACATGTTCGTACGCTAAGTATATCTTCTGTAAGTCACAATTTCGTAAGGTTGGTCTGGATCATTCGTAAGCTCTCTCTTAGCGTTGTTTGAGCTCAAGATGCTACTGTACAGCAGTCTTTAGAAATCAGCGCAGCTTAGTACAAATCAACTATGGTATGTTGACAATTATGTTGTGGCTCAACAATGATTTTATGTTATGGACATTTTAAGACTCATAATAAATTATGTTCGCAATAGATACAGGCCTATTTATGAAGTTGACTTTATGTGGTATCAGAACTAATATGTTGGCAATTAGCCTAGGCGGAATTTTGCTTTAAGCCCTGAAGTTTTTTTTGTTGTTGTTGTTTTTTTTTTTTTTGTAACAGAGAGATTCATCAAGGTCGTGGGAGAGGGCTACGGCCTAATCAAGACCTCGGTGTGGAGGTGCGTCCACACTGTCACCAACGCCCTTCTGCGCCATGCCGGGGATTACATCCTGGTGGATGGCACATTCATCCCTATCGTCAAACCATCAGTTATTGATCAGGCGTAGGCTTCTCATCCCGAAAGGGATACGCAGCCATAAACGCGCAGGTTACAGTGGACCATAGGGGTGTGATCTCTGACCTGGAGGCAAGGTCCAGCAAAACTTCAAGTTCCTCTGACGAGAGGCTTGGTGCCCTTTTTTACGTTGCTTCCCCAGCATATTTTGTATCTAACTCTCTCTCTCTCTGTTCATTGTAGATAGGTTGCTTTTTATTGAAAACATAAACCAATTGCAATCAATACCACATTAAACAGAAGAAACTGCAGCTGCTTGCCAATCAATTCTGATTGTAAAGTACCTTACCATTAATATAAAAGTGTATTATATAATTTTTATAAGTCGTCAAACCCATGTCAAGAAGCGGCACAAGTGGCACAACGGGATAAGGAGGGTGGATGATTAGCGAGGGATACCCAGTTCGTCTAACCGTCACAACATATCGTATGAACATATCTCTGACCATTTGATAATTTAATTTATAGTCTATATTCTACTGATAACTTAAACTATGTAAGAATAAATGTTACTGTAATACTTTGAGGAATTTTTCATTTGCAAAGAACGTGTTGTCTTTCTTAACGCTGTATTGCACCTTCGCGTGAAGTGGAAAATTGATTCCTGAGCAATCGATGACAACTAATTCAGCACCTTCACTCGGGACAGCGCTCTTGTAACGTCGGACGTAAGAGGCAGCGTGTTAATAAGCTTCCTAAGGGACACTTCGGGGAACACAATTAGAAACATAAACAACTTTGGTAAGATATATTTTTCAAGGTCTTCTTAGTGCGCTAAGAGTGAGCGTTATCGGGGAACCGGGCACAGATCAACTAATGACTCAATGACCACTAAAAAGACAGTCACTTGTCAGTCACCACCTAATGATGAAAAATCTATTCAAATAAAATTTCCATTACCAATACATAGATCTGATTTGAGGACCAGAACTCACTGTTGTAAAAATATTCTTTATCCGAGCCCCTGCATACTGCAGTAACTCATATGACATCCTCAGCATTTGGTTTAAAAGAAAAGCTCATTTCTAAGGCAGTCTAAAAGAGCAGTGTGCTTCCTCATAGCCTGAGCTGTTTGATTGCTCACACTGTGACTATGGCATTGTAATGTGTGTGATTGTGTGGGCCTGAACAGCATACATAATGAAGACACAGTGTGGGTGCGTGAGACGGCATGAGAGGATCCATGACACCTGCCACTGTGCCTCAATCCCACGCTCTTTCATTGCTCTTCTCTTATACACTCCTCCTTGTGAATTGTATTATTTTCCATCAATCTATCTCTCTTACATTTGGCTGCACAATCGTGTCGTAGCCCACTCAGTCACAGCTGCTTTCATCTCAGCAGAGGGTCTCATACTGTCCGGCATCACGTCCAGATTCTCAATAAAATACAGACACAAACATTCGTAGAAATATTACCCACAGTGAGGTGATGTGAAATATACAAGCTAAGGATATCTTAAGTGACATGCGGTCCTCTGCCTAAGCTTCTCGGCTTTGAGATTGAAATAAATCATGAATCGTTAAGGGGGCAGAATATTTGAGCCGAGTCTGATCTGACACTACTATATCATTATCGAGAGGCAGAATAGCTCGGGGCAACATAGTACAAGGTACACAGTGGATGGATGAATGTACTTTGAAGAAGCAGACATACATGAAACATGATGGAAAGTCATCTTCCTTTAGATCATACTCTATGCTCTTTTCCAATTTCAGTCTTCTGAAATTAATAGCCTAATGTGACTTTGTGTGAGGAAATACACTGAAATGTAATTCACTAACAATGTTCCTCACAGTGAGCTGGTAACCACTGTGACTGGATTGCTGAGTCAGTGAGTGGAATTTGAAATCTGGATCTGTTTGTTTTTGTTTGTTTGTTTGTTTCCATGAATGGACCAAAGAAGACTTATGTGAACAGGATACAATTCATTACAAATATGACTTTTAATGATTAACAAGTGTAATTTTATTCACAAAAGGACATTACTACAAGAGTTAGGGAAGATGTTAAGATTTTCTGTGTATAACAAAATGATTTAATTTGTTTCTCATATATATCTATTGTATATGGAAGCCAATTTCTGCCACATAAGGGGGAAAAAAATCATGCTTTGGTAATCATTTAAAACCATTATATTTGGAAATTTTACGATTCTAAGGGCCAGATTTACAAACCGCTTGCACCAGCGCAAATCGTCTTTTGGCATGAAGATAGTAATATCAGGATTTACTAAAAACGTGCAACAAAGAATTAGCACTGAACAGACGAGGACACTTTTGCACCTGACTTTACTGAATATACATTTGTAGGGGTTTCCTTTCAGAAAAAAAAAAAAACATATGGGAGAAGAGTATTAAAATGAATCACACAACGTGATTTAAAAACGTTTGTGCTCATCAAATTACTGGTGTTTGCACCATTATTTAACACCCAAAATGAAACTATTTTGCGCCTGTGTCATAAGTAGATCACCCGCATCTTGTTAGCATATGCAACTACTCTAATTTGCGCTGCGTTTGGTATATTGCGTTGGTCTATGTAAATGAGATCTTGCGTCTGTGTTCTTTAATTTGCGCACTGTTAGTAAATCACCCGCAGAAATTTCCACTCCCATCAGCGCTGTTTTTAAATTGCACTCTCGTGTAATTTGCCCTGTTTAGTAAATC
The DNA here is from genome assembly GCF_023724105.1 of Carassius gibelio. NCBI lineage: Eukaryota > Metazoa > Chordata > Actinopteri > Cypriniformes > Cyprinidae > Carassius > Carassius gibelio. The sequence goes on along the minus strand of NC_068409.1, from coordinate 23,091,908 downwards.
TGGACCTAAGTCTATTATGAGATAAAAATCTAAATTATGACAAACTAAGTCATTATGAGATCAAATGTTGCTATTGTGATATCAAAAGTAATAATTCTAACATAAAAAGTGAACGCAATGACATAAAAATGTCTTAACTATCCCAAAAATATTTGGTGACTTAAAATATCATAATCTTGACTTTTCCATGTTATTTATTACTTTTTATGTCTTATAAGATTTACTTTTTAAGCATGTTCTTTACTATTATTATTTTTTTATCAATAGATTTTTGGAAATAAACTTCCATATATCATCATTATGTGAAAATTTTTACATTTGTCATTCACAGAAAACCTTAACATAATCATGATCTAAAGAAGGCTTTTTTTGTGGTTTTGCATTCATTCCAATTTAAAGCTTATGTCACCCCAAACTTGGGACATAATAATGAATAATAATGTCAATAATTTCTTATAATTATGATTTTTTTTTATAAGTTTGTCTTAATTCAAAAAAATTATCTGTGTCTCATAATTTCAGTTTAGTTTATTAGTTTGCATCTATTTAGGTAATTCTCACGTCTTTTGCAGAAGAAAAACTTCGAACATAAGTAGCTAAATAATCACAGAATTGTCATTTTTGGGGTAAATTTTCTTTCAAAATAAAATCTGAAATGCTAAAATAATTAAAAAATGTATTCTTCATTTTCAGAAAATTTTATTACACTTTATTTTAAGGTGTCCTTGTTAAAGTGTAATTATACATTTAAGTATTGAGAAATATTAATAACTACAGGTTATGGTTAGGATTGGGGTTTGGCCTAGGGTTACTTGCATGTAATTATGGATAATTAATTATTATAATAAGTACATGTAACGTGTAACAACGACACCTTAAAATAAAGTGTTGCAGAAAATTCAGTTGCAATCAATTGCAGGGTTTTATTTTTCTGTAAGAGTTGTAATATGTATCATTTGTTGTAAAGGGGCAGACAATCGGTGGAAGCGAAGGAGTGATGTACCAAGAGAACACAGAAGTACACAAGTGAGTAAAATGAAAGCGAGGGAGGCGGAAAAGAGCATTGCATTTGGCTCATCAGTGGCTCCCACTGTTCCACGGTCGGTGAGGAGAACAGAGGCCTGTTAATCACACGGGCTCATCAGCGCAGTGACAGAGATAGATCCCCTGCACTGCCACGGGTGATGCGTACGAACTACGCTAATGCGCTCATGATTTCACTTCTGTCCTACAAAGGCACCCTTCACCGTTTCATCCCAGCCACGTTAATGCTCAGCCTTTGATCTCATCCAAATCTCCTCTCTGAAAGGGAAATCACTAAACACTATGCTGTGAATCAAAGTTAAAATTGAGATGCACTCCTCAATCTGCCGTGGGGGAATCGGACAGGCTCACTTGGCCAGTGTTCGTGTTGTGTGTAGATGTAGAAAGTCACTGGGATAAGATGGATGGTGAAGTTAAATGAGCAACGCAGAGAGCGGAGAGATGTATGGCGGTGCACATGGAGTGAGACGGGATGACGGATGAACGGATTACAGAGTCACACTGGAGCCTTGCTTGTCACCGTTGAAAGGGGAGCAGGAACAGCCAAGCAGGACAGTCCCAGCTGACCTCCAGTCTGTTACAAGCCCGACTAGGGACATCACAAGCAAAGAAACAGCTGGAACTGCCTCCCACTTGAAGGCAGTTTTTGTTTTTAATGATTGTAATGTCTAGAGTTTTTTTGAGGCACTTCTGCTAAGGTAACAATTTAAAGGGATAGTTTACCCAAAAATGAATCTGTAGTTTACTCACCCTCATGCTGTTTCAAACATAAAACTGTTACATACAATTGTGCTGTATTCCCAGTCTTCTAAAACCATATGATGGCATATGTGAGGAACATTGCATTTATTAGCAACAGCTTAAACCCTGCCTCTCTGCAATTGACTGCAAGCTTGCAACACCCACATCTATTCAACTACCCTGAACAGAATAAAGTCCCCATCCAAAGTTGTAATGTATGTTTAGATCACTGGTGAATACCTGTGGTGAACACCTGTGTAATGTTCTATTATTAGCATTATTAGAGCGATGATGTAAATGCAGTGCAGGTCTCATATGCGATTTCCTGGTAGTGTCTTTGTATTTTCAAAACGTGCATTACTTCTAACAAACAGAAAGCAGCACTTCTGCTTTGAGTGTAATGTGAATGTATTATAGATGCATCCTATTTTCATTTCAGTAAACAGCATCTCTAACCTTGAATAATGGATTCAGCGCCTGCAAGAATGATCGGTGAACCTTGATCTGAGTCCATTGAAGTTTAATATCATTCTAAATGTCAGGATGCTTTATGGCAGAGAAACATAATCCTTTCTCGCTGAAGGTTGAGCTTGTCACCAGGATGTGCTCCAAAACCCCTCCGAATTATCCGAGATGAATTTCTGTGAACAGTGGGCAGATTATGGCTGAATAATCATCTAACATGATGCATTTAATTCAACAACTACTTACCTAAACATCACAACCAACAAGAGAAGGGCCAGGTTTAAGATTTTGTCATCGAGTTTAAATATAGGCTGCCGTGCAATGACTGTATGACTCACGGCATGAGTCCTAAAACCGACTCCATTAGAAATCTCTCAGGGAGAAGCTTTTCCCAAAGGAGCAACAACCCAATGTCCTATGAGGTTTTGAATAGTACATCTAAGAAAGCAGAACAAGCTTTTCCACTTTTTGATCCCTGAAAAACACTTGAAGGCATGTCAAGCATAGAGAAGCGAGCATGTGTTCAGAGAGGTCACAGCCACTGGCTTCTCTTGAGCTACACGGACCCACTGCTCATGCTCATGGGATCAATATCTCAGTCGACATGTTCAGACCTACTTTTCTGAACAGGCAGAAGTGCACCTGTCCTTTGAAGGTGTGATCGCCATCAGCAAACGGTAATATGAAAAATAAATCAATTGGAAACAGACAGCCACTTGCATTTTGTCATTGAAACTGAACAGAGTTCCTGTCAGATTGTAGTGTTGTATTACTGTTGTTCAGCTGAGCATGATGACCATTTCAGAATGAAATTTCTTTCTTTCGAATGTAAAAAGCAGTTTTCCTCTGAATGGGCATGTGGCATATTGGCCAATAAATAGGACATATTTGTAAATGTAATGGTCATGTAATGTGGCAGTCTTTTATATTTCCGAGACTGCATTATACAAAAGGCACACTTAATCAGCTCATCACAAAAGTGAATTAATGCGGGGGTACATTAATTTTGTCACACAGTTGTGACATTTAAGTTTCTTTCCTTTGCATGCAGAATTTTCTTTTCCAGCTTCAATCTATGGCCTGGTGCTTCTTTAACAAGAGAACAAATTCTTTATTCACAAGCATCCACTGGACCATCGCACTGGAATGCAAATAGGTTGGCTGTGGAGAGGGGAAGTGAGTAGAGCTGCCATGTCCTATTGTGGATTTTTTAAAGACATGGCATTTTTGATGATTATTCTAATCCCACCAAGGACCTCTTAGTCTGAACTTTCCTTATCTCTCGCGCCCAGTCATTCTCTCATTAAAAGGCAATCACAGGCCACCAGCTCTAATAAACCTGTAAGTTCCCTTGTGAAATGGGGAGAAAATGGGCATTTCTGAAGCGTGCTTTTGGAGAGCTTGTTTCCTTTTTATGATATAAATGTTAAATCGTTTATATAGTTGTTTATGTAAATAAATGTATATTGATCTATTATCTTAAGTATTATTATTAGCATTAGTATATGTATTGTTTTTAGTTTTTAAAAAGTATAAAAGAAAAAGTCACTTATAGGTATGAAAACCTATAAGCAAGTATTTTTATTTGTAGATGGCATGTCAAATAAATTCTAGCTGAAACTCTTATAAAACTCTGGCTGAGCTCCACTGGCATCAAAGCTTTTTTGAGTGAACTAATCCTTAAAAAAACACTTTCACCAACAGAAAATGTCACTCTTGCTAAAAGAGGAAACTCTTGTCAGTGCCGTAGCACACTGGTTAGTGCACTGCCAATCTGTTCTCCTAAGGATGCAAGTTTGGATTTGGTCTGCCATATCCTCCTCTTTTCACTTTCCTTTTGACTGAAGGCATAAAAAACCTAAGATTGAGAAAGAGAGAGAAAACCGTTTTGCATCATGTTTAAAACAACGTGTCTCCTATCATATGATGTTTTCTTGTTTCATCAAACCGACAAATTCTGTTAATGAAAGTGAATGCAAAAATATAAACACAAGTCACATCTGTGATAATTGCAATTTTGTTAGCAAGGTTTAATTAGTAAAGTGGTGGTTCCTGTTTAATGATTAATATCATTAGTGATTTTGCAGTTGTCAACAGTTGTCTTAAATTAGAATGGATGCATTTCCCTCATTCCCCAATGAGCACATTCTCTCTTTCTTTGTTCTTTAAAATGTAAAGATCTAAAATCTTCAAAATGACTTCCAATTAACCTCCATATGGTATTTATTTTTACCAAAGACATTCATCAATTTGATGAAACAGAAATATGTTTGTTTGTTAAACAGCAATTACCAAGGCAGGCAGCCAGTATGCTATGCTTTCTTCCTATTTTTAGGCAGGGGCAGTCAGGAAAGAGACAGAAAATTATAAATGGGATCAGGAAATGGCACAAGCTTCAAACTCGAGGCATCTGTATAAACACTACCACACGATGTTGGAGAACACACTCCCCATCAGGCCACATGTCCAACTTGAATACTTTATCCCACAAGACAGGCCACGATCTGCAGTGAAATATTACAGATGAATCCTTACGTATTAATGGGAATGACATCGACCTGAGAATTTTTTTTTTCATGTGTTTTATATTAGCTGTTTAGAATCAGAACTGATGATGCCAGATTGTTGAATGAATCACTATTTTGAGCTTAATGTTCAAACGGTTTTGCAGGTCTGAAACGGTTTGTGAGTTTGATTCATTCAGACAGTTCATCACATACTGAACCACCTGCAGTGATTTCTCACAATGAAATAGTATTGGGATAAATCATATGACCGAAAACAAAAAGAGTGCTGACTGAGGTGGATATTTACCTCTTGTAGAAAACAAAACAAGCAAACATCTTCTTTGGTTTGTAAATGACAAAGCTGGTCTTTACTGCGTGTGCAGCTTGTGAATGACTCTTTACTGTATAGGTAAAGACAATTTATATCCATTTACATCCAAATCAGTATAGAAAATGAATATCAAAATACCTTTTTGGATTGGGGATACTGATAAAAGGCTAGAAGCACCCCTTTTTCATGCTTATTCTCAAAAAATCTAATCTTTCTCTATCAGTGCAATAGCAGCTCTGTGTGACCAAAGTCTCAGCTACCGCACTGCAGCAACAGGTAAATGAGCCAATCAAATGATTTCCAAAACAGACTCTGGTCTAAGAGCCAGAGATGGTATAAATAACCATCAATGTCAATCCCATCTGTTTTTACAACAGCAGCCCCTGTCACAGCTAATGTTTTCGCACCTATTTGGTTTGATGAAACCCCTCTTAACCCGCTTTGGCTGGATTTCTGAGCACTCCACTAGAAATGCCTTCACTAGCTTGGAGCTGTTTTTCCACCACATGCACTCAAATAATATGTCATGGATATTGACTACCATCAAGGGACAGTGCTTTTGCAGTTTTATAGTTCCGCTGAAGAGAAACATAAAGCTTGGGCTGTTCCCTAACTTTCAACATCAGTGATTAATGCACTGAGTGGCACAAAGCCAAAAGTTGCTAAAAAGGGGAAAATTTATGTAAATAATATGCATTAAAATAGAGCACCAGCCAAACTCAGAGCAAGCGGCTGTCACTCTGTGTGATTCACAAATCTATAAGTCCTTTTGTTACTAAATTACGTCCGCAATCTGTTAGTGCTGCGGGGCTAGAGGCCGCCTGCACAGATCTGTGACTCGAGAGACAGCCGTCCACAGCGGTGGATCAACATTTCAGCACATGCAAGCAGCCAATGGGGTTTATTCTCAATCTTTCACAGCATGGGCTGTAAAGTATCTGGTAGACACAGCATCCTGTGGGTTAGCAGTTGAGAAAAACAGGCTAAAAATGCACCCAAAAGCATGCATACTCAAGTAAACACACTCTTACGCAACATACTCCTACGTTTGCATTTAACCATGCATGTGAACATTGAAAAAACATATGTTTAGCTCGGTTTTAAAGCGACTCGGTTCGTTTGCACTGGTTGAGAGGCACATTTTCTCAGATGTCTTAGGATATGCATTATTTATGGATCGGTTCACACAGAGAAGCCTCATATGGTTGGCTGCCATGTCCCAGTAGTGCTCCCAGAATCCTCTTCTTATCATCTTAAGGAGGAGATAAACCTCCTTGGTGTATAATGCAGAGGACCTGGGAGATGATACCGGCTTTCTCCTCACAGCACAAGATTATGTGCTCCGTGACTGTGTCATGGCAGCAGTGAGACTATGATATAGTTGTACTTGTCATATTTTGAGTCTGTGTAATTAGACAGTGACAGTGTTTACCAATAATGTCAATTCTGTGTGTTTTCATGTGATATCCAAAAGGATTTATTTGTCTATTCACATCTCTTATATTTTAGATTCTGTCCTCTTTTTTGTTGTGCATTTTATTTGGTTAATTTCAGCTAGCTTTTCCAATTTTGCTGCAAACAAAGCAAACGGGTTTGACTGATGAGAGTAATCTGATTAGAGAACGATCTCTGCATATCCCGCTGAAAGCCACTGGCTGCTGAAGGTCTGTCTCCATGACAATATTGGGAGCTCATTGGGGCGCTGATGAGAAAAGACGATCATGTTTTCATCAGTCAGAGCAAAAAGGCCACTCCGGCTCACAGCCAAATGAGCGTTCATCAGCCTCTGTGCTGATCCACTGCCAGGTGGCTCCACCAGTCTGGGTCTGCTGTTACAATTTGATACTATTTGAGTGCATAATATGGCTGTCCATATTGTAGAACAAAGATATTTTAAAAAAACTGGACCATAGAAGCCATGACTAAAAAAGCAAAAAAAAAAGATGTTCACAAACCGAATTGGCATTTTTTGAAGAGGCTAAACATACCGACTGTATGCTATACTTCAACAGACAAGAAAAAGATCTGCACAAAAATTATACATAACATCATTATTTATGCAACAGTTCTGTCTGGTGCTCGAATCTGACTGGCTGAGAGGTCTTTCCAAATTCCAACCATGAGAATTTACCATATATCACCAAGGTATGCATTTCAGGGAATGCCTTCTCATCAGGTTTATATGAATGATGCAACAGCCATCAATTAACGTGCAGCTACAGCACGGCCATTTACACAACACTCCTTCCCTTTATATCAATTAACTAAGGTTATGTGAGTAACTGGAGTGTTCCATGTCGAGAGGTAACTCAGCTGTTTTTTTAATACTTTTTATGACAGTCACTATTTCTTCTGTTGCCTGCTAATTTCAGGTCTCTTTTCTGAAGCTTGGATCTCTGTGCACAGGCTGGAGAAAGCCAAAGAGACTGCTGATCTTTGCAGGTTTTTGGAGAATGAAAGCTGAACACGAACGCCATTCTTATCAGCCATGTTCACTCGAATACCTGTCAAAATGAATATGTCTTCTGTTTGCCCCTATTTAAAGACAGGGAAGGAATATGCTTCTCTTGTATTCTTAGAACTTCCTCTTAAAGGCTTTATGTATTGTGCTACCCTTGCAGGCAATGCAGTATACCCAGGTACACCATTAATGTGTTACAGCTTTATTTATGAGGATCAGGGTCATGCATTGTATAAAATGATGTGGGCTTTACATCCATAGCTATTTGGCATGATCACCCATTAAACCCAGAGCTGTGCATCTAAACTTGATCTGTGAACAAACCTGCCATTTTTCATGTTACAGATGCAAGTTTTTTATTTAAATGGCTCATTTCACTTGCACTTAGTATATTACCTTTGGCTCCCATGAAGAGGCTGGTTGGACTCTCCAAAATCATTTTTTTGACCTTGTGATTTTATGCTCACTGGAATAGAACAGTAGAGGCCACACAGCACATTTAAATCACTCGTCTTTTTACTCATATTGTGCAGCACAGTTCTAAAAAAAAACTCCACATTGCATGCATTTAATTAGTATTGTAATTTCCCATTTAAAAGGTGTTATCTTTTGTCCTTTCTCTCATTTTGTACTTTATTCAATGTCTTTCTGCCTAATCACATCATTTAAATCAACGGTTTTTACAAATTTGAGATTTTCTTGTCAAATCTTAGCATTCACATTGTCATGATAACATCTGGTCATTTGTGGGAAGATTTTTAGTCGGTTTTGAAGTATAAATGCCATATTTTTACCAATACAGGATATGATTTTGGGTGAACGTTTCATGCATATAGTGAACATTTTAGTTTTTTATACTTTACAGTCCTGTATGTGAGCCTGGACCACAAAACTAGTTATAAGTAGCATGTGTGTATTTGTAGCAATAGCCACAATACATTGTGTTGGTCAAAATTATCGATTTTTCTTTTATTCCAAAAATCATTAGGATATTAAGTAAAGATCATGTTCCAAGAAGTTTTGTACATTTCCTACGATAAACACATGTTCCATGTTTATTTGACCCTCTAACTCCAGCACTCAGCCTAAATCTTTTTTTTTTTTACTTTTAGACTTGCACTTATTCATTTATTCATTTTTCATTTTAAAATGAAAAAAAGTATATATTAAAATAAATAAATACTTGAGATAACCTATATTAAAATAGAAAATAGTTATTTTTAATTGTTTAAATATTTTACTAAAACAAACAACAAAAGCTGTTTGCATAATTTTATAGTATATTAAATAGCATTGTATATTAATTAGATTATAACATAAAAAATATGTAAATAAATAATTATTTTCTAAAAAAAAAAATAATTAGGGTACATAATTATTGATTATTATATTACTATTTTATCTGATAAATTTGTTTTGCTTTTATATTTTCTGCACTGAAGTAAATAAACTTTTCATGAATCTGAATATTACATCTCACTAATGAGCTAAGTGTAAAAATGTTACGTAGAAATTTAGCCTACAATTTAGTCGTCATTAAACAAAAACATATAGCCAGTTAACGACCAATCAGAGTCAAGTATTCATACATCCAATGTTATTACGTGAGCACATGACGATTAGTGGTTTAATATTAAAACCGTGTTTCCTCAGTAACTTTTTGTTTTGTTTTCATCAAATGCATTAGCTCTTCACGGCGAGGTTTTATATTACTCAGCGAGGGGACAAAGCCAGCTGTCTCTCCCGCTAATCTCCGCCTCTGCGGAGGGAGACGCGCTGCCTGCGTTTGTCTTATTACCAAGCGCACCCCGAGACTTTAAGTACCGAGGCTCTGATATGTTTACCTTTACTCTTTTGCAGACGTCATTTGAAGCGTTATCTGTGTATTGACACAGGGGGATTAGGTTGGTGTGAAACAAGGCTTCTTTATCAGTCCCAGCTCTTAGACGCTCCATAATCCCTACAAAGAGAACCGAGAGAGGGAGACAAACGTCTCATACATTCGCCATTGATCTCGCTGAGGTATTTGCATTTGACATCGCGGCTCGCAGGCTGTTAACAAACAAAAGAGTTTGCGGGTGCACTTTAAAAGTTTATTTTCAATTAACTAGCTAGCCTACTTAAAAGTTTTATTCTGCGTTACCTATCAGGCGACGGTTTCCATGGCAACACGGGGCATTTGTTTGATAGGCTGTGACTGGCCCGCATCGTCTCCTCAACACCCTCCATCTCTGACTGGCAGTGTGAAAATTACATTGATTTCATCCCAAATTAACTGCCATCGTTTTGACACCACTTCAACTGTCTACTCAAGACACCACGTGGATTTTCTCAGCACGCGGATGTATGCAGTTTCCCGCGAACGCACATGCAGGTTCTTTGTAATGATTTATTTATGCTCAGAGACAATTGGTGTGCTACAAAAAAATGGTTGTCAACCACTGATCTATATAGATCAGTGTTGTCAACCCTAACGTTACTCGGAAAGCCATAGGCAGGTGAGATGCAACTGGGTAATTGATCAGTTTAGCTTACCGTAACGTTACTTCTCTCCTCCCTCTTTGTAATGGGCTTAATTGTTAACATTGAGCTACATCACACAGATGGTTTTAGATACAGAGCTCCTCATCAAAGTAGTCTCTTTGTAGTAACCTGTTGCGAAATCAGCGACTTTCCGTAAAAATGAGTGGATTAAAGGTATAGGGCAGGCTATGTAATTCTTTACTGTACTAAAGCATAAACATTAGGAAACGTGCTAAATCCACATATACTTGTTTCTTCGAAAAAAATATGCTGATCTATTTTGAAATTCGTCTAGAAACGGTAAAATGTGATTGCACTTTTCGATTTAATCTCAAACTAATTCCAAAATTATCCTAAACTTAAACTCCTAAACACACAATTCAAGCATATAGATTAATAGATTAAATTTATAGATGTAATTTGTGTTAATTACGTTTCCAACACCACTACATTTATGGGGTCAATGTCACTAGTTGACTTTTACATTAAACGCACATTTCTACATTATTTTAATGCCATACTTTTGTTTAAATATTTCCATGGGCTACCCAGATTAGTTCATCACAGCCTGATGCTTTTATTTATTTATTCACTTAAATTTTGTTTTTATTTCATTGTCATGATTGTTGGTTCTTTTTAAAGAGATTCACCCAAAAGAGTTGACCCAAAATTGAACAATTCTGTATTATTCACTTATACTCATGTTATTCAAAACCTGATAGATATTATGCCTGTAGCCTGATAGATATTATGAAGAATAACAATAACAACCTTGTTATTATAATAACCTTGAACAACAAGGTTTCATTTTTTAAGATTAGTTAACATGAACTAACAATGAAAAATACATCTAAAGCACTTCTAATCCATGTTCATTTCAACATTTACATTTTTGAAGTCAAAAGTTGTATCTGTTAGCATAATTTAATGAACCTATTAATTGAGCTTTGGCCATTGCCCATTGTTAGTTAATTGCGTTAACTAATGCATTAACTAAAGTTTTACAGTGTTTTGTATATTCAATGAAAGTCACTGGGGTCCAAAATAACATTAGACCCCAATATTAAAAAAAAAACACACAGGCATAGGATATTTTTATATATCTTAACAGAATTTTTTATTTTTTGAGTGAACTATCCCATTAACTATTTTAGACAAGTCTGCTTGGAGGGGGGATAAAACAAGAGATGGAAACTTTTTCAAGAAATGGAAGATGCTGATAAACGCTAAAACATCAGGCATGCCTATCAATTTGTGATTTTATGACGCCATCTAGTGGTTGCTTGGTAATACAAACTGTCGATTTTTTTTTTTTTGCTGTTGTAAGATTGACTTTTGCCATTTCCAAGGACAGAAAAGCAGTGATATTTTGAATTATTTATTTTAATATTACATTATTGTATAATGTGTATCTCATAACTCATTAAGAGTTAAAGATATATCTCTCAAAAGAAAAATCACTGATATAGGTCCCTAGATTACACCAGGGAAAACAGATTTTGAATAGTCTGCCGAAGACTGTTTTAATTCCAACCACATCAATATATGACATTAAAAAGGAATAGTGACCAAATAAATGAAAAAACTGAGGATATAATCTTAATTATTGATTCTGATTTGGCTCATCTATATTTGTATTTTCAATTTAATCAAAGTCTTTTTACTTACACAAGACATTTTATTTGAGGTCTATAGCATCCTTCTTTTTTACGAGACTATTAGTGAAGAATAGAGTCACTCTTTTACTATCCCAAACCAATACCACAGGATCTGCCACCTTCACATACACTTAAACCAGAAGAGTGATAATTTGACATTGTCAGGCTCACAGCCACAATGCTGACAAACTTCAGACAGATAAAGCAACAGCATTTAAAAGTGATATTTCAAGCCCCGTATCCTGAGGATGAAAGGTCTTAGAAGTCAAGAGTGCACCTTAGATATGAAACAAAACATCAGATGCATCAATCAGTGAAGTCTTACTTAAATTACTAAAGTAAATTCAAATAAAAAACAACTCTGATTTGAATCCCTTTCATAAATATTTGTCTCTCCGAATCACTCCATTGAGGTCATGCGATCATGAATAATGCGTGGCTCAGCATGACGTTGACCATGGAGGTGTGATCATTTAAAGCTGTGATGAAGTGTGAAGTGGAACAAAACTGAGGCCTCTGTGAATCTCAGTTTTTGGATGAATCTTGTTTGTGTCCAATCTCTCCTGCAAAAGTTCCCAAATTTACACTTCTTCAAATAAGACAAATCTAAAATCAGTACGTTTAGGCATACTGCATTCAAAACACGGTTGAAAGCAAAGCGCCCACCTGTTAGTAACTGGTTTTCAATATGGCAAAATGATAGTAATCTTCAGAGCAGTGCACAACATATCAAATATGAAAAACCTAAAAATAAAGTACCAGTGCAGGTGGGTGCATGTTAACCCAAGACATGTATGAGATACATGATAAAAATAAAACCATTGCACAATCACCAGAGTATGAACAAAGTCAGTTTCGAGCCCATATAAGTGTTACACCACATGTAACATTTGCAGTTTTAACATTCCTCAGAATGTGGCACTGAACAAAAGAAAGGAAAAATAAGGAACATAAACCCGCAGTCTTAAACCAAGTATCCGAAACCAGATTAAGGCCCATCACAAGGCACAAGCACACAGAAATAATCCAATATGACTGACACAAATAGGTATGGGGGATTATAATGATCAACCAGATAGCTAAAACCTTCACAACACCTCCCACAACTGCTGTGTGATTAAGAGTATTTTACACTACCATTCAAACATTTGGGGTATGTAAGATTTTTTCTTTTTTTTATGTTTATGTTTCTTAAAGGCTGCATTTATTAAATGAAAAAAAAAAACAGTAAAACATTATTAAAATATATATCTTTTTTATATTTGCATCCATTTAAAAATACTAATTTCTTCCGCGAAATCTTATTTACCCCAAACTTTTGAATGGGAATCCCTTCCTCTCTACGGTCATGCCAGCAAGCCTGCAACACATTTAATATTACGAATGAAACTACCACAGCTAGCAGCTTTCATATATCGAAAACATATATTATTCTGTGCCATTAGTCTTGCAATATTAATGTAACTCCTCATCTGTTACTGAGGATAATATTATTTCTGATTCTACTAAAACCTACGGCTGGAATTGCGAGATTTTGAGGCTGTAGTCATAAGTGTTTCAATCATGCATAATCAATGAGCTCCTATTCAGTCATCAGTCTCTTGGCTCTCTCGGCGACAAATGCGAGCTACACATTTAAGAACAAGTCCTGGACAGGGCCCAGTACTACTGGAAACATCTCAAATGTATGTCAACAAAACTAGCGGCAACATTTGGCATCCGCTCTGATGGTGTTTAATGAAGCGAACAGCGTGTGCCAATAAACAGCTGTTCTGTGTAGAACGAGTCCTTGATTCTTTGGTGCTCGACTGAAGTAGGAATCAGTTCAATGACTAATTAATTTTTAAACCAACCAATATCATAGTTTTCCAATGTGTTATCCAACCACAAGAGATCTTGTGTACAGTTTCTGATCAAAAATCAAACAAATGGCTCTGTTTAAATCAGAAGAAAATTCATGTTTTTTGTGGTGCATGCATGTGATGTGATCAGATATATGGGCACATAATGGGTCTCCATCCTAGCTCTGAGAGAAGTATTCTAGTACGATACGTAGATGACCCAGTCTGTCCTTCAGGGAGGTCACAGACAGAACGGTGGTCTGATATGCTGGATCTAACTGCAGCACCGACAGCAGCCACCAGCACCAGGCCGGCCCATTAGCAGATGCCTGCAATGCACAAAAACACATTCATTCTCGTTAGGGAGATATTATTAAAATGCACAATCTGTAGTTTTCCTAATAAAGCAATATTCTGTGTGCTCTGACCTGTATATTGTCCTCTTTCTCGGGCATGATGCCGTACTGCTGGCTGATCTGCTCCTGAATGCGGCTGTTCAGACGCTGGTACCACTCTCTCGCTTGCTGATACACACTGTCATGGAGACGCTGCACTAATTCAAGCTCGGCACCTTCAACCTAAACACAAATGCATGCAAATGTCAGGTGGACAAACAAGCAGAAGTTTTACTTCAGCTTCAGGATAAAATAACGCTTGTGTCTTCATTATGTACTGTAGATGGGTTTGAAAAGAGCTTGAATTTGTTGACCAACAGGCAGTTAATCACAAGCTCCTCTTCCTAATGTTTGCTGAATACTCTTGCAATTAACTCTAATTGACATTAACTATTTACGTGATATTAAATTTGCAGTACTAACAAAAGGTTTGGTATTTATTGTGATTATAAGCAATCCATCACAGGCTCAGGCTTGTGATAGCAGTAATAACTCTCTCTCTCTCTCTCTCTCTCTCTCTCTCTCTCTCTCTCTCTCTCTCTCTCTCTCTCTCTCTCTCTCTCATGAATCTTTAATAGATGCTTTTCATTAAATGTTTAATCATGACACCTTACTTAGGTGGTTAAGACACATAACCATAGGGAAAATGACTGGAAGATAAAAGCATTTCATTGATGTTTTAATTGCAGGAGTAAAAATGAAATCTTAATATGATCCAGCTTTATGCAAACAGTGTTTAAAGCTTCTTTACTAAAATGTTATGTTGTCATGTAAAATGCTGAAATGTTTACTTTAGTTAATAATATGCAATACACTATATTATGATATAATTAGTGGTAGCACTTTATTTTAGTGTCCTGTTCCTCATGTACATACTATGTACTTATTATAGTAATTGCAATAACTATGTAATAACTAAGTACTTACCCTGAATCTACCCCTAAACCTAATCCTACCCAATGTAGTTACCCTGTATTACCAGAACTTTCTTAGATAAATACACTAAGTACAGTATAAGTACATGTAAGTTCACGTACTGTAAAATAAAGTGCAACCTAATTAGTTGTGATTGATAGTTAACGGAAAAGCTTGCTAATACCACAGTTTACTGTGGGAGAATACTATACTGAGTTTTTAGAGGAAGTACGTAGACACTAGGGTAAATTATAGAATGGAAATGTGGCATCAGGAAACATCTCAGATAAACAAATGCCAGATCTCTATTATGACAGGAACTATAACCTTTAATGTGAGAAGTGCAATTTCCATTACATCAAGGGCTGTTTTACAGAAACAACTTATCTTAAGGTTAATCTTAAGCTACGATCCGACTAAACTAACTGAAACCAGCATGATTACTAAACAGATGAAATATTATTCTTGAAATTTCAGCTGTTACAGTAATAAAGCCCCATGAGCCTCATTTACAGTACATTACAGGCAGATAATTGTTGTATAATCTGGTTATACGGTTTAGATTTTGTATATCTGCCATACAATCTGACTTCATGTGTATTAATACCACTGGATTGCAACAAAGACTTTTTAAAGTGTCATTTTTCTTGGCCTTAGATCTGAGTTAGGACAGTCTGTAACCTCTGACCTTATGATCTTCCAGGTACTCAATATCAGCTGTGTGGTAGCCATCTCTCTGTCCTCTCCTGAGCACTCGGAAGCGACTTCCTCCCACTGTTTCCACATAGGAGCGACCATCAGGAAGCAAATCCAGATCCAAAATATCCAACATGCAGCCATAATCTGCAAAGCTGTGACAGGGAATTTTGGTATCAAATCACTTGAAAGGCATTCCATATTTATTCCATATACACATATATAACACTGCTAACCCCAAACTGTTGAAAGCAAAAGTATATATATATATATATATATATATATATATATATATATATATATATATATATATATAATTAACAACAATTTAAAGTTTCTTCAAATCTGTAATAGTGACAAAGTTATGATAGATGCTAACTGCATGATCTTTTATTTGTATACCCTTTGCCATGCTCGTAGCTGCACATGCCAAACTTTTTGGTGCCTGTCTCCATACATCGCCGCATCATCAGACGGTAACGAGGCTCAAAGATGTGCAGCGGACATGGGATGCCAGGGTACGCCACCGTGCACACAAAGATCGGGATGTCCTTAGTCAGACTAGAGATAAGAAAAGGGCAATTAATAAATAATTCTGCTTTTGCATAACCTTTCCCAGCTTCTAGACTCCTAGACATTTTAACCATGTCATTTTGTCCCATTTCATTGTGAAAAGCATCATTGCAGATACTGGAGTTGACAGGACTACTGTTATTTGTTATCACTTAGAGGGGCACTCACTTTGAGAGCTCTGCCATCTCCGCCTCATGCACCTGCTTCCTTTCTGCCAACTGCTGGGGGAAGAGGCGGGACATGATCTCCTGCAGCAGCACTGTGTTGTTGTACTTCCTGTTCTTCAAATACTGGAATAGGAAGTAATGCGGTGAGACTGATGCTCCTCTGTAACATGATTTGCTCAGATTTTTTTTTTTGGGGGGGGGGGGGCGGTGATTGACTTTCATTAGAAGGATCAGAATAATAGGTCTTTATTTTCTATGAGGCATGTTTCTACATGCTTCTAAATAAACGTGTAATCATTGTAAAAGCCTGTGTTTTAGTAGTACCTCCTGCAGGGGTTGTTTACAAAGTGGACAGCGTAGATTATGGTCCAGACTTCTCTCAATGCAGTTTTTGCAGAAGGTGTGTCCACAGGGTGTTGTCACTGGCTCATAGAATAACCTTTAATCCATCCATCACAATTATAAGAAGAGGGCAATTAACAAATAATTATGTTTATGCACAACTTAGTAAGCTGAGAGACTGTTAGACATTTTAACTGTCTGGTGTTGCCCTATTCGTTAAGAAGAGGATCATTTTGCAGATATACTCCACAACGCTGGACAATTCAGCTGGTAATAACCGTAATATTTTGCAATACATTTGTAGAACCACAAAACAAGAGTGAAATAGTGTTATTTACCCTATATATGTTGAATTACACTGGTTTAAAGTATTACAAAAGTATTGTCTTCAAATAAGAAATTGACAGTTGTAATCGAACATTTAAATACTATAGCAAAGCTAAAGGAAATGAAAGTATCTGGTAGCAGGAAATAATGCCAGTGAAGCAGGACACACTATAAATCTCCACTGACCTGATGCAGAGAGGGCACTCAAAATCAGTCACTGTCAGAACGCTGAGGCAGGATTCTCTGCCCACACTGCACATACCTACAGAACCAAAGAAACAACATCAAGCTTGAATAGATGTCGTCTTGATTCGCTGTCTAATCATGCTAATGAGAATGTAAAATGATGAGAGAATTGTTTGCACCTTGATTATGAAGTCATATGTAAAGTAATAATATTTATATTTATTATAATTATTCATCCATCCATTCTCCAAACCGCTTATCCATTATAGGGTTGTGAAGATGCTGAAGCCTATTAATAATAATTTGACTGATAATGTAAATGTATAAGATATTATATTTACCTGTTACTAATAAACGAAGAACTTAGAAAACCCTAAGTAATCTCGAAAATCAAAATGAATATTATGTTTAAAATTATTTATGTACTAACTACATATATTATTAGCTTACTTTATACTTAAACAATAAAGTGCTTAAGGCTGTGTTATGATGTTCATATAGGTTAGCTAATATGATATACTGTGAATGCAATAAAGTCAATAAGGGTCAATATCACCATAGAGTGCCTTTCAACCTTCACAATACTCAAAAAAATGTTAGTTTTAATTTCTCATTCGCTTTATGTCAGGTCATAAATAGCAGACACGCAAGTACTATTGAAACATATTAGCTGAGCTCCCACACATTTTTTTTTTTTGTAATTATGAACCATTATTCAAAGCATAAACCTTAAGATATGGACCCACATAATGTGTTTAATAAGTTCCTTGATGCTACAAAAAAAGTAAATATTACAATTTTATCAACGTAACAAAACTGCAATTTTTTTTTTAATTGTGCAATTACTACTGAATTATATTTAATACTAAAACAATGTTTTAACAATTCCTAAATGTTGTATGTTCAAATGTGAATTACATGACATTTGTTTTGTAGTAATGATTAAGATAACTTCACCTCTGTTCTGTTTCTCTTCTCTCTTCATCATCAGTTCATCCTCATCCTCAGGCGTGGGGAGGAAGGACACGGCCTGACACAGGCTCAGACAGCACTCGCCGCTGGTGCCGTGCTTCACTTTAGTTGCATTCTAGGACAGCAAAGGAAAGAGCCAGAGCGTGAGCTAAAACTTTTCTTAATTGATGATAAGCATACCACTTGATTACCATATTTGTATCAATGGATATTTTCATTAAAAAAAATAGAATAAATTCATATTTGGAAAAACATTACAATAACAATAATACCAGATCTTTCCATTTGATATTTGTTGCTCACTTTACCAATGTTACATTTCAAAAGTGTCGACATCATTAGTGCTGTGCATAAACACTTCACCTGCACGGGATCACTTTGACCTTCAGCGTTGTTGTGGGAGTAGCGCTGACCATCTGGACATGACGGACTTACAGAGCTGGTGATAGCACAGGGCTCTTGTAAGTACTCAGACACAACATGCAGGATCTGTGGAACTTCTTCTGGTACAGCCATGCCCTCTGCTTCCAGGATCTGCATACGGATCAGTGAGTGTATCAATGAAACATTCGTGTATGTTTTCAAGCAGAGCATGCTCTCTTGACACTGAATCACTCAAAATTATTCTATAAGGTATGATTCTATCTCCAGAAAAGAGTTTTGCAGTATATGTTCTGTTCATCAAACCCAATTTCTGAAAAATTCACCTTCTTAATCTGATTCTTTGCAGGGGCAAAATCAGGATGCTGCTTCAGGCAATGGTAAAACTGGATGAGGGCTTGAGTCTGTCTGCCCATTTCAAGAAGAACATTCCCTTTACGAAAGAAGCCCTACAAAACAGAATTCAAATACAAATTATTATCACAGGTAACACACTATTTAATTTATTAAATATTCATGAACACAATAGCAAAATTCTCAGGTTTAAATATAAATCTACTGTTTTACATAAACTTTTCAGCAGTTCTTTATTGTGCCAATATATACATTCAAAAATCTGGGGTCAGTAAGAAGTAAAATATAAGTATCTTATGCTCATCAAGGCTGAGTTTATTGGATTACAATGCAGTAAAAAAAAATATTACAATTAAGGAATAACTGTTTTCTATTTGAATATATTTTAAAATGTCATTTGTCAATGTCAAATTTTCAGCATCATTACTCTAGTCTTCAGTGTCACATGATTCTTCAGAAATCATTATATTTTACTGATTTGATGGTCAAAAAACATTTCATATTATTATAAACAACGAAAATAGTTGTTCTGCTTATTATTTTTGTGGTCCTTTTTTCAGGATTCTTTGTTAAATGGAAGGTCGATACCAACAGGGTTTGTTTGCATTTAACTAAATATTCTGAAACATAACACTGAATGGTGGTGTATGCCAGTGCACTGCTGTGAGGATAATGTCAAATCCCACAATGTGCTCTGGCCATACCAACAGATATTGCATAGCTGCGAAACTGTCAGTCATTGTCATGATAACGCACAGACATTTTAGAGATTTTAGAGTGAGTATACAGAATAAATGACAGGATATAAAAGCACGAACTCTAGATGCAAATATGAAATTGATATTGATTTTATCAACACTGTTCCTTAAACAAGTGGCTTGTCCCTATATGCAAATAATCAGCACTGTCAGCAAAGACGGCCCTCACCTCAGTCCAGTTTGGTCGCACACAGCACAGGTCATCCAGGTCACGGAGGGCATCAGAAAAGCGACGGAGGCCCATGCAGGCCTCAGCTCGCCACACTTTCAGACTCACATCTTCAGGGGCTGTAGATACAAGAAAAGATGGACAGTGTGACAATCTAATTTCAATTAATTTCAGACATAGACCTCTATCTGTTTTGAGCATTTTAAATGTGCATTAACAAAAAGGGCAACCTAAATGAACATTAGTACTCTGCATAAGCATTCCTCCCACCACCATCAAAACACTGTGTATTAGTGCATAGTTAACTTAAATAGCATGCAACAGTCGGGTTTCCCAATGTAAAAGAATAAAATAAAAAAATAGATTAATTTTCTCCATGTGAGAATTGATTGTTAATGATAAATTAAGCTTTAAAGACAAACATGATGTGAGCTCCGAGGTTGCCATCTGTTCACATTATTTCAACTTATTTTAAAATGGTCTAGTATTTTGAGAGCAAAGGGAATGGTTCTTTTATGAAAAACCCATTTTTAAGAGTGCGGCATATAACACTTTAACAAAGACTTTTTAAAATAGGAAAAATGAACAGAAAAAAAAAACACTTCTGGTACCAACAGCTAAAAATTAGGGGGGGCACTAATGATCTTGGATGACATTACATGACCTTCGCATAATCCAAAAAGAAGGAACAGAAAATGCCTGATGTTTAAAAATTAGGTGCAACGGATATAGTTCACCTGCTACAAAATAGGCAAAGGAAGAGGTGGATGAGTGTGCATTAATCAAAGATTAATCAAACACAACTACAAACAGATCTGACAATGAGTGTAAATCATTTCTTAGAATTATTGTAAAAAGAGGGGGGAAATGTATTTACGTCACTGTAATAACCAGGTTGTTACCCATACAAAACCAAATTACGTTATGATCCTTGGTTAACTAACAGGGAATAGGAGTATGGGAAACTGCCTCTAATTGGATTCAAAGGGTAGACAGACATCTTACTTTTACCTCGAAGGGTTTATGTTACCAGACAGATAATTGCAGTCATTCAGTGGCTGTAAAATGATACATAGTTCACTAAAGGGCAAACGGTACTGTTGCTGTTAAGAGTTATGCTATATCTACAAGAGAAGAACCTTACATTATTATTAAACTGCACTAGCTCAAACACCCGATTCTCCACAACTGTATCTGTGCTTCTTACAATACATCTCCTTTGTGTGAATCATATACCTAGGGGGACTTGTTACTTCACCAATGTGTGCCCTAGAGGTGTTTTCATAGCCTTATTTACCCTTGGCTTCTGTCTGTTAATGGCATCAGCCACTCACAACATGTTTTAACCCACTTTCCTGGCTGCTCATTAACCCTTTAGAAGACCTGAGATTATGAAATCACTTGCTTTTAACAACCACAGCTCGCCGCTCACTTCTGTGTGAGTAGGTGGATCACAAAGACAATATCTAACAGTCTTCAACCATCCCACGCTGTGTTAAAATGCTGCAATCTAGGGCACATATTTCTAGAAACAACAGATTTCAAACTCCTGCTAAATATTGCAGTCATTATTTCTGCCTACCTGTGTTTACAGGCTTCAAAACATGCATTCAAAACATTGCATTTTCCACAGTGATGACATGAACTGACGTGGTTCATATACTATATTTCAGTTACTTGTTGAAATGTAATTCAAATCATCGTACTTCTGGAGTTTTTCCATTACACTGAATGCATTACTTTTTCCATTAGTGAGTGTGAGGTTCACAAACGCATTGACCTACTTTAGCTGAATGAAGTGTGCTGTCATAAATGTCCTATAAAAGGCAAGTGAGTACCAATTATTATTATGGGTTATAAATATCCTGTACAGCAAGAACAAGGTTACAGTTTGCTTTGAATTTACATATAAGCTGTCTTAAAATCTAGGGAGCACCTTATCTAGACTGTACTAACTAGGCACCTTACATGTCACCTGGCGCACTTATGAACCAAAAAATGCTATTATGCACAAATACATGTTTACTTTTTAGAGTTATTATAAATGCAGTGCAATAACTGACCCTAACTATACACTAAAAAAAATTTAATAACCAATCATTAACACCATAACTCCCGCAAGTCTTAAGGACATGCTACAGTAACAATGTTTCGGTTTATTTGGAGCCTGACAGCTTGTAACTTGCGGTTCAGTGAGTCAAAATGTTTATGTTTTGGTTTACTCAAATGAACTGACTTATAAGAATTTTACTTTTGATATTCTGATTCGTGCTGTATGTTTTGATTCACACACAAAAAAAGACTCGGCTCATAAGATTCAGTAGTTCTGTATTTTGACTACGCTGGTTGTGCTGTATGTTTTGAGTCACAAAAAAAGAATCGGCTCATCGAGTGATTCGTTCAACAACACTAGTAGCACTGTATGAACGCTCTGTAGAGCACCGTACAGGAAACTAAACTTAATAAAAATCACTCCGTTGCCTTGAAAAAAAAGAACCGATTTTATCCTCAGCAGTCAACCTTAGTTTTGAGGTACGACCGTAGTCCGGGCATCTTCATTTCAGTTTCAGAATCGGAAATAGCTTTATTACCAAGTGTGTTTACACCATAGACTGAATAAAAACAGGTTCACACCAAGGAATTCGTCTTGGTGTTAGGAGCTTCCGGTACAGAAAATACAAACAAAGTGCAAACATACATAAAATCTGTGAATAGACAATGAATTATAAATAACAATAGTAATAAAAATATATCTATACAGAAAAAGGAAAAAATGTCCATAGACAGAACTGTGAATGTGCATATATGCTATAAATAAGTTTGCATAACCGAAACTAAACACTAAACGTTCCCCATGGTATAAAAACAAGCGACGTTGCATAAGGTCAGTCAGTTCAAACAGCGTTTGAAGTGCATCCTTACCCATCTCGATCCCTTCATCAGCAATACGCAGAGCTTCTGTAAATTCGCTCGTTTTCAGTTTCTCTTGAATGTGACATTTCATCTTAGTCTCTTCAGGGCAGCATTTCTCGATGACGCTGAAGAGTAACACATTGTTTTTGATGTTTTTCGCATCTCTCTGTTTCAATCGGTCTTTGCATGTGGGGCATCGCGAGGGCAGGAAGGCTCCCATGCATCTCCTGCAGAAAGAGTGACCACAGCTCATGGTCACTGGCTCGCACATGAGGAACAGACAGATCGGACACTCCAGCAGATCCATGCTCGACTCCGCTGACAGCTCCAGAGTTGAATAGATTATGCCTTTTGTCAAGTTACACAGCTCGATCCTTTAGCGAGATATGGGACATAATTAAAAAGTTAAACGACACGGGTAACTTAGTTTTAAAGCTGTGCCCTATCTCATTTCATGATCACTGCATAAGCTTCAAAAGGCCGAAATTGTGCCAAGAGCATACTTTATGATTCCCTATCCAACTGGCTTTTCTACTTGGCAATACATTTAATATGTATGATTATCCATTGGCAATCATATCTCAGTCTTTGCTGTGAGAGTAACGTTTTCCCTTGTTGTGCATGGTGTTTTGCTTCACTCCGCTTCAGTCCCATCAGCGCGACTCCTCCGAACTCCATCAACGCGGTGCAAGGACAAAATAAAAAAACAACCGATGGATCTCTGTTTTTCTGATTTTTCGCTCACGATACCAACATTTTTCTCTAGTGCAGCACGCAGATTGTACTGGGTTCGCGTCTGAAACCATTGCATTACATAAATAAAAAACACGTGACGCGTTTTGGTGCTTCTGATTGGCTCCCTGCTCCTGTTGTGAAACAGCAAACCTTGCGTTTCATAACAGGGAATCTCGCGCACTAATTCAACGAAAGACGCCTACAAAAAAAACCTGTCATGGACATATATGGGTTTTCAATAATTATGATTTGATAATGAATTGGTTTCTTGCGTTTATCTTATGTATTTCAGCTTTTGCCGCACGTAGGAATACGTTTGTCTTTAAGATTAAAGCATATGGGGCCACTACTACAGCCACAGCCATTACGTTAATATAATTAAACATGAATCCTAATTTGTTTACATAAATAGTTATACTATAGTAAACTAACTTCATTTCAGGAAATCTTTTCATACTAAATGACATAAATCTTAAACTTGTTGTGACACGTGCTCATTTATGTTATAGTTTAAATTAATCTATTTATTATTAATAATATTAATAATGTTCATCGTCTAGCTAACTACGTCTTGTATTAATTTTTCTAAAAATCCTGTCATACTGCATAAACTGACAGTCATAAGGTACTAAATATAAATATTGTAGAAACGTAATTTTCTGTAAATTTGCTTGGTAACGATTTGTATTTTAAAAAGCGCTATACAAATAAACTTGAATTGAAAACTTGCATTTTATAGTCAAGGGCACTGCAAATACAGAGGCTTTGTGATTACTTGCAAAGGATACAAGTTTCATATGGTTCAAATGTTTTGTCACTCATTAGACTAAAGTGCACTTACACAAGGTTGCGCAAGTGCAGTAAAGGTTTTATAAGTTAGCATTTTCTCCAACTAAGCTAAACATGTGACGCTGATTGGGTAAATCACATAACACAACATATTTTCTTTTGTAAGGCAGTGGAACAGGTTCTGTACCAGTAGTTTGATTTAAATCACTAAGGTTAAAGCTGATTGTTACATAAAACACTTGAGCAGAGGTTAGTTATAATATTGTGACAATAATAATTGTAATTATATACACACACAAATGGGGAGGTATTAAGCATTCAAACATGCTTTTATTATAGTTTACAATGTCCCTGTTTTATTTATATAACACAAAAATACAGTGAGATATGAAAAGACCATTAGACCTTTATCACTTTACATGTCTACTTAATTGACTGTTTAATCTGGCAACCTTGTTAAATAGTAAAAATGTCTGTAGTCCAAGGCAGTTCCAAATTTTGTAACAAAGTTGAAGAGCTAATATTTTCTGAATACATTCCTTAGACAGCTCAGGTCATCTCATCAATAATACTGCACATTGCAGCATCCTTATCCCACACTTTGTCCTTCTTACTGGGCACATTTTTGTCAGTTTGTGCAACCATGCAGCTAACACTGGTCTCTTCTACATCCATAGGCTCAGTTTTCAGTCTGGAGTCTCCAGCTGACGCCGCGCCACCAGCCTCTCCCATGCTAGAGCTGCTGGGTTGTGGCAAATCATCAGGCAGCGAGGCAAGACACCCCTGGATCATCTCAACCACCCGCTCCAGATGCTTCTGGAAACGCTCAGCCGTCTCCAGCCTCTGTCTCTTCTGAACCTCCATCATGACCCGCAGCGTCTCTCTGGCCTGGTGGGGACGGTACTCGTTGATGAGGTGATGTATGTGGACAAAAAGGAGCTTCAAGTCCTCCAGCTTCTCCTCTCGCTTAATGCTGCCTGGGCTTTTGATGAGGATGTCCAGAAGGTCCAGAAAGTTGACCAGGATGGACATATTTAGTTTCTTCAGCTCTCTTTTGTGGTCAAACTGCATAGGGTGAAGGCGCTCGATGCCTTGGCTCTCCAGTGGTCGAATAATGAGATCATCACATTGGAACTGATTACCAAACATCATGTAAGTGTCTCGAATAGGAGGAGGGGGTTTGGGGGCCAGTCCCTTTCGCACATTTTCATCCGTGTACTCCTTGATGTACTGCATCGGAGGAGGAGGAAGAGCACTGACCTGCTGTGGCTCCCCCATTTTGGAAATCTAATCAGGAAAAGCAAGAAAATAATCGTAAGTATTGGTTAAGTTAACCAGTAACATTATTTAATAATGCTAGCATTTGTTAATAAAAAATAGCATTTCTTGGGGATACATTTTACAAACAATCATTTGTTATAAACAAAATTCGCTTTGAAAAAAAAAAAATTTCAATTTACACATTCTTGTCCAGCAATATACTACAGTGAAACAAACACATTGGACGGCTTTGGCAATGCAGTAAAAGAGAAATTTACTTTAAGTTAGTTTTTCAACAAAACTGGTTTAGAAACAGCTAGGTTAACAGTTTACAAGCTAAAGGCTACGGTTCACAGAATAATGATTCATAGATTAGCAAAGCGACTAATTTTGCGGGACTCGTCGCTGTAGTATTTAACACAAAAATACTCACCGAAACTACTGGCTTACTTAAAAAAAGTACTGTCAGCTACGTAAACAGATTTTCAGAAAACATAAGCAAAGCGATCAAGTCCTCTTGCATGTCTCGCTTTGCGATTTCTTCATGTCTAAAGATGAATTGATTGCATTGGTGCACAGTCCCTTAGCAACGAGGTATTTCATTGGTCAAAGACGGATCAGGGCGGGTCTTAAGTAAAACGTATTAAATAACATCGTGGTTTGACATTGATAAATAGATTAGTCTTTGTGCTTTGTGTAAACAAAATATAAAATAATAGGTAAATTAAATTTACTTAAAAAAATCATAGTGGTTTTAATGAGAAAATTTACATTTTGCTTGTTTGATTTTTGTTTCTATTATACTTAAACGCCTTATTTGTTTATTTGTTTTATTTGCTGTTACAGGTTGCCTTTTATTGGCTATTTGGTTCAGACAAGGACTGTAGGTTACAAAGGTCAAAGCTCTAAAATGGGCGAGTAACTGTTAAAGTGATAATTGATTTATCTTAAATGTGCTATATTATATTTTAAGTTATTGTATTTGTGTGTGTGTGTGTGTGTGTGTTTGTGTGTGTGTGTGTGTGTGTGTGTGTGTGTGTGTGTGTGCGTGCGTGCGTGCTTGTGTTTGTTTGTGTGTGTGTGTCTGTGTGTGTGTGTTTGCATTCTCCATGGCATTTTCTACTTAATTTTTTATGCTTATTTGTTGTTCTTTCTTGTTTATTAATTTTGTGTTGTATAATTGTTTTATATATTTGAATAAAAATAGTATATTATATTGAGAATTTATTAAAGGAAAACCTGATTAGGTTGATATATATATATATATATATATATAAAACACATTGGTCATAGTGTACAGTTTATATACTCATAAACATTGGTTAGGCTCATGCACCTCCTACAAAAGGTCAATAAAGCAAAATAAAATAACAAATAATGTATTGTTTGTCAGTAAAAAAAAGGGGAAATATATTTTTTAATTAATTACAAATGTTACCAGTAAATATGTTGGACATTTGAATCCTCTCTTCACATAATTGTATACTCTTTTAACCTACACAATAACTCTCATTTCATTTCGTGCTTTGTTGTCGCCAATAGCAGATGTGAACAGTAATTAATTTACTTTTTAAATGACAGTTTGTTTCACAGTGATGTGGATTTCTTATTATTGTTTTTGGTTAGAGAATTTTTCAACCTCTAAGTCAAGTTTCACATTTTTGTCGATTATATCTGTTCTCAAAATATTAACACCAATTTTTCTAGGATAACATGTGAATGTTTCTTCTCTTCCCACTGCCTCCATGATAAAATAGAAGCATAAATGTTCAAGTGAATCCTCCTTTTAAAGTTTGGCTTTGTTTACAATGTTATAACTGTCACAGTGTCCCAGTTAAAGAGAGAGACATATGGTTCTATTTGCAGCTTCTTTATTAAACAAAAGGGACACAGGGAAACAAAACGCAACTTCAACCAGGAACAGAAACCAAACTAAATGTGACAGTTACAGAGGCTCACACATGGAAAGTAACAATTGATATCAGCTACACTGTAATATTATAATGAAAAACCACTTAATAAACCTTCTAAAAATGTGTTAACGAAGAAGGAGAAAGAGCAAGTGTTTGTGTGTGTGTGTGTGTGTGTGTGTGTGTTTGTGCGTGCGTGCACGTGTGTGTGTGTGTGTGTGTATGTGTGTGCGTGCATGTGATTGCTTGGGAGTTTAACTTGTGCAGTCTACCTCAGGAAGTGGCTTACCTTAAGTGTCAACTCCGGAAACCTATGCTTTATACATCAGTGTAAGCTCTACAAGTGTATAACTAGTGATTGCCACACATCATTCACCATGTGTCAACCTTCTATGAGGTAGTTAAATATCAAGATTTCACCATGTACCCAAGGGTCATCCTAAAGGAAACACTGTACAAGAAATCACAACAGAAAAGAAGAACTTCGCCGTGCAATTACAAAGAGAGGATTTTTGTGCTAAACACACAGGAGTTGACATACTTCGAACATCGTCCTGGGGTAAGTAGTCACACCTTCTGGAGACTTCACTGTAACTGTTACTAATAACTTTGTAGTATTTCGAAAGCTACTGTTTTTTTATTGAATGCAAAATTACTTTATCCACCTTTTTAGTAAGTTAAAAAATGTCTGTGATGAATGAGCAGTAGAATAATGATATTCCTTTGTATATCGCCTTAGAAAAAGCAAACTCAGAAAGGCTGCATCGAACTGTCTCATATCAATTGTGTGGAGATCGTTCGCAGTGATGTTCCCATTCCCTGTGATTACAAGTACCCTTTCCAGGTGAGAAACCAGTGGAGTTTTGCTTCAAGATCTTGCTCATACAGGAGAAAGTGCCTGTAAATATTTTCAAAATAATGCGTATAGAAAAACATTGAGAAAAATCTCAAATGAACATTCGGCATGTTTGATTTCTGTTTACATTGCTTAAAAGTTTGTGTATTTGTGTCTGTTGACAGGTCGCCCATGACAGCTACTATCTTTATGTGTTTGCTCCAGACAATGATTGTAGGTTAAAATGGGTCAGAGCTCTGAAAGAAGGTAAGCAGCTGTTACAGAAAGTGATACGCATCGTGAAAACAGAAAAGAAAGTGTAGAGTGGAATATGATCTTGGTCTGCTTTCAATACTTTTGTTTAGATGTGTACTTTATCTTTTGTATTTTATGTTATTTCTTCAACTTATGAAGCAACGCAAAACAACAACTTATTTCTGAAGTACCATCCTGACTTCTGGGGCGAAGGGAAATGGAGATGTTGTCATCAGACCGAGAAGCTGGCGACAGGATGCAGTGAATACTATCCCAATGGAGGTGCAAAATCTTTCGAGTTGAACAGATTTCACATTTCAAATCATAAAACATCATAGTCACTCCACAAAATATTAATGCAGTGGAGTATGATGAATCTCAGTCCATTTCTATCAGTTTCATAAATTTATAAGCGTTTCATTTCATCCCACAGCCAAACCACTTCCCCCAACTCCAGATCCCATGGTTCGTCATTCAGTTTCTGTTTACAGTTTCTGATTCCTATGCTTTTATATATTTTATACTTAATGTTTTAGGTTTTTCAATTTTGAAATAGCTTCAAATGTTTAAGATTATTCAAATGTTTCTGTTGTTTTTGTAGTTTAGGACATTTAGGACAGTGATGAGATGTTGTAAATTGAGCTGTCTGCATGTATCCTCTAGCGCCGATGTTCAGATCCAGAGGAGAGGATTGTTGTGGCTTTGAGGAATTTCAGCCCTGTAGAAGATACAGACCTGCCTTTGCATAAAGATGAAGAGTATTTTGTCATTGACAGTTCGGAGCCAAACTGGTGGACTGTGAAGGACAAAAACGGGTAATTATCTTAATTCTTGCACTCTCTTAAGTTAAATGTATTATAATGCCTTCTAAAATAATGTTAAGTTTGACACATTACATTAACACGTTAATTAATAAAAGTTTTTCACTCTGCCGAACGAGAATGCCACACCTTTCCTCTCGCCGTCATGAATATCAGACACAAAAACCCATTCGATTAATAGATATGAACCATTTCAGCACTGAGTAACAGTTCAATTTACAAAAAAGTCATTTAAAAATGCTCAAAAGTTTTAAACATTTCAAATGGGATTTATAATTTCATCATTTACCTGTAGCATCATTCCTGCTGTATTATATAACAACATGATACAAATTTATTATGTACATTATATCTGGAAGTTAACTGATTTGAGCATCTTAATTTACACTTTAACTCTTTGGAAATATTACAATGATATATAAAGTATTTATTGCTAAAACGGGATCAAAAGCATGGTGCTTCTTAGATATTTAGCATTAAACAATGGCAAAGGTCTTAGGTGGAGAGTTTATTTTGTTTTATTTATTTTATTATTATTATTATTATTATTATTATTATAAATGCCTCAAGATGTTGTCGATATGCTAAAAACATCTATAAAGAAAGAAAGGGACATAATCCTCTATATGATTATTATCAAGCCAAGATTATGTTAATTAAAAAATAAAAATTTTTTTATATAAGAATAAGCAATAAGGGCAGTACTGATATTTAGCTCCTCTTCTATGGAGTTGCTAAAGTTTTGTTTAGCATGATAATGATTTAAAACAGGGAAAAAGCACAGAATTGTGGGAAAACAATGGTTTTTAATTAAAACTCAGTGGTAGGATATAACAGAGGCTTTTAAAACTTACAAGTAACGTTTTTTGTGCTTTTTTCCCCATTACAGAAATGTTGGCACGGTGCCATGTATATATGTTGCAGAAAAAATATCAGACAACATTGATACATTTGAGTAAGTTCTCATCCGTATGTTACAGAATAAAACATTTGATATGAAAGAGGAAAAAAAAATGTCTTGAGTTCATAAAGCTTGATTAATACAGTAATGGTTTTGGTTTTTCCAATGCTTTGTGGTTTTATAGATGGTACAATAAAGACATAACTCGGACCGAGGCGGAGAACTTACTAATGAGAGAGGTAAGGCAAAAAAACTAATGACATTCATGATGTCAATAAATGTTTCCATATCATAAATCAGATAACCGCAAACTTTAACTTTGTTAAACACTAATGTCATGCCACTTCAGTACATTTTCACAGTTTTTGGGCATTGCAGAAACTTGGGTTTCTTTGCAAACCTGCAACAGCAACGTCTGCAGACGGTGCAGGCAAAAGCATGCAGAGTTCAAACAAAATCTACAGCCCTTAAACCAGAATGTGGCTGCTGTGTTTCCTGTCAAGACAACCTTACATGTTATGTTTTAAATCAGACATGAGTTCAATATGTGTCATAACCATTATCATTAACTAGCTTTAACAGTCTCTCTACAAAATACATCCATACCACTTTTATTTGTCAGAATGAAACAAAAATCATAATTCTGTGTATACTTTCTCATTTATGGTATTTATATTTTGTAAGGGTTGACATTTACGGTTTAATTTGTGGTTAACATTAAAGGTTTTCTTTACAGAACAAGGACGGGGGGTTCATGGTTCGGGACTCTAAACACCCAGGTGTATACACCGTGTCAATATTTTCCAGAATCTCAGGGTAAACGCTTACTTTGCTATGAAATGAATGTTGCTTACAATCACTTACAAAGAAACATCTGATCATGTTATTCAGTCATTATTTGATCTTCCACTGGTGTTCTGAAGTTTTTAATGAATGTCATTCATCTGCAGGACTGATGGAGAGAAGTATCCCCTAGTTAAGCACTACCAGATCAAAGTACAAAGAGAAGGTGAAAAGGTCATGTATTACTTAGCTGAGAAATACGTGTTTCCGACCATTCCAGAGCTCATCCGCTATCATCAACACAATCCAGCAGGTAAAACTTCCATGTAAAGAGTTGCTCTGACAGTATATTGCATGCCAATATTTGGAATAGCATTCATTACATAATATCTCATTAGAGGCACTGTCTTTTGAAATCTTAAAGCTTTAGATTTTAATGTTTCAGTTGATTATATCATAGAACTAAAGAAAACTGCATAAGAGTCTTCACTTTGTGGTGGGCTTGTTTTTGTGGCAGGTTTAATAACCAGATTGAGGCATTGTGTGTCTAGAAATGTCACAAACCCAAGGATCAAGGAGGTGTCATCAGGTAAAACAAGCCGTCAAGTAAAATAAGAGTTGTATTGAAGTGTATATTATACTGTATACACACACACAAACACACGCGTTATTTCTATTTCAAATAAATATTGTTCTTTTGAGTGGTTAAACCAAAGAATTCTGAGAGTAAAAAAAATTCACGGTTACTACAAAAATATTAGGCAGCATCTCTGTTTCTTGTATTGTTAAAAAAAAGTTTTGAACACCAAATCAGCATATTAGAATTATTGCGAAAGGATCATATGACAGTAAAGATTGGATCAAAGCTTTGGTCAACAAGTGAAAAACCATAAAAACAAAATAATAATAAAAAAAAGCTGGAAAATGTAAATTTGATAAAAATAAAAAAATTAAGTGTGTATCATATATACATTACCGGTTTATTTTTTTGCATATTTGTCACTTAAAAATTCAGATCAAACTTCTTTTAATATTACACAAAGATAACCCAAGTAAATACAAAAATGCCGTTTTTAAATGATTTCATTTATTAAGGGAAAAAAAGCTGTCCAAACTTGCCTGGCCCTACGTGAAAAAGTAATTTTCCCCTAAATCTAATAACTGGTTGTGCCACCCTTGGCAGCAACAACTGCAATCAAGCGTTTGTGAAAACTGACAATGAGTCTTTCACATCACTGCAGAGAAATTTTGTCCGACTCTTCTTTGCAGAATGGTTTTAATTCAGCCGCAGTGGAGGGTTTACGAGCATGAATGGACTGTTTAAGGTCATGCCACAGCAACTCAGTCTGGACTTTGACTTGGCCATTTCAAAACCTTCATTTAGTTTTTTTGAGCCAGAGGTGGACCTGCTGGTGTGTTTGGTATCATTGCCCTGCTCCATAACCCAAGTGCGCTTGAGGTCACAAACTGATGGCTGGACATTCTCCTTCAGGATTTCTGATTTCTGATCAGAATTCATACTTCCATCAATTATGGCAAGTCGTCCACTCTCCCATGGATGCCGCTTGTACCCAGGCTTTTTCTTAATGTTGAATCATGAACACTGACCTTAATTGAGGCAAGTGAGGCCTGCAGTTCTTTAGTTGCTGTCCTGGGATCTTTTATGACCTCCTTGATAAGTCCTCGTTGTACTATTGGAGTAATTTTGGTAGGCCGGCCACTCCTGGGAAGGTTCATCACTGTTCCAAGTTTTCTCCATTTGTGGATAATGGCTCTGACCATGGTACGCTGGAGTCCAAAAAGTCTTAGAAATGACTTTATAACTCTTTCCAGACTGATATAGGTCAACTATCTTCTTCCTCATCTGTTCTTGAATTTCTTTAGATCGCAGCATTATGTATTGCTCTTCACTTTGTCAGACGGTGTGATTTCTTGAATCAACAGGTCTGGCAGTAAAAGGGCCTGGGTGTGGTTAGTGAAATTTAACTCAGCTTTCTAAAGTAATGTGGTTAATCACAGTTCTTTCAAGATTTAACGGGAGGGGGCAATTCATTTTTCACATAGGGCCAGGTAGGCTTGGACAGCTTTTTTCCCTTAATTAATGAAATCGTCATTTAAAAACTGCATTTTGTTTTTACTTGCAATATCTTTGTGTAACATTAAAACTAGTTTGATGATCTGAGTCCTATAAGTGTGAAAAATATGCAAAAATCAAATTAAAAACAGGTTGGGGGCAAAAATCTTTTCATGGCACTGTATATATATATATATATATATATATATATATATATACATGTGTATATATATAGTGATTTCTTACCTTTCATATATATATAAAATGTAACCACTTCTTTGGAAGGTGTAACAAAATCTGTCTCTTTTACAGATAAATGGGAGATTCACCCTGATGAGTTGACATTAAGCGAGGAATTGGGCAGTGGACAGTTTGGCTTGGTCTGGAAGGGAAGCTGGAATGACCTGCATGTGGCAGTTAAGACTGTCCGAGAGGGTTTCATGTCAGAGGAGGAGTTTAAGGAGGAAGCACAAGTGATGATGTGAGTTACTCATGCTGTATGTTTCAAAGGACATGAATATAAGGATCAAAAGTGTACCATCCTTTACAGAAAAAGCAAATGAACTTCACATGTGCAATCACATGTGAAATATGTGACACAAACATGAAACTCATGTGAAACCCATGTGATCACATGTGGACAATATGTAATCACGTTCACATGTCATCACATGGATTCCACACATTTAGACCATGAAAACATTCCAAAACCATATGTGTTTCCTGTGAGTTTCACATATTTCACATGTGATTATAACATGCGAATGCACATGTAAAGTTCATGTGTTTTTTTTCTGTAAGGGATGAATTTATTGCATCGCTCATAGTCTGTCTCCACAGGAAACTGTCCCACGATAAGCTGGTCCATTTGTATGGTGTGGTCACTCTTCGCTCACCCATCTATCTGGTATTTGAATTCATGGAGAACGGCTGCCTGACAGACTTCCTGCGTGCCAGAAAAGGCAGGTTCTCCCAGGAGGTCCTGCTGGGGATGTGTTTGGATGTGAGTGAGGGGATGGCCTACCTGGAGAGCTCCAACTTCATCCACAGAGATTTGGTAAGTGTACACAGGGTCTTTATTGTGTTCATTTCTTGCTTTTTTTGGTTCTAAAATCTTCCTGTTTACACAGGCTGCAAGAAATTGTTTGGTTTCTGAAGATAATGTGGTGAAGATATCAGATTTTGGAATGACAAGGTGAGTAGCAGCGCCTCAGTATTGCGGATTCCCACATCACTGCTTTTTAAGACCTCGGCGTAATGGAAAATTCCCACCTGTATCTGCAGGTTTGTCCTAGATGATCAATACACCAGTTCTTTTGGGTCCAAATTTCCAGTGAGATGGTCCTCTCCAGAGGTGATCAAATTCGGGAAGTATAGCAGCAAATCAGACGTGTGGTCATTTGGTGAGTCCACTCCACATCAATCCACTGAGATGATGTTAATCAGAATCCCCATGTTTGATCTAAACACATACTGACGTCTCATTTGAAGGTGTGTTCATGTGGGAGGTGTACAGTGAGGGCCGTGTGCCCTATGATACCCGCAGTAATGCAGAGGTAGTGGAGACCCTAAATGCAGGCCTGCGGCTCCTGAGACCCCGCCTCTGTCCCCAGAGTGTGTATGAGTTAATGCAGTGGAGCTGGAAAGAGGTGAGTCTAGCATTAAATGCATCATAAACTTTCCAGCATTTAAATCATCCTTGAACCGCAAGCTGATATGAATATTAACAAAATATAACGTCATTCCGTATAAAGAGTGGTTTTACTGAGAAATCCTGTTCTCATGAATAAGGCCTTCTGAGAAACTAGTCATGTTCATATTTTTTCCTTTAAGGTTGTTGTTTTTTGCACAGATTGAAATGTGGATTATGTAGGGTATTTTTTTACACACAATTAATGTGTTTTATTACTAAACCTTCCTACTGTCTGTCTTTTGTTACTCGTGTAATTCAAAGCAGGTAATGTTTCTGTATCCTGATCTGTTTATTTAGTTATTTGAATATGAGTCTTGTTAGTGTCATTATTGCCACAGCAACATAAACACAACAACGTTTGTTTAACAGAAACCTGAGGATCGACCCTCGTTCGCTCTGCTCCTGCATGAACTGTCCTGCCTTGAACAAGAACCTTGATCCTGATCACACCCTTCCCTGTACTGGCTTATAGAGATAGTTCATTCATAAAAGGACATTTTGTCATCATTTAAAAACCGTCATGTCATTTCAAACCTGTTTTTTGTGGAGCACAAAAGATCAATTTTGAAAAATCTTTGCATAGCAGTTTTCCATATATGGAAGCTTACATTTGACCAAATAGGAAAAAAGGCACTTTAAATTGTGTTAGGTTTTGACTTGTGAGCTGTGTTTTGGGTGTTCAGACTGAAGCAAAAAAATAAATAAACAAACAAACAAATCATTAAAACTGAAGATGTGCCTTACATAGCAGCTTGGAAAACTTGACAGATTAAAAAAAAAAAAAGCTGCTTAACATTCTTCTTTAATGTTTAATAGGTTTGAATGGCATGAAAATATGTAAGTTATGACATAATTTCATTTTTGGGCGAACTATACCTTTAAATGAAAAATACTGTATATTGTACAAATCACATAGTGTATTTATTTGTATATTTATTTATTTTACAGAATTCTTATTTTCATCATTTCTTTCACATTCTGTCACTGAATTGTATTTTTCCTGTTTTTATGCATGCATGACTTCTGCAACTGCAACTGCAACTACAAATCTGTCCCTTAGGAGGCACACAGGAACCATATTTTTTCACCACCAGTAAAAAAGAAATTGCTTATTGCTGTTGTAATGTATTCGACAAAACATCACATTTAAATCTATGTACTGATTCTGTCAGTGATACTTTCCTTTAGTCTATATAAACTAAACTCATAATTTGTTGAATGACGTAAAAGTTAGTAATACTAATCTATTTGAGCTGATTTTTGAGAAATTTGATTATATTAAAGCTACCTTAATAACCAAGTCTACAGACTGTTTATTATGACAATCATGCATGTTTAAGCACATGATGCTGGCCTGCTGTTAATGTTGATTGGAGCACAGTAACACAAATGCATTCACTCGTTACTGTGACAACGGCACTGAATAGAAACACTCCAGCACACCAGTGTTCGCTGTATGTGCAGCCTGAGGCCATAGGCACCAAATAAGTGCATATTTATTTAATGTGTTTCCAGAGAGAAATAATGTTTTAAAACTAATGCAGAGAAATAAAGAAACTGTGCTCGGGCCCAGTAGAGGACCTTAGTGAGCCCCTCATTAAAGTCCCTTAGTCCTGGCATCAGAAGATTTTAATTTAATTGATTCAGTTTGTCCTTTGACATTCTGTGTTTATTGCAAAATTATAGAAAAATACACCCCCAAAAGTACCTCTGAAAATCTATTTCAGGAGGCATTGCCTCTTAAAAACTATGTTAGCAGTGAATTAATCTTTGCATATTTCTAGATTATTTGTCTCTTTACAGTCCTATAAACTTAAACCATCATTGTTCATGGCATAATATAAATCGACCCCAGAGATAGAGTGCTAAGTGGGTCAGAAGTACAGCAGTCGATGCAAATTTATCACCATGCACACTCACGTAGAAAACATCATGGAAATTGCACGTGTCTTTCCCTCTTTGTTCATAATCATACAAAAATTAATGCACGACTCGAAGACATTTCTAAATAGAGATGCAAACTGATGACTCACACCGGAGATGCCTTTTTAAATGGGTGCCTGTCTCTTTAAGAGCATGCACTTGCAGCCATTTTCTGCTCTTTGTGTGGGGTGGATTAGCGGATAGAGACAGAGCATCAATTCTACTACACCGAGCGAACGCTATTTCTCACAGTTTCTCCCCCTTTGCACTAACCGCCTGTTAGTTTAAGAGCGGACATGCAATTAGCAGGTAGGTAATTGTGATTATTTTCATGAATTACAGAGATGAGAGTGCTCGCTCGACGGTGCGCGAGAGATGATGGCAGCAACCTGCGCGTGTAACGTTATTCCCCAACATGATGCTCAGTCATATTTTCAAAACGAAAACGGCTTGGCTTTGATGTTTTTTTCAAGCTAGCCGCCTTCATGTACGCGTTTGGGGGAGTTTTACAGTAATTTGGTGAATATGGTTCATTATGATGGAGGTGCTGCTGATACCATCTCCGCTTTATGGGTGGGGTGAGGGGGGTGCGCGTTCACGTATCTCAAACATCTCCGAGCTATGTGGTATAAAGCGCTTTATCGTTATTTGTTTACATTAGTTCATAGTTAGGTTACTTCGCTGTCAGTGTCGTTTCATTCCATCTTAAGCACATTTTGGGATGTTTTTCCATTATTTCCGACCCCTGGTGTCCGGTGGTGACTGAGGGCTGTTGCTAGGTTATTGCCAACCGAACCGTTATTTAGACGCCTTGGATGATTAAGAAATGCGCTGTATGACACATTAAATAACAGATTCCAGCTTTTTCCTTTAAATGCGTGGATGGGTTTTTCTTATGTTATGATTAAGGACTTTTATTTAGAGTTTTTATGTTGTAGAATTAGGTTTAGTGGACGACCACGCAGTAAATTAATTCATAAACGATAATTAGCAGCCTG
Source organism: Carassius gibelio (assembly GCF_023724105.1). Classification (NCBI taxonomy): domain Eukaryota; kingdom Metazoa; phylum Chordata; class Actinopteri; order Cypriniformes; family Cyprinidae; genus Carassius; species Carassius gibelio. The sequence continues at coordinate 23,054,212 of NC_068409.1, read as the reverse complement.
GCTGACAAAATAAACGACATTGTGAGGTAACGACCATCTTATTTTACCATTTCCTGCTTATTATTACACTCCTGGTTATGGTATATACAAATTAATGAACATTAAATGCTAATGTAATTCAAAATATTTTGTTAAATTAGTTTCAGCCATTACAACGTAGACTGCTATTGGCTAACAACAAAACCAGCACTTCCAACAATTCTATAATTTATTATATATTAATCCGCAGTAAAATTAATATATGTAACGTTACTGTACATCTCTTTCTCTGTTTTTCTCTCTCGATCAGCTTTTTATATCTCTTTTTGTAATTTTGTTGTTTTTCTGAGTGATGTTTCATTGTCTTTCTTTATAGACTTAAAATCTAGCCATCTATCAAAGTTGTATTCGTATAAAATTAATATTGAAGAGCTCCAGGGCCATTTTTACCACAGTTGTTAAGTTGTTTAAGTTGTTAACCATTTTGCCAAAATAATTTTTAGGCTGCACTGAGGAGTGATATTAGAAATGTGAAAGTAGCACCAGTATGTTGCCATGGTCAGCTGTACAATATCCAGTTTAGTGGCCACTGTACAAACATATTTGTTGACTGTTCTAGTAGACTTGATAGTAACTGTAAAGTAAGGAGTTTATTGTTGTCCAAACCTTAAAGTTGTGATAAAACTAAAGTAGCAACAAAATTAAGGTGGGATTTTGTTCTGTCCATCAATTGCTGATTGCATGGAAACAAATCTGAATGTGAGCTTCCAGCCGATTGTAAGGAAGGGTTGGAGTTTTGACAGTTCATTAAAATCTACGAGGTCAAAAAAATTAATTGAAAAATAGAAAACTCATTCAAAATAAGATCAATAACGTATTTAGAAAATAGGGTGCATTTTCATTTCATGTTGACTTTAACTGTAACTTCCTGGAGAATCCATTGTCATTCATTAAAGCATGGTCATATTATCCACAGGTTCCTTTTAAAGAAAACAAGTAACCACTATGAATTAGTAATGAACTGCATTATTTTTACCTGCAAATGTAATCAGTGTTAAAATGTATGGAGTACAGCACTAATAATGAGACTGTTTCACCTGCTGTCAGAAATGATGCATGCCTAACTACATCATCAACCACATTTGCTTAATTTTTTCTCATCTCAGGAAATCACAATTGAATGATGCAGTCATTAACAGTCCAGAGTATGTGGAGGGGTTGTTTCAGTGTATCCTGTCTGTACGTATGGGAGAATTGTTCAGTCAGCCATCAATTACAAATCCCGCCTGCCTGTCTAGTAGGGGTGGGCGATATCTCGATATTTAAAATATATCGATATATTTTTTAAACACGATATGGATTTTGACATATCGTATATATCGATATGTTGTTTATATTTAATTCTGATTCCGCCACTTTGCTTCTTTGCCTTCTCTGTGCTGTGCTCGCCCCCGCCTCCTTGCTTTTGTCCCCACTCCCTTCGCGTGTATAGAACTAGTCTAAAAAACAAAGTCTAAAAACAAAAGGACAACTGGCTCCATTATATGGAGATACTTTGGTTTTAAGGCGTAGGACGAACAGAAGGCAGATGTCTAACGTAGGGCCCAATGATTTCCGCGATGCAGAAAACGCGGACGGAATCCAGTCATAAAAACGGTATTTACAGTTTAACGCGGAATGTCACGGAATTGGTTAAATTTTGAATGAATTATCAAAAGTAGGTCATGCACTTAAATCAAATCGCGATATAGACTAATATCTGCAAATATTAACCCGGAAAAGTCTATTTAAATATGAATCCTGCATGTTCTGCGTGTCTGTGTTAACGAATGGCGCAGAAGCGCGTTTTCATTCATTAAACACACGGAAGCGCGTGATGCTCGCGCTGATTTCAGCGTCTTTCCTCTCACTGATAAAGATGTGAACACATGAGGAACATCTCCAGAACTGCACCGAGAGTCACTTCATGAGCATCTGACCGTTTGATTTGAGTAAGACTAGCTCATATAACATCATAGACTGTGGTATCACATACACAGAACTGTAACGGTAAACCCGTCAAAATAAAAGTATTTGGCAGAAATATTTTACTATTGTACAGCAGAATGTAGATAGCCCACTACTACTATTATTAAAATGAAATGAACATATTTTTTTAAGGAATAATCACACAACATTTCTTCCATGTTTTATTTTTAATAGTAAATCCCCTTTGTTTACCAAAAAATAAAGTTTGCTTAATTTTAAATAATTAAAAGATAAATTAAATAAATGTTTTATGCCTTCATTTGACAACCAGAGAAATGTAAATACACAGAATTTCTGAAGGGAAAAATTTCACATAAGGCTATTTTAAGATTTTTTTAAACTAATTAAGTTGTTTTTATGCATTTGAATAATTACACATGCTAAAACACAGAATTAGGTAACAATAAAGCATATGGTGAAGAAAAAAATAAGACGTTTCATAGGGCCCTAAACATGTAATATTTGGCATATTTGTTTTTGCAGTAGTTTTAGGGGGGTTATTTTTCCTGTAAAGATATCGAGATATATATCGCATATCGAGATATAGCAAAATATATCGAGATATATTTTTTGCTCCATATCGCCCAGCCCTACTGTCTAGTAATTGTAGCTCAAGGCTTGCAGAGAGGAAGGGAGTATGATGTCCCACTGAGTTGTGTGACCCAAATGTGATGCTCTTTCTGCAATGGAAGCACTCATATGACCTTAGTGATGTCTAGACCTTATTTATGTGGCTAGACCCAGGGCTTGAATTCAGTCGGTTCACTCAGAGCAGAATTGATAATTTAACGTTTCTGTTCCTGCGTTCCTCTGATATCATTACCGTTCCGAAACCGGTTCGGGTGGAAGAAATACCGGTTAATAAGATATATATATATTTTTTTTTTTTTACAATTTTCTTTTGCCTATAATTTGCCTAATAATAATAATAAAGTACAGCATTCTCTTTACTCAAAAAGAAAAGGAAAAAAGAGAGATCTGGTAACGTTAGCTGAGTCAAGTCACAGCCAACTTCTTTTCTAGATTTTGGCCGAATGTATACAGGCTACTAAAGAAAGAAACAAACAAATCTGTCAACACTTTAAAAACATTAAAGTATTTTTAAGGTATTTAATAAAGTTTGCTGCATTGTAAAATCCACATTCGAATGCAAAAATGTTGCATTCAAAATTTAGTACTTCACATTATGCGTTCTGTACCGTCTTACTCCTCATCCGCACAGCTTTCAGAAGGCGTATGAGCTCTACAAGCAGTACCACTTCTGTTATCATCATTCACCTCGTCCATGCACTGTTTACAGCCGCACATCCCATACAAAAATCCCCATGACAAAAACTATATAATGCAAACGGCGTGCGGATGCGGATGGTCAAATTATACTTTGGCCTTTATCAATGGCGCACAAGATGCGATGACAATATAAGTGTCATTGCATTATAATGTTTTTGTTACCATATACAGTTGAAGCAACTAGATGCAGCGGGACATTATAAAATGCTTAACATGAAAAACGCTTAACGTGGTTTAATGTACGAATACAATGATATTAACAGACATATTTCAAATTTTCTATTCTGTTCGGAACTATAAAATGTGATTTTGTTTCTGTTTTTTTTTTTTTTTCTGCCAAAATTTTGTTTGTTTTCCGTTTTTCGTTTTCGCTCCTTGAACCGGTTCAGAGCCCTGGCTAGACCACATGCATTTTATTGATATGTTTTTTCATAGTTTTGCCAATTTCTACAATATTTTATGTATCAGGTAGAAATTGTGAGTAAAAAATGATTTTCAAAATACTTATCTTTAATGGGATAGTTTACCCAAAATGAAAATGCCCTAAGACCATTGAACATCTTTGGAAAACAAATTAAGATATTTTTGATAATCAAAGAAATTTCTTCCTAAAATGTATTCTTGTAGTTTCATAAAATTATGGTTGAACCACTGATGTCCCATGGACTATACAATGTCCTTCCTACCTTTCTGGGCCTTGAACGTGTCAGTTGTGTTGCAGTCTATGCAGGGTCAGAAATCTCTCTGATTTGTGTTCTGAAGATGAACACTTATGAAACTTATGGGTTTGGAACAACATGAGGGTGAGTAATCAGTGACAGAATTTTCATTTTAAGGTGAACTAGCCTATCCCTTTATCTCTATAGTCTATACAGTAAATCATAAACAACTAGAAAAATCATGAGGCCTTCGAATATTTTTGAGGGGTGCCTTGGAGTCAGAAAGATTAAAGTAACCACTGGGATAGACGATCGAAAAACATGGATTTTAATGTTTGTAGTATCTGAGTGAAAGGCATATGGCTCGTGCATTTATGTTAGTGGTGGTGCGATTTTGTAATGCTATTATAATGTATAGGAATGTAGACAGTGCACCCCACCGTACAATGGGAATCAGCCAATGTGAGGAAGTTTATTCTAGTATCTCAGCATCCTTTCCCACAGGCACAGTCTCTACCTCTCTCTCCCTGTCAGATCACTTCTTCCACTTGGAACGTGGTGGTGTCATGATAGATTTCTTCCAAGAGTTCCTTTATTTGAATGACAATGATTCAGCTCTGAGGTTGTTATCAGTCTGAACATGTCTCACGCCACCTCACGTGATCTTTTCAGAAAATTTAAATGTGCAGGAAACCCCCAAGGCTCAAAGTACATTAGCTTTTTTATTTTTGTTCTGATGCACACCAGCTCTGGTTTTAAACATGACACAGTTAGGTACAATAACATTTATGAAATGTGTATTGAGTTGTTGTTGTTTTTTTGACAATCATAAAAAAGTCATTTTGAATATTTCAAAAATCGACTTTACTCCACTTAGGCTATAGCCTATGTGATTAGCCTATGTGTTCAATTGTGAGGCAAGTCTCTCACGCAAAGTATTTATATGCTGCTGCATGTATAGAGCCTTCCAAATGAGTCACTTGAGGTTCACGATGACTAGAATGCTGCATAGTCTTTAAAAAAACTGTCTGTATAAACTTTTGTACTGTAGTTTAAGGTTCTGTTGTAAAAAGGGGAAGATATTTGAATTACTTCCACTTTTGGATGCTAAATATTCTAGTCATTTATTATAGTATTATGAGTATAGTATATAATGACATCCAACACTGTTGTGAATATGTGTAGGGCAAGGGCAAATGTGTAGTGTATAAGCTAACAGGCTAATTTGTTAGTACTTAAGCTAAATAAAATGTACAATGTATTTCAAATAGAATATATAGTGATTTTGTAGGATTTATACTTGGGCGCTAAAGAGAATGGGATCGCTTGGAGTCCTAATGGGCCATACAGCTTAAGTTTTCTTTCAGGACAGAACAAGCTTTGCAGAAGCAGCTCGGAAGAATCGGAGCTTCTCATGTTTGAGATGCTGATGTTTCCTGCTGTTGTCTAAATAAAAACTTGTATTACATAGTTGCACAATATTGTGAGATACAGGACATAAATGCTGAAAGGAAACTCCACCTATTTTACAGGAGCATAGATGAATCTGTATTGTTAAAGTGCTGTGGAGCGTATCAGTATGCATTTGTTAGTGACCTGTTGGCAAGAAAAATGGCAAGTGACATATTAACAATCGACTGTTCAATTAGGAGTTGTTTTTCATCATATACTCACTCCGTAAGGTGACATGGATTGATTTGACTTCGCATAAAGGGTGGTGGGGGGGGGGGGGGTCAATACAGCATAGTATCTAGGGCTGGGTGATATATCTAACGATATGATCATGCGCATCTAGTCATGTTTCCCTGCTGCTCTGTCAAGCTTTGATGAAGGTAAAGATGGAAAATCTGCCTCCTCCTTGGACAGATGGCTGTCAGGCCACTTATTTTCTGTTCCAGGACAAATTAATCATATATTTATTATGCATGAATAACATCCTAAGACCTATTTTTAATGTATTGGTGCTGTGGCATAACAGATATGTTGGACACGTGGGCAACCTAAGTTTGAATCTCCTTTCTCTCTCAACATTTTTTCTTCCTCCAGAATTAAATAAATATTCTTTGACAGTTTTGGCCAAGGTTGGCATATGCATTCTGCACAGGAGCAACTGAAGTAGCATAAAATTCAAAGCATTGTTTTGGTGAGGTAAAAGTCAAGTCAGCCTCTGGTCTAAAATGGACAATACGACTTACCAAACCACACTTCCTAACTAGGGATGTGCCTGAATAGTGAATCCGTATTCGGAAAGGCACGGAAAGCAAATAATGCGTTCTACAGAGCCACTATCAATCAATCAATCACCTTTATTTATATAGTGCTTTAAACAAAATACATTGCGTCAAAGCACTGAACAACATTCATTTGGAAAACAGTGTCTTAATAATGCAAAATGATAGTTAAAGGCAGTTCATCATTGAATTCAGTTATGTCATCTCTGTTCAGTTGAAATAGTGTCTGTTTTTATTTGCAATCAAGTAAACGATATCGCTGTAGATGAAGTGACCCCAACTAAGCAAGCCAGAGGCGACAGCGGCAAGGAACCGAAACTCCATCGGTGACAGAATGGAGAAAAAAACCTTGGGAGAAACCAGGCTCAGTTGGGGGGTCAGTTCTCCTCTGACCAGACGAAAACCAGTAGCTCAATTCCAGGCTCCAGCAAAGTCAGATTGTGCAGAAGAATCATCTGTTTCCTGTGGTCTTGTCCTGGTGGAGTTGTTAAAGGGACATGGTTAGCTGCTTGCTAGCAGTTGCCTTTTACATAACAGTATATAACATTTCACTTACCACATAAACAGAGAGAGGTAAGAGGAGACTGATATGATGATGGCGAATGATTTGCACATCCTGAGCACCACTGACAAACATCTAACCTTGTGAAATGTTTGGTAAGTAGTGCCGCTTCGTAGTAGAGTAGGCTATGTGTAAATGCAAATCTCGAAAGTGGAATTAAAAATCAAATATTGTCCGCCACATGACTCTCAGGAAAATACGTAGTTTGGAGGCATTTGGATTCAAGTTTCCAGTCGGGTGTAGTGGTTTGGACAGTCAGGGGCATATATGGTCTCCTATATAAGTGCATTGTTTGTTTGTTTTTTTATGACGTATTGAAACTGATACCATTGCTATTTTTAGATCCCGCGGTATAACATATTACCGTATTACCACCCAAGCCTACTTTACAGTTGAGATTATATCGCCACCTGTTGGCTTGGCATGCTCTTGACAGTGCATCATAGCATGCGTTTGCGTTTTAATGGGAATGGAGATTTTTTTTATTCATTTTTTTAAACGGAAGTAGGAAAAACTCAGTTTATAAAAAAACTACTGTACCGTGTACATGTATACATGGCCTTTGATTATGTCTTAAAGGTGACATGAAAATCTGAATGTTTCTGTGTTTAAGTGCTGTAATTGGTTCTAATATAAAATATAGATCTAATATAAACAATGCAGTTTCTTTTCCCAGCTGTTTACCTTCACAGAAACTGTGTTTCTGCCTCCACTTAGAATAGGCATTTTCAAAACTACATAATAAATGATCTGTGGGGTATTTTGAACTGAAACTTAATGGACACATTCTGGGGACACCTGAGACTTCTATTACACCCCCCTTTTACAATATGTAATATGTCTCCTTTAAGACGTGATGTTTAAATTGATGTAGAGAATAATCACATTTTATTGGTTTTTAAAATGTTAAACCTTAAATATGGTGATTATTATACAGAATATTTTTATTGTGAAATAAAATAACTCATTTCAGGACTTGGTTCATATCACCCTGCTTTAAATTGTTTTAATTATTAATTAGATTAGCACTAATTAATAATCACTTTTTAAATAAATCCAAATCTTTGTTAGATGCTAAAATTAGCACAACATGCATAACATGTAAAAGTTTCATTTATTCTTGAAAATTTGCTGGTAGCCACATCAGTGTTTGTGTTTGGAGACTAATTGAATTCCTCCAGTGAAACTGAGTGAAAGACTTGAACAAGAGATTTCTTCAAGGTTGTGAATTTATTTTTATTTTTTTTTCAAATTCCATTGTTTCAGAGACTGTGTTTCACTTAAATATGAAGTTGATTATCCCTGATCGTCCAGCATCCTTGTCTGGTGGTGTTAAAGCTCATTAACTGTCTTGTTTCAGATTGGGCTGTTTTGTGAGTGAACCTGTGTCGCCATGACAACCCACGTGACCCTGGAGGATGCTCTGTCCAATGTGGACCTGCTGGAGGAGCTTCCCCTCCCAGACCAGCAGCCATGCATCGAACCCCCACCGTCCTCCATCATGTACCAGGTACATTCACACAAATTTTTTTTTGTATTTGTTGTTGTATGTAGAGTTCACAGTAAATTTAGATATAACTGGACTGACCTTCTGTCTGTTACTAGGCAAACTTTGACACCAACTTCGAGGACAGAAATGCGTTTGTGACTGGTATTGCCCGCTACATTGAACAGGCCACTGTGCACTCCAGCATGGTGAGTAGAAGGACGACTTTGTGAAACAGCACATTAGAATTGCTGGTCATGTGACCAGAGCAGCAATAACGAAAGGATGTTGCATTATAACAAAGCTGCTCTTTCTGAAATCTTTATCAGAAGGGCACTGAGAAGCAGAAACATGTCATTCAGTTTATCTGATGTTAGCTTTTCTTTGTTACAGCCAAATTTTAATCAGCCCAGAACAGTGCAGTTGCCTTCCCAGTGCAGTTGCCTTCCCTTTACTTACAAAAAAAAAAAAATCGTTAACATATTTTTAGGAACTGTAATAAATTAACAGTTTATTAAAATAAACTGTAATGCAATGTCATGGTTTTCTGTGAAGCACCTTGAAGTAACACTTTGTGCTTTTTTCTTTGTGAATTAATACATTTATCCAGTGTGAATGCATTAATTTAATCAAAATTGACATTTATAATATTACAAATTATTGCTATTTCAAATAAACTACTTCAAATGGTTATCTGAACATTCCATTCGTTATATAATCCTAAAAAAAAAGAATCCACAAAAGCCAGAACTAATGCCGTAAAGGGTGTGTCGTGGTGATGATGCACGTTATCATGTGACTTTTTTACCAGGTGTTTTGGAGGCAGATCCGTGTTTGCGACAAAAATATTTGTGCAAACTGTAATGAAGCAGAGATCAGTTAGTTCCTCACTTTACGCGCCGAAGCTGAGATCGTTCGCCAGCTTAAGTGAAAGTTAACGTGCCTAGCTTTTTCGACTCGTACATTACACGTCACATCCTGATGTCACGTGTCATTACGGGACCTTTATGGTTTGTGTGTGAACGCACGCACATATTCCGGGTAATCACTGGCAGTGTGTGAAAGGGACAAAATCTAGCGACCCGGGAACAATTACTGGGACACATTACTTGTGTACTTTCCAGAATCGCAGTGTGGAAGGGGCTACTGTGTTTCCTGATGATATCTCCCAGGAGTCACATGAAAAGCGTTGAAAATAACAGCCCTAGTGCTGAGCCTAGAACTGGGTTCAAGTTCAAATCAATTTAAACTTGGCTTTCATTATCCCAAACATGGATTGCTTTGTGAGAATTCTGAAATAAACATCTCGAACCATATCAACAGATTTGCAACTGTAATGACTATTTACTGTAAGGGCCAGGCATGTGTAAACTGGGCAAGATATTTTGTAACATATCAAAACCCCATCAGTTTCAATTCTGTTTTAGCAGAGGCGTGAGGCAGAGAGCTCAGGACAAACACCTTTTCACAAAGACACCCTTGTTTATGCTTGTTTTGTACAGTTTAGTTTCTGTGGGGGTTTGTGCTGGATAGAAATGGTATTGAAGGATCTACTCCACCTCTTCCTCTCACGGCTCAGTGGCTCGTGGATGTGCGTGGACTGTCAAACAGGAGTGCACATTACTCCTCAAGGACTGGAGGTCCTGTTTGCTTCAGCAACCTTCTGCTAAATCTCTAATGAGACGAGAGCATAGATGTAGACTTTGTATTCTATACACAAGTCGCTGGAGGAATGATGTGGTCTCACTAAACTTGGATTTAGGATTTTAATACAGTTTTTGCAAGGTGAGCAGTGTAGGCCTATTGAAATCAAACCCTCTTTATGTTCTTTGTTTTGTCTCACTTTTATACATTTAAATCAACTTAACATACAGACTCTATTCAGATGTTTTGTAGATGTTTAATTAGTAAGTTTGACAAGTCTAGTGCTTTCAATGAAAGACAACAAAGAGGACAATTTCAGAGAAAAGAATTATAAAAAACTATTTCAATAAGTTAAAGTACCAAGTGTACTTTTTTCACATTTTTATTACTTACTACCATAATACAATTCCATGCTTGTTTCTATATTCTAAATGTGAAATTATTCAAAAAATTTTCTCCAAAAAAAAAAAAAAGAAAAATTATAAAAATAGTATTAAATATTACTTTGAATATTTACAATGTATTTTTTTTAGCTGTTTTTTTTAATGTAATCCAGCTGTTTCTGAAAAATCACACTACAGGATTTTTAGCCCGATTTAGCCCCGATTTCCCCCTCCCGAGAATCGGAGCAAACATCTTGTCGAGCACCTCGATCTGTCCCGATGTACGGCGTGGATTATCTGGTAATGTGCGGTGTTCACCGATCGAATCTTGCACCTCCCGATCTGCTCGCACCCAAATCGGGGCAGCCCCGATTATTATCAAACATGTTTGATATTTAGGATTTAAATCGGGATGATGATGGCTAGATGATTACGTCAGTACTTTCACAGCCAATGCGCAAAACTGCAAAACAGCTGATGCGGGGCTTCCTTGGATAGTGGAGATAGAGGAAACTGTTTCTTGACATTTTGTAGTAACACAACTGTCTGTATAATATGGCAAAAACGCATCACATCTGTAAGGAGAAAGAGAAGCGCTGGAGTGAAATCGCCTTAGTATGAATGCACCGGGGTGAGGGCACAAAGCTAGCACACAAAAATAAATAAATAAATCTGATTTTAAAACTCCTGTAGTGTGAACCAGGCTTTAGGCTGTTGTTGACTAGTTGTTTAGGCAAACCACTGATTAGTTTTGCTAATATTTAGTTTGCAAAGCCTTCGTTGTAATGCTTGCTGAATGCTACTGAATTGTGATTGGCAGAAATCCAGGTTACATGTTTTATTAATGGAAAGTGGAGCGTAATTAGGGACTTTTACACCCAGTCTAAAATAAAATGTATGACAAAACTCTATCTTGACTGCAAGGACTCTGGTGATTCTAGGTTTGGCGTCTCTCCCTCTGTCTGTAAACTTAATGTTCCATCATTGCTGCCTTGCAAGAAATAATGGTCACTTCCAGCAAAAAAAAAAAAAAACGGATTGTTGGATTGTTGTTTGTAAGCATGAGGTCAGTAAAATGATCTAGCGCACATTTACACGGAATTCCCAGGAGATTATATGACTGGTTCCTGTCAAGTTGTTGTTCATTTTCCTCTTTTTCAAACTGTTTTTTTCCTTCTCAGAACGAAATGCTGGAGGAGGGGCACGAGTATGCCGTCATGTTATACACCTGGAGGAGCTGCTCCAGAGCCATTCCTCAGGTACACACACACACGTGACATCCAATGCAGTATCAGTGCTCAGATGTGAGGTGTATTCTCAAATGCATGCACAATTTGGCCGACTGGCCCACATACTGTTTTACTATCAGGTGTGTCGTGGTGCAGAAGAGGAACTTGATTATAATGGGCTATTAAGTTACATATGCATAGATTTATTGAAGTTTGTGAATGTTGCTGCCAGCATTCAAAAGTCTATGTGCTAAGTCTTGTTTTTTATGATATGCTGTCTGTCCGAAGAGAATCTGAACCCTTTTTCGATTGCTTATCTAAAAGATATGATTGAAAGGAGGACCCAGTTCAACAACATGATTGCCCTACACTCACTCCTCTCTGCAGAGAAAAGGCTCATAATTCATAATCTGAATCCTGCCAGTTTAATGACGCCCTCATGTGCATATCAGGTGAAGTGCAACGAGCAGCCAAACCGAGTGGAGATCTACGAGAAGACTGTGGAGGTGCTGGAACCTGAGGTCACCAAGCTTATGAAATTCATGTACTTCCAGGTGAGAGAGGAACTATTAAATCCTTATTAATCCTCAAATGTCATGATTATTCATCAAACAACATCTCTGATAAGAAAGAGGGAGAAATGCTCATTGCTCGTTATTTATTTCTTATCTCTTTATTTTTATTTGCTTATAAAAATAAAAAATGCTTAAAAGCAACATTCAGTTTAATTCCTTAAAATATATATTTAACTTTTCAAATAAAGGAGTGTAGTAAATAAGTAGCATAGCATAGGTTTTGCTGTGCTTTCAAAATTGTAATTGAGAGTTGTGACATTTAGTTAGTACATGGCTTTAACATTGATATCCCTCCTTCTAGCGCAAGGCCATTGAACGTTTCTGCAGCGAGGTAAAGCGACTATGTCATGCTGAGCGCAGGAAAGACTTTGTGTCCGAGGCCTACCTCCTTACTTTAGGAAAGTTCATTAACATGTTTGCTGTGCTGGACGAACTGAAGAACATGAAGTGCAGTGTTAAAAATGACCACTCTGCTTACAAGAGGTATAATGGTCGTGCTTAAATTTAAAGGAGTCATTAAAGCACTGTGACATACATGCATGCAATATAAAAAAAACAAAATCCATATTTCTTCTGTGTCTTCTTTACAGAGCAGCTCAATTTCTGAGAAAGATGGCTGACCCACAGTCCATCCAGGAGTCTCAAAACCTCTCTATGTTTTTAGCCAATCACAACAGAATCACACAGGTATGTTTAACTTCAAATATAGTCATATTTATGTTAAAACACCAAAAAGGAACCATAAAAATGGTCCATACATCTTCGGTAACTATATGTTAGGCTTGTGTGAGGACCAAGACATTTTTAATGGATAGTCTTGTCTTCCCCTAAAGTTTCTCTGTTCACTATTCATTTGCATGCAGCGTGTCATGTTTTATGTGATGTTTGTCCAGTGTCTGCACCAGCAGCTGGAGGTGATCCCAGGTTATGAGGAGCTGCTGGCTGATATTGTCAACATCTGTGTGGATTACTACGAGAACAAGATGTACCTGACCCCCAGTGAGAAACACATGCTGCTAAAGGTGAGCACATCCATTCCTGCTTAAGCTTTTAGACCTCGTTGAAAGATCTTTAGAAATGAAGGCATGGCTCTGTGTTTCAGGTCATGGGTTTTGGCCTATATTTGATGGATGGAAATGTCAGCAACATCTACAAGCTGGATGCAAAGAAAAGGATAAACCTTAGCAAAATCGATAAGTTCTTTAAGGTGAAGACAGACGTTCCGGATCTCTTGAAAATGGACTGTTTTTTTGTCACAATCCTCTGAGTGGAGCTTTGTTTTGGTTGCCTTTACAGCTTCAGGTTGTGCCTCTGTTTGGAGACATGCAGATCGAGCTGTCACGATACATAGAAACAAGTGCTCACTATGAAGAGAACAAGTCCAAGTGAGTAACTGACTTCTTAAGATAAAAAGCACACCGTGTAACCACAAGTGCATTGTTTTTCATCTGATACTAGTTCTCCTGTTGGCATTACCTGACTGGTTAACTATTTTTGGAATATATTGATACTTTTTTATTCAGTTACAAGAGTTGCATCAAAAGTGACAATAAAGACATTTATGATGTATTCATAAAAGATCTCGGTTTCAAATAAATGCTGTTCTTTTGAACATTCTATTCATCAAAGAATCTTAAAAAAAATGTCACAGTTTCCACAAGAATATTATCCAGCACAGCTTTTTTGAACATTGATAATAAATGTTGACGTAATAGAAGTGTTTCTCGAGCGGATGATTTCTAAAGGATAATTTCTTGCAAAATCAGTTTTTACTTGATAGGAATAATTACAAATTAAAATCTATTAAAATAGAAAACAGTTGTTTATTCCACATGTTACTGTTGATGTTACTGCTTTCACTGTATTTTTATCATCTTTTTAGTAGTGTCTTCTTTCCTCTTACTCTCTCTCAGGTGGACCTGCACTCAGAGCAGCATCAGTCCGCAGTATAACCTGTGCGAGCAGATGGTGCAGATCAGAGACGACCACATCCGCTTCATCTCTGAGCTGGCGCGCTACAGTAACAGTGAGGTGGTGACTGGATCAGGGCTGGACAGTCAGAAGTCTGATGAGGAATACAAGGAGCTTTTCGACCTTGCCCTCAGAGGACTGCAGCTTCTGTCCAAGTGGAGCACTCATGTCATGGAAGTGGTATGTTTGAGACCACTTAAGCAGTTGGAAGCATTCCAGTTCTCCGTCGATCTCACGTATCTTCTCTTCCTCTAGTACTCTTGGAAACTAGTCCACCCGACTGATAAGTTCTGCAACAAGGACTGTCCGGGCACAGCTGAGGAGTATGAACGCGCCACACGCTACAACTACACCAGCGAGGAGAAGTTCGCCTTGGTGGAGGTCATAGCTATGATCAAGGGTCTTCAGGTTCTGATGGGCCGGATGGAGAGCGTGTTCAACCAGGCCATCAGACACACAATCTACTCTGCCCTGCAGGACTTTGCACAAGTGATCCTGAGAGAGCCACTCAGACAGGCTGTGCGCAAGAAGAAGAACGTTCTCATCAGGTAAGATATACACCACAGAAAAAATACATACTTTTTTGGGCATTACTTCTCACCTTGCTTCTATATAGTGTACTTCAGGCAATTCGCAAAACCATCTGTGATTGGGAAGGAGGAAGAGAACCTCCTAATGACCCCTGTCTGAGGGGAGAGAAGGACCCCAAAGGAGGATTCGACATCAAAGTTCCCCGTCGTGCTGTTGGCCCCTCGAGCACACAAGTCAGTTCAATTCTGTTTGTAACATAGATGATATTTAGTGCTGTTTATAAAGATTGTTTCTGAGTAGTAGGTGTTCCTCCCTGTCCTGTAGCTCTACATGGTGCGCACCATGCTGGAGTCTCTCATCGCTGATAAAAGTGGCTCTAAAAAGACTCTTCGCAGCAGTCTGGATGGCCCCATCGTTCAGGCCATAGAGGACTTCCACAAGCAGTCTTTCTTCTTCACCCATCTCCTGAACTTTAGTGGTGAGACAAAAGCAACTGTTTTCTATAGTGCAACTGTATCATCTTTACATGTCAATATAGACTGAGAAATGTCTCATTCTCTCGTGATTGGCTGTTAGAGGCCCTGCAGCAGTGTTGTGATCTGTCCCAACTGTGGTTCCGAGAGTTCTTTCTGGAGCTCACCATGGGCCGCCGCATCCAGTTCCCCATCGAGATGTCCATGCCCTGGATCCTCACCGACCACATTCTGGAGACCAAAGAGCCCTCCATGATGGAGTATGTGCCACATACACAGTTTATTCTATTTATTAAGCTACACTAGGATTCAGAAGTTTGGAGTCGGTGTTATATTTATTCTGTGTTAGGGATGTGTTTAAATTATCGAAGGTGACAGTGAAGACATTTATATTGTTAAAAAAAGATTTTGGTTTGAGATAAATGCTGTTTCCTTTGAACTTTCTATTTATCAAAGAATCCTGAAAAACCTGCAACCTTAATGGGCGTAAAAGAAAAATCTTACTAACTCTAGCGGTAGTGTATATGAACACTGACTGATTTTGTCTGTCAGATTATAGCATTTTTCAGTTTAATCTTTTTTTTTTTTTTTTTTCAGATATGTGTTATATCCGTTGGACCTTTATAATGATAGTGGTTATTATGCCCTCACCAAATTCAAGAAGCAATTCCTCTATGATGAGATAGAGGCGGAGGTAGAGTGTCACAGACTTGTTTGATATTGTCTTCCATTCAAAGATATTTTAATAAAAACTGAAGAAATCTCTTTTTCATTATAGGTCAACCTGTGTTTTGATCAATTTGTGTACAAGTTAGCTGACCAGATATTTGCCTACTACAAAGCAATGGCTGGAAGGTAACAATACCCCTGTCTCATCTTAAACGCTTTTCAAGTTTAATTTCAGGTCGAATCAAAGAAATGACTCTGCTATAGATCATATGCTTCTTTCTCTTCCTCACAGTGTCCTCCTAGACAAACGCTTCCGTGCTGAGTGTAAGAACTACGGTGTGATCATTCCATACCCGCCTTCAAACCGCTACGAAACACTGCTCAAACAGAGACATGTGCAGGTGTGCAGACATTATACCCATTACAAATAAGAATAGGCAACTCTGTTTCACCCAGAATACACTCTAAATGATAAATCTAACAACATGTTTATGATTTTTTTAGCTGCTGGGTCGCTCCATTGACCTGAACAGATTGATAACCCAGAGGATCTCAGCAGCCATGTACAAATCCCTGGATCAGGCCATCAGCCGCTTTGAGAGCGAGGACCTCACCTCCATAGTGGTGAGAAACACATGCTTTTAGACTGTTTTGGTATTTGCTGTCATCAAAATCAGTATTCTTTTGGCATTACAAGTGTACAGACAATTTTCTTTCGCATTTTGACATCTGGTCTCTTGATTTAGAAGAACTTTGGATTATTGAAATTGGTTTGTTCCCTGTGTTTCAGGAGCTTGAATGGCTGATGGAAATCAACAGGTTGACTCATCGCCTGCTCTCGAAGCACATGACCCTGGACAGTTTTGACGCCATGTTTCGTGAGGCCAACCACAACGTGTCTGCTCCATACGGCCGCATCACGCTGCATGTCTTCTGGGAACTCAATTTTGACTTCTTGCCAAACTACTGTTATAATGGCTCCACCAACAGGTCGATGAATATAAATTGTAGATACAAATCTGTACTAATGTGGTTCAATATAGATGACAACGTTAACAAAAGTGTTCAATCTCACGGAACAGGTTTGTGCGGACAGCCATTCCCTTTACCCAGGAGCCTCAGAGGGACAAACCTGCCAATGTCCAGCCTTATTACTTGTATGGCTCCAAGGTTTGTTAGCAGCATGATTAGCTTGTGATACTAAACCAAAGACTTAAATGTGTTTCATGTAGTGTACTAGAGAACATCAGTGTCTATTTTTAAACAGCTCGCTCTGTTTTTCAGCCTCTGAACATTGCTTACTCCCACATCTACAGTTCCTACAGGAACTTTGTGGGTCCTCCGCACTTCAAAACAATCTGTCGTCTTCTTGGTTACCAGGGCATCGCTGTGGTGATGGAGGAGCTGCTCAAGATTGTCAAGAGCTTGGTATTATGTCTCTCTGTTTAGTGTGCACATAGTTGGACTTTTTTTTTTTTTACATTTCCTTTTTTCATTTATCCTGTCCATCTGTCTTTTCCAGTTGCAAGGCACCATCCTGCAGTATGTAAAGACCCTCATAGAGGTGATGCCCAAGATCTGCCGTCTCCCTCGTCACGAGTACGGATCCCCAGGTGAGATCAGGACCAGTAACACTCCAGTCGTGTCACAGTCTAATAATGAGTACAGAGACCAAATGTTTTAGCTTATATACTATATTCTAGTGCAGAGTTGTACCATCAGAATCCCTCTACCTCCCCTAACTCCACCTGTCTAGATTTACTATGGGATTTATGTATTTATGTATTCCTATCAATGCAGCTGTGTATCTTACATGCTTCAATCAGAGTGTAAATAGAGTAAATACAAAGAATAGGATACAAACATAAGATGTTAAAATAAGAATATTAAACTGTGCACTATAAGCTTGTTTTGATAAAGGTGTCTGCTAAATGCTTTAATATAAATGTAATTATATTAGAGCTGTCAATTTAATTTGTTAATTTAGTACAAGTACATTTGTATAACTCTTTGTTAAACATATTTTATAGCTTGTTAAGAAGACTGTAACTGTAGCATATAGAGATCCTAGCCTGGAGTGTTTTCGATGTTACGGAATGTGGAAAATTTGTCAGGCATCCTGGAGTTCTTCCACCATCAGCTGAAGGACATCATTGAGTACGCTGAGCTCAAGACAGATGTGTTTCAGAGTCTGAGGGAGGTGGGCAACGCCATTCTCTTCTGTCTGCTCATCGAGCAAGCTCTGGTGAGACCCTCGCTGGCTTACTCTTCCATTTTGCATGATGTAGTGTAAATGCATAGTTGATCGTTTATCATTTTACTCCTAATTAGTTGATCTAAAACTTAAATCTCAAAGCTGATTTCTATTTTAGATTTAATCTTTCAGACCTGCCAACTTCTACACATTTTGTGCATTTTGACCTCAAAAAAACAATTCTAAGATTTGTGACTCCAATCAACAGAAAAATCAAATGCCGCCATTTTGTTCAATGAGGCAACTAAAGTAGAGATACTTTTTTGTTTTGTTTTCCCTTATAGTCTTATGCTAAAATTTACAATAAATAAACATTTGGCTGGTATTAAAAAAATATTGCTTTCTCAAGGGGTTATCCCTCTCTCAGCTATAAATTACTGGATTGTTTTCTTCATGTTGTTGTGGTGGTAAGTGCCAAAATGGTGTGAAAGTATATGAACTAAGCTTTGCACCTTTGCAGTTCTCAAAATACTCTCAAAAGGTTGGCAGGTCTGATCTTTCATAAAATGCCTGGTTTACTTCAGAAGAATTATGATTTCCTTTATGCAAATATTTTTTGTTATGAAAACATCCGATTGGTGCACCAAAAATTCAAGGCCCAGTCCTTGACATGACTCAGCCTGGCTTTGCTAATCAGCTGCATAAAGACGCAGATTTGAATTAGTAGAAAGTGTGTGTTGTATGCTGATGTGTATGCCAGAGTGTGTGTGTTTCTGGATGTGAATGTTAATGAATTACTGTGTATGTTAACGCTTGTGTGGGTGGAGGACACTGCTGCCATCTGCCCCTAAAAAGCAACTTTATTTCTCATTACACGCTGGCAACAACTACAGGTGGTAAGGAATTAGGCCTCATTCATATAACAGAACCACAAACTGACTGAACGCACACTCTTCCTGGTTTTTATACTTTTTCTTTAGTCACTTTTGAGCCGTGTTCTGCCATGGATTCAAGGACACTAGTGTCACCGAGATGAGAGAATAAAAACTGAAATGTAATACGGAGCTGTGAACGTCTGGCACTGTCGTGACGTTTGGACTCTGCACACTCCTACTGGGTTAATATTAAGAGGCTTGTTTAGTATCATTTCCTCCAAAGGAAGTCTTCCTTGCTTTCATGGCAGTCACGACTCCTCTCTGGCTGCCTGTGACGTCCCGTGCTGATGCACTTCTGCTTCCATACACTTCTCTTCTTCTGACTGTTTCTCTTGTGTTTTTGTTTGGGTCTCTCTCTGAAGCATAGTGAATGTGTCGGATGATCATTGCACGCTGATCTCTCATTAACCTCGTTTCTGTCAGGATGCTCTTCTGGTCATCTCTCTCTTCTTGTTTGGGTGTTGTTCAGTGCTTGTTTTATTATTGTGAATGAAGTGATTTTTGCTCAGACTTGTGTACCTCATTGATTTGAAGGTCATTACCATAAGACCTTTTTACTTTCACATTGCATTTAGGGTTTACACCACCTGCCACAATAATTTATTTATCACACTTTTTTTATCTTTCTGGGTTTATTTAGTAAATATTGATGTAGAGATTTAATAAAATGGATATTAATAGTTAGGGATGTGCAAAACTACATTTTGTCGTCTATAGTTGGTGGATTGGGCCTATTTTTGTGTTCAGAAACATAGAACACACAATTTTTTTTAAAGGAACACTGCACTTAAAAAAAAATAATAATAATAACTGGCTAATTTTCCAACTCCCCTAGAATTGAACGGTTGAGTTTTAAAGTTTTCGAACCCATTCAGCTGATCTCTAGGTCTGGCGATAGCACTTTTAACTTAGCTTAGCATAGACCATTCAATCTGATTAGACCATTAGCATCTCGGTCAAAAATAACCAAAGAGTTTCATTATTTGTCCTACTTAAAACTAGACTCTTCTGTAGTTACATTGTGTACTATAAGACTGGCGCAAAATGAAAAGTTTTAGATTTTATATGGCTCAGAACTATAATCTCATTCCAGTGTAGTACTCAAGTGATTTTAGGTGCAGTGATATTACGCAGCACCTGAAAATAGTCCCCAGCTAGTTTGTGTAGTTTGTGCGGGGGATTGGAGTCAAGTTTTAAAAAGGAAAAATATAGAAACTCATTGGTCATTTTTTAGCAAGATGCTAACTGTCTAATAAGATTCAATGATCTATGCTAGAGACCCGGAGATCATCTGAATAGAAAGTGAGTTGGAAAGTGAGTATATAAAAAAAAAAAAAAAAAAATTATAGTGTTAAATGATTAAAATAAAGATTATGCCACTATTTAAGCAACAACCTATATTGCACAAAACTTTTTTTTTTTACTATCAAAGTTCTCACAGAAATATGCATAGTTTATGTAAATATGTATATATTTATGGAAAATTATTTTTACTATATGTAATATAAATACTCAATGCAGGTGATTTTAAAGGAAATGTTCTGTAATTGTTTCAAACTTTGGAGTAGAGTCAACCAGTGCTATTTATCCTTTTATCTGTACTATATTTGGGATAATCATTTACCTGTTTTCAGACCGAGCTTCTCAGTCAACAACTATTCTACTTATTTATCATCATATTTAGCACCAAAATGTTACATTTTCACATTTTCATACAAATTATGAGTCATGACTAACCCATTTTCACACTGATGCGTGTGATGTTTGTGCTCTGTAAAGCTTGAATCAGATTTCATTTAACAGTGTGATAAAGAAGTTCATTCATTCCCCGTCATGTTTCTCTGATGTTTGTTTGAACTCAGTCACAGGAAGAAGTTTGTGATTTACTTCATGCTGCACCCTTCCAGAACATCCTCCCAAGGGTCTACATCAAAGGTGAAAAATCACATTCGCAAACTACAAGATCATGTTCTTCTTCAGTGCTTTCTGATTTAGAGTTTTTAAATATAAATATATATTTACATTTAGTCATTTAACAGACGCTTTTATCCAAAGCGACTTACAAATGAGGACAATGGAAGCAATCAAAATCAACTAAAAAGCATTGCTATACAAAGGTATATATAATTGTATACCTGCTGAAGTCTTCCTTTAATGATGAATTTTACAGAGGGGGAGCGACTTGAGGTGAGGATGAAGAGGCTGGAGGCAAAGTACGCTCCTCTTCACCTGGTGCCCCTCATTGAGAGACTTGGGACCCCACAGGTGAGGCACTCACAGATCTCATTTGTCAGTAGCAGAACGTATTTAAAGGGGTCATATGATGCTTTTTTAAAGTTCATTATTTTGTGTATTTGGTGTAATAGGATATTTTGACATGCTTTAATGTTCAAAAAACATTATTTTTCAAATACTGTACATTACTGTTAGTCCTCTATGCCTCGCCTCTCTCAAACGTGTCTTTTTCTACAAAGTCCTTCCATCCGACAAGCGCAGTCTGCTCTGATTGGCCAACTGACACAGAGCATTGTGATTGGCTGAACACCTCAAGCACTTGTCAGAAATATTGCACCCCTTTCCATAATCGCAAGCCTTATCTTTCAAAATAAATGTAAAGACAATAGCAAATACTTAAATAACAAAACACTTACAGTAGCTGATTCAGAAGTGCAGGAACCTCTCCTAGGTTCAAGAAGCAGACGTCCATTAAATGCGTTGTTGTTCTGTTTTAAGTAATCTTTAAGATTCCTAAATCCATCTACTTTTTGAAGGCCAAATAAAGTGCGTTTGCTTTTGCCTAGATACACACAGCATCTCCCTGACATGGCTGCTTCAACACTACTGCGATTACTAAACCATGCCTGCTTTCTTTCTATTTCCACATAGTGGCGTAGACGTGTGGGGGGGGTGTTTAAATGAGCTGTTTTAGTGGTGCGTGGCAGAGTCTTAACTTTTATAAAGAATATCTCTTTGGATTTGAGACTTTAGTCTTTGCCACTTTACAGATATTTTTCATGCACCAAGAGCTTGTAACACTCCAAACAGAAAGGAAACATTTAAATTGCATCATATGACCCCTTTTAACACTAGCGCATTCAGTTTCTGAATAGAAATGTTTTGTATCATTTTAAATGCGTTTACATTCACATTTGATCAGTTAAATGCATTTATGCTGAATAGAGTAAGAAAAAATAAGTCTTACTTACCCCAGACTTTTGAATTGGTAACCATTTTAACCAAATACTTTGTTTTTTTTTATCAACTTTTTTAGCAAATTGCAATAGCACGAGAAGGAGACCTGCTGACGAAGGAGCGTCTGTGCTGTGGTCTGTCCATGTTTGAGGTCATCCTGACGCGCATTCGCAGCTTCCTGCAGGACAGTGTGTGGCGAGGTCCTCCCCCCACCAATGGCGTCATGCATGTGGATGAGTGCATGGAGTTCCACCGCCTCTGGAGCGCCATGCAGTTTGTGTACTGCATCCCTGTGGGGACACACGAGTTCACTGCAGAGTATGCATATACATTCAACATGGCTCTTTTTAATAATAAGCAAGCACTTGATTTAGGTTTACATCATATAACTGAAATGTTTTGGGTTTTTTTTTGTGTTTAGGCAGTGCTTCGGTGATGGTCTGAACTGGGCTGGATGTGCCATTATTGTGCTGTTGGGACAACAACGTCGCTTTGACCTCTTCGACTTCTGCTACCACTTGCTAAAGGTCCAGAGGCAGGACGGCAAAGATGAGATCATTAAAAATGTGGTACGTTTCTGATTCCATAGACTTAAACTATTAAAAAATGACATGAATCATTGCAGGAAGCTCTTAACAGTCAGCAATGAAATAAACACTAATGTTTTAAACACTAATGTAACTGATCAAAAGTGGCAGTAAATGCATTTGTAATGTTAATACAGGTCTGTTTCTGCTTTTTATTTATCAAACAGTACTCAAAATAAAATATGCATCATGATTTAAAAAAATATATTAATTAGCACAAGTGTCTTGAGCAGCAAATCAGCATAAATAATGTTTTCTGAAAGATCATGTGACACTGAAAAGTCAGTTTTCCCATCATAGGAATATATAATATTTAAATAAAAAAACAGTTATTTTAAATTGTAATAATATTTCACAGTATTGCTGTTTTTACTGTATTTTGTTCAAATAAATGCAGCCTTGGTGAGCATAAGAGACATCTTTCAAAATCCTAAAATCATACAGACTCCAAACTTTTGAAAGGTAAATGTACTTGTAAATATGGTCTTCTGTATGTAATGTTCTGTGGTGTAACTCTCAGCCCCTGAAGAAGATGGCAGACCGCATCAGAAAGTATCAGATTCTCAACAACGAGATCTTCGCCATCCTCAACAAGTACATGAAGGCTGTGGAGACGGACAGTTCTACTGTGGAGCATGTTCGCTGTTTCCAGCCTCCTATACATCAGTCTCTGGCCACCACATGTTAAACAAACTTTATTTGACTTCCAGCTATCCTATTCTTCCTCTGGTGTGACATTGGTCCCAAACGTAGTGTACAGGAACTTAGATCTTTCAAGATTGTCTCGGCTTTATTTAAAAAAGAGACAAACCTCCAGTCTCGCCACATGGTTAAAAAACACAGTAGATTTCTCAGTCTGCCCCAGCTGTTATCTAACCCTTATGAATATCAACACACACTATCCCTTTTGAATGAGACTTGAAGTGAACCACTTTGAGAGATTTACGACTACTGAAAATATTTCCAAGTCACCAGAGGAAATTTGAACAAATGTTGTTTAAGTTCTAGTACAAAAAAAAAGTAAATATAAATGACTTTTATTATTAGGAGAAAACATGATTCATGTCAATTAATGTCTTTTTTAACATCATGCCCATACAGATTTAATTTATAATAGTATTTGCATGTACCTCACAAACTCCATATATCCTAATATTGTTTGTACTATAATATTACAGACCAAAAAGCAAAAGTACAACTATGGATACAAATATCCATAATAATTTCCCCCTTTTTTAATTCTTTTATGGCCAGAATTGTTTACAGCATTCTGTTCTCTTTATTGTATTACAGCACTGGTTTACAGATCTTTGCATTTGTAACATCCATCATTGTGAATGGTGCAGTTTAATACTGTCATGAATTGCGTGTAGTACTTGTTCTAATTTTATTGGTACTTAACTGGTATCAGTATTTGCCTCAACTACTGAAAAGTAACCTCACTTATCTTTTCTGTCAGTTTTTGGACTGTTAATTTGGGCTATTTTATACACAATAACCATAGCGAAGCAGTTCTGAAGTACTAATAACTGGATTTGTGCTGTGATGACATCTCTTTAATAACCTCTTATTGTTACAGACTGCAGTAGTAATACTGCATTACCTTGACCAATAACGGACAAAAAGGGGAAAACATTGGACATCCACCATTCAATATAACTTCCAGAAATGTTTCAGTATTTACCCTCACAGGCCCTTTGGTTCAACAGTGTTAGACAGATTGGCAAGCATTCTCTTCAGTTTTGTAATTTATGTGGCTGTTGTAAATGTAACCTCATGAATGTTCATCATATTCTGTTATTTCCTTTTTTTCCAGATCGATTTTAATCTGTTTTTAAATAACTGTTGAATTAAATGGGTATTTTCCTGTAATCTATTTATGCATCAAAGTAGATTTTTCTTCTTGCTCTCGGAAGGGTTAATATGTGAACAATTATGGATTTTTTTTTTTTTTTTTTACTTTAAGGAAGTGCCGTTTTAAAAACTCAAAGCATGGCAGGTGTAATTTATTGTCATCATGGATCTATTTGTGACATGAGATTTTTGTTCATATTGTTGTACAAGTGATTATGTTTTGAAATACAAAAAAAGGAGAAAATAGTACAATGTACAACAAATGTTTCTGAACAGGAGTTATAATTATGTTGTATTTCCATGAAATAAAAAAGATCTAACGGAAAATGGCTTATTTTATTTATTTATTTGCATTTAACTTAAATTATTCAGAATTCCAAATAAATCATTGACTTGCACCAGCATTTTAATCTAGATTTGAGCTCTAGATTAGCACAATCAAGCATCTTTCAGTTTGATTCAAAAGTTTTCTTTTAACATCAAAGTAGAGAACATTGCAATGCTCACTTGAGGTATTAGCCTCAAACTTTATTTCATCTTTAAGAAAGAGTCTTAAGATATGACAGTGTTAATGCCCAATTGGTGATTTAATCAGTAAGTTCCTGGCATTTCTCACACCTTGGGTTGGTCTCAATAGGATGTAATTAATTGCCTTGTTTTTAAAGGCATTTCATCTAATGCATGAGGCACTTAGCACTGGATAAACATTTCCTCCACATGGGGATGATGGCACAGCTGGAAATGTGAGGAATCCGGGGTGTTTTTTGTTGTTTTGTCTTCCAAAACTGTCTTATCCGTTTATGTTTTAAACATGGTATGAATATTATTGTCTCTCCTTTGTCAACATGAATACACAACTCATAACGTATGTTTTGTAAGAGCAGAAGTGTTTCTTGAGGCCTCTGATTGGCTGAGCTCAACTGGAAGACAGATGAGGGTGGTGCTTTTAAATGGCACACAGAGTAAATGTTTGCTTTCCATCAATAAAGATGACACCCAACACCCCCAGTCCGCCAAACAGCTGTCTCCCACAATGGAGAGCACCGGGATGTGGAGTGAGAGGAAGGGAGGGGGGCGAGCTGTGACCACTGAATGAAACACAATGCTAACATTACAGACTGAAAAAAAAGAAAAAAATGCACATTAAAATATTTCTAGGTCTAGGCTCTTTATAGTAGTATCAATTTCAGAAATAGATTTTAATATTATTGCCCTCTTAAATTTCAGGAGCTTTTACCTCTAAGAAGAGTCTATTATTTTCTAATCATAAAAATTATAATTTTATGTCACATCACATTAATAGATGTATTTGAGAATTTGTATTAAGCATAAAAACTAATCTTATTCAGTTGATAACATGGGCTATGAATATCTATAGGCCTAGAATATAGGTATTTTGTGACTTTTGTCTTAATTTCCTGCTGATTATTCTGTTTCCACGTATAATTCCACATATTAGTCTTTATCAAGGTATCAAGGATGAAGAAAGATATATCAAGGATGCAAGAAAGAAAAAATGAAACGTTGTAGTTTTAAATGATCAAGAGATAATCTAAACGTCGTGTAGGATGATCAATGTTTTGGGCTAGGCTTCTAACTGGCCATTTTGTGACAATCAAATATGATGTGATCTTTTAATTGAAGTCGTGTAACTGCTCAGGAAAGTGAATAAAGCAGTGTAGCGGTGTTCAGAGGGCAGGAGGTGGGCAGGACGCTGGTCAGAGGGCGGGAGATCAGCTCGTATATGATGAGACTCGCTCTGTGAGGAGCAGCACACTAAAACACTTTCCTGACTGGACTACAACAGTTTATACACTGTGTTAGGTTTCCAAATGCTCTCTGATAGGCATCCTCACTGAGATCTAAATATCGTTTTACCTAATTAATTCATTCTGTCATTTTGCATTATTTACTAAATAATTATTTAGTTGAATAACAGAAGACATGATTGAGGAAGTGAAACGGGAGAGAAGCGATCAATGGATGTCATATTACTCCGGCGAGGTATGATTGAGATTTTTTTTATTCAAATTAGGCTACTAGAAATGTATAATATTTTAACATTATAATATTAAACATTTATAATAATTTATATTTATTTGTTTTATTTTTATTATTATTATTATTTGCTTACTCTTTAAATAAGTTATTTAAATTATTAATATTTATATATTGCCCAAAATAAAATACCCTTTTTTATCAGAAAACATTTTTCCTATCAATGACACGTTTATGTAAAAAAAAAAATGCGTTTAGTTTAGACAAAAATTAAGCTAAAACTCATCAAACCTATAGCCTAACTTTTTTTCTTATATCTAACTCAGTCAAACGCAAACAGATCAGAACAAAAACTTTTACTTATATTATTAATATTATAGTCTAGAAACAGGTGACTAAAAACGCTTTTTATCGGTGCGCCGTCACGTACACTTGCTGTGGTTATGCCTGTGTTTTCAACGTGTTTTCAGAGATTTACTCTGTGATTGTGTTGAATGTCTCACGCTTTGACACTCGTGTATGACTTACACTCGGCTCATAACCAGAGGGGCGTTTCGCAATCCGAAACACGAAAGCAGGGCTCCGATTTGAAAGCGCCGAATTATCACGATCGCTGTCCATCGGGAAAAAAAGAACAAGTGAAAACAGCAGTCGCGCCCGCAAATACCCCTATGTCATGAGATAGAAAAAAGGCGGACGGTGAGTGACTTAAAAAGAGACAAAAGGGTGAGAAGAATGGCCGGACTAGCCAGATAATGGGGTTATCGGCTGGGTGGGTGGTCAGAATACATTTAGGCTACATCAAGTTACCCAAGGCGCCATGGTTTGATTAGGAAATATGGATGCCATCATCGTCAAGATTTTCGTATATATACAAAATTATTAATAGTAACTGTATACAATGTGATTGCTGTTAATTATAAAATCAAAATAAGGCACAAGATCATATCATTTGTGACCCTGGACCACAAGACCAGACATAAGGGTCAATTTTTAAACGGAGATGTTTACAAAATGTTTTTTTTTTTTTTTTTTTTTTTTTTTTGGATAGGGCAATATTTGGTCAAGATACAACTATTTGAAAATCTGGATTCTGATGGTGCAAAAATAATCAAAGTATTGAGAAGATAGATTTTAAAGTTGTCCAAATAAAGTTCTTAGCAATGCATATTAATAATAAAAAAAATTAGGTTTTGATATATCGTTCCTTAATAATGATTTTTGGCATAAAATAAAAATCTATAATTTTGACCCATAAAATGTTTGTTATAATGTGGTTATTGTTGGCTATTGCTACAAACATACCCCAGTGACTTAAGACTGTGTATCACTGTTTTAATAGTTTTTGGTCAAAGAAATACCCATTATATTACTGACACATTCAACAACAACTGCATTTGACTGAATATTTTTAAATATATTAAATATTTAAACTGCTTTAAAAAAAAAATCCCCCCCACATTTTTAATATGGTATTTGAACCGAAACTTAGGTTTACAGGAGTTCTGACTCTGGTCCTCACTTTATTGTACAACAATACAATAAAACAATTCTAATATATATATATATATATTTATTTATTTATTTATTTTAATCTAATGTTAATTTCTCATATTTTAGGTGTTCTATGGAGCAGACAACCTGCCATTGGGTCCCAGAGGATATTGCCCCCCAGAGCATCACTACCAGAGTTATGGCCCACCGTGTGATTCGGCAGCTGCGGGAAACACCGGGAGACTCGGAAGCCCAGTGGGAATACTGCCTCCACCAAACCCCAAAGGATACGCTGAGAGCAACTCCAGAGAATCTGAGCCTGTGCTGAAATCAGTTTACAGACGGACCTTAAGCCATGCCAAGCCACCATATTCCTACATCTCTCTCATCTGCATGGCAATCCAGCAATCGCCAGCCAAGAGACTGACACTGAACGAGATCTACGACTGGATCCGCCAGCTCTTTCCGTATTACAGACAGAATCAACAGCGATGGCAAAACTCCATCCGACATTCCCTGTCTTTCAACGACTGCTTTGTGCGTGTCCCGAGATCGCCAGACTCGCCAGGGAAAGGCTCATACTGGGCCCTGCACCCCGACTCCGGTGACATGTTCGAGAACGGCTGCTACATGCGTCGCCAGAAGCGCTTCAAGTGTCAAAAGGCGATGTCACCCTCAAAAAATTTGGATGGGGAAGCTGTGAAATTGGAAGGGAAGAAGAAAAAGGTGGAGGTCAAGTCAGTCACCTCTTTTTGTAAATCACCTGGACCTCCCCTAGTTGACACCACAACACAGCATTCAGGGATATTACCAGTGTCCTATCCCACAGCCAAAACACCTTCTCCTTCCCATCTTCCTCAGCACCTTACTCCCCAACACACTCTATTTCCTACCCAGCCTCCAGAGATCTCAACACACTTGCCCTCTCTGAATGTCCCGTTCCCAACAATGCCCAGTCCCAGCCTGCAGTCTGTTCCACAAGCCTCAATGGAAACCAGCTTGCATTGTGAACCAACATCCCAATACCACATTTCTGTCCCACGACTTATCGACTTCCAGTACTGCGAGACTCCTGTGAACTACCCGGTTTACTGCCAGTCTAATTCCCATCCCAACTTTCCCTCGTATGCTGGAGACTCTGTCTACTACCCTGGGTTTAGCATGTGTTCTGCTCCTCTTCTGAGTTCCTCCTGATCAGCCTCCTATAGTGAATTAAGGGCTGTTAAAATAGGATTCATTTCTGTTTAGATGCTTATAATTGCTGTATATAATAGCTGATGGACACCTCATAGCTGGAGAAGTATCTGTTATCTGATGCTATTCTTTGATTCTGTGTGAATTTGAATTCAATTGTATTGAAGGTGTTTGAAGAAACATATGAATGTGAATTCCTTGCTGTAAATCTCAAGTAAAATTTTGAACATTCCAAAAGGTGTTAGTTCTGTTATTTGCATGTCTGGTGTGAGGTGCAAGATTATAATCACACTTTAAGGCTTTCACATTATTTTTACTGCTGTCTTTTTAAAATTCCTCAAGAGAGTGTTCGGGGAAGAATCAACCCAAGAGAGGCAGTGTCTTACTCACATTATACAAAATAATTTCCTGTCCTGACATTCATCACACTAAGTTTTGTAGCCACCTTTAGATACCAATATAATAATAATAATTATTATTATTCTTTTAACATTCACAATGTGCATAAAATAAATTATATGTATATTGCATATTTATGACACTAAGATGTCTAAATAGAACATCAAACAATATGTTTAAAAAAAATGATAAAATCAAAAATATAAAAAAATCATATATATGTATGTAGCAACATTATGCATATTTATAAGTAAATGAGTTGGAAATAATACATATTTATTCAAATAAAACATAAAAAATTAGATGTTAGATTAGGCAGAAAAAGAAAACAAAATAAATTAACAATTAAAATCCTATATATAAAATAATTAGATTTTATAAATATTATTTTACTAGTTAATGAAAAAAAATTATGTCAAACATATCTCTAAACAGGCAGAAAAACTAAAACAGACGAATAAATATTACATACTATGAAATAATTAGATAATATAAAATGAATAATATAGGGGAATTATGTATACAAATTTATTAGTGAATGAGTTTGAAATAAAAATTAATGTGTATGGCGCTTAGATGTTTTCAAACAGGCAGAACAAATGCTAAATATATTTTTTATTATATATGATAATAGAATTTGCTAATATAAAAATAAATGAACAAGAAATTGAAATAAAAATTGAAATAAAAAAAGCATATTTATAACAGCAATACAACTGCACAAACCCATCAAACTACAGATTCACTGATGATACAGAACAGGTTAGTGGTTAGTGTCCAGAAACGGCTTGCGATTTTGACTGTTTAGTGCGGTTGGTGTGGTGTCTCATGGGCTGAATGCTATCCTAACCTTTGATTCTTGGGTAAGCAGGATTGTGTTTGAGTGTATGAGAACAATAGGAAGACACTGTCTTAATGGTGGACCTCCCCAAAGCAGTGTCTTCTCAACAATGGGACACAGGGACACCCACAGCGATCTGAGCAGAAGCCACAGACCCCTCAGTGTGTGTCCGAGATTCAGACAGAGGGCGAGACGTCAGGACTCCATGAGCTTTCTGGGCTATGATCTGTTCCTGCACAGATTATTGTCTTCTTTAGAAGTCGGCCCATCAACAGATTCGGCTGCATGTTGATATGATGGATGACTGTGACGTGACTTTCTAAATATCTGAAAGTCTGGCTATGTGTGTATTCAGTTCTTAGCATTACAAGGGTGTGAATGTGGATTTGTAGGGTGTGAAGATGCTGTCTGCAGGTCATCAGTAGCCCAGCTGTGGATCCGGACTGTGAGGGGGTTGGGGCAGGAGGAAGGGATCTGCTGCCAGGTGATTGTTGGTGAAAAAGTTTGTCAAATGTAATTAAATTCTGTGTAAATTTATTTGTGTATATTTAGTTAATTTTAAATGATCCTGAGTTGTGACAAATTTTAAAAGAACTAAATTGCATGCGCAACAATTCTAAAAGAATTACAAAATGCTGTTTGAAACAGTACAGCATGTCATTCTGCAGGACATCCAAACCGTATCTTAAAACATCTCATGGGGGTTTTGTTCCGCTTGTCAAAAAGCTGGCATGTGATTGGCTGGAGAGTGGAAGCTGCCCTGTTGGCATGGCAGCGGCCGAACAGACTAGGCCATGTTGTTTACACAGTGGCCAGCTTTTTATTGCCTGTCTGTGCCTGCGCGTCTCCGTTAGTGTCCCTCCGTCTCCTTTCACAAGGGCCCGGGTAAATATGCCTGTTCAAATAGCCATCAGTCAGAGGCAGTGACAGGCCTGCACTCCTTCCCACTTCCCCCGAAACTTCACTAACCCCCCTCGCTTCAGGCCACGCTCCCTATCTGAATGAGAAAGCGTTCAAATTCTTGTTACATTTAAATTAATTCCAAAGAACTCAGGGCAAACACTTTGATTCCCTATAGGACATTGATTTAGATTAAAGAAACACTTTTCTGTTTTAGAAATGTGATAGCATTCCAGCTATGCACTTAGAATAAAATCTATAACTTGGCTTCTCTCGTTTAACGTCATGCACTATTCATCTCCTCTATTATTCTCTCTTCGTCTCTGGATCCACCTGTGTTTGCAGAGTGACAGTGGTGCGGTTCTTTCAGGACAGTCAGATAAGCTACCAGCAAATAACAAAAAAAGATGAGGGACACCCAGCATCTATTTATCCCTTTCTTTCCTCTTTCATCCCTTTGTAATGTGATTCCTCTATTCATTGCTCGGCCTTGTGGCTCTCTGTCTGGTCTGAAGCTGCTGTTTAGGGTGTGCACCTTGCTCATTTTCTGAAAGCATTGAGTTATTGCAGCTTCTGTTCAGCATATTCATCCATTGTTGGTTTTCTCTTTCTGTTCTGTTCTTTTTCTGTCTCCCATCTTTCTGTTCTAGTTTCTGGTTTAATCATAGAAGTGGTCAAACTCATCATCAGATTCCACGATCTCAATTGTGGCTGCAGGATGGCTCTTCTGTGGTAGATTTTCCTCCTCTGAATCAGAGGGTTGATCTGGATAAAAAAAAAAAAAAAAAAAAAAAAAAAGATAATGCAAATAATAAAATTTGACTAATATAATCGGTGGAAATTAAGATAATAAATGAAAAATAAAGCACATTCCATTTTTTGTTGAAAGTTTCTTAGTAGCTAGTCAGCCTGACAAGTCCTTAATCTCTAAAACTATGAATAGAACCATGAAAGGTAAATAATAATAATAATAATAATAATAATAATAATAATAATAATAATAATAATAATAATAATAATAATTGCATTAAATATGAATTCACCACTTAATGTCTAATGTAAAATCTTGGTCCTGTTTTTAGACATAAAATTCATCCATAAGCAGTATTGCATACACAAAATAATGTCAAATTTAGTATACTGTATGCCACATTTTCAATGAATGAGCAAATATGGTGGCAACAAATGTTTTCTTCTGTGTTGTGACATACATTTTAATGTAGTGGATTACTGAAAAAAATAAAGAAAAAAAGTAAGGCTGGGATATGGTTCTCAACACCAGGGAGAACATGTTATGGTATTATATTACATAATTATTACATATTCTGAGTAAACATTACAAATCCAAATTAAAACATGAAACATGCATTTGGAAAATGAAAATAATTTTCATTTTTTTGCTGATTTTAACAAGCCCTGTGTTTTTAATCTGATCTCAGGTAAATCTAAAAATGACAAATATTGTACGATTTACCAAATTCCATCCTATAGTTTGCAGGTTTTCAACAAGTCAACAAGATTTAATGAGATTAATTGTTCAATTTTGTAAAATACACATAAATATATATATAATCTTTTTTTAATTATTATTATTTTTTTACCAAATTAAACATACCATTTGATTGGTCTGTCTCCTTCATATCATCCTCCCTGTGGGAATAAATAAAGGTTAGAGTCCCAATGAGCAAAACATACAATATAATATAGAAAATAACTAAACTCACTGCTGTGTTTGGGAGTTGACAGGGTTGAGAAGACTTTCAATATCATCCTCATCATCCTCAGGGCATTTTGTATGATCATCAAAAGGGTCTCGTGACCAGGGGTATGCTTTCTCAACCACAACCTCATCATCTTCTTCTTCTTCATCATCTTCTGTTTCTCGATTGTAAACCTCTTCCTCTTCAGACTCCTCGAGGCTTTGCAGAAAGTCAGTTTTAATCCAATGAGTAGAAAATTCATATTAAGAATAAGAAATGAATATTCAAGAGCGGTGTTATTTTCATACATTTCAATATATACCTTTTGTGAATATCTTTTTCATCTTCTACAGTTTCTTGAGTCTTTCTAGCCTCCTTTGTATTTTGGAAACTATTGTCTCCCTCCTCTTCCTCCGTTGTTTCTCCTCCATCTCCACTATCTGGAATGTCATCTGGAACATCGCCTTCCCTTTCTGGCTCTTCTCTATGACTGCGTTCAGTCCCATCTCTCTTTCCCGTCATTTTCTCACTCCCTTCTTCATTGCCTCCCTGTGCTTCATCATCAAATCCTGCTTCCTCATCTCCATCTGTGCTTTCCTCATCCTCTTCTTCGTCCTTAGCTTGTCTGTGACTTATTTTCTCCTCGGCCACAATGATATCATGACTGTCATCATCTTCTTCATTAGACTCTTCTTCTTCCTCTCTAACATTAAGTCCTTCAGATCCATCTTTCTTTTCAGAGCTGACACTACTCTGAGAAATTTCTTGGCTCTTGCTTTCTTCCTGTTCGTCTTCATCTTGCATCACTGCATCAACAGCCTTCTCTGTGATAACGGATTCTTTGCTGTTGCACTTATTAAACTGCTTTTGATGTTTGTGGTTGATTTTTGGGCCCGAGTTACTATGTGAAGCATCTTGTGACATAGTGGAAGAGCTAAAACAGATAAATGTGGAAGGATGTTATAAAAATATATATTTCCAAAACTTAGGAAGATCTATCTCTAACATGTGGATGGCATTGCAGATGGAGAGAAAATGTATCATTTTTGTCTACATGGAGTTATTAAATTGTGAAACGATCCTGTTCATGTGGCATACCCATGAGATTCATCCGTATTTTCTGTAGAGTTTGAATTTGTCCCATCAATTTTTTTCTTTCTCCGTTTTTGCATCCCAGAAACTGTGACTTTAGAGGACACAGCGCTGCCATCACTACTTTCTTCATGGTTGATTGATAGACGCACTACAGGAATAAGCATACTCAGTTTTTTTAAGAATGGTTTTGTTTACATTAGATGAATATAATGTAAGGTTTTTCCCACAGAGAAATAAATCAATGTAAAGTCACAAAACAACTAACCTGGTCTACAGTCGAGCTCAGAAGACCGATCACTCCCTTTCCCTTTCCTCTTGTGTTTTGGTTTTGCTTGTGTCACCTTTTCCTTGTCTGGCTCACTGCATTGGATTGTTTCCTCACTGGGGACTGGTGCATCCATCATACCCCACGTCATGGGGTTCAGCACAGGAAGTCGTGGCCAGGAAGCAGCAGGAGGAGTGAAGTGAGCTGTAGGCATAGACCCTTGTCTTATCCCAGCCCACAGATGGTCCATTGATGGTGGCTTTTGCTGGACTGGAGAATGTAACTGATGGACTATATCGCCAGTTAAAGAATAGTAAGGTGGCAAGGCATGATTTAAGGCTTGAGTGTTCTGAAGGTTTTTGTAATCCTTTGCGACATTGTTTTGTGGGAGTCCGGAAATAGAAAGCTGTGAGCCAGTTAACCAAGTAGGTGGAATGTAAGGATCATTGTCGCATCTTTCAGAATTTAGCTTGATGTCTAAAATAAGAGGGCCTTGTTAACAGTTTTCTCAACAAAAGTTGATATGGGGCATGAGAAATTTGCTAAGCGTATTACCTTTTACTTTCTGATGAGTGTTTAGCATGGTGTGTGAAGGCTGAGGTGCGTCTGGAAAATTGGAGGATAGAAGGTGGGCTCTAAAGTCAGACCTGTGTTCAGACTTGATGCCTTCTTCCTCTTCCATCTTCTGAATATAGCTCTTTAAGTGCTGTTGTACCTGCTGGATGAAAACCAGACATTACAATCAAAACAAGTGTCCTGTTTTCCATTCACTTTTCAGTAACATTATCAGACACTCAGTTTTGTTCATGTTTGTCAAGACTCCTTTAAAAAGATATCACTTTCCCTCGAAAAAAGCACCTTTGACTTTTCAGAAACTCTTATGTCTTTGAGCCTTTGCTGCCATCGTGGGAAGCTCTCTTGCAGATACTGTTCATACTGAACCTTATAAAGAGAAAATGTCAAAGTTAGTTTAATTAAGCAACAACATGTACATTCAATTGCAAAACATTATGAATCTCTAAGGTTTAGAGGACAAATTCATGTCATATGACGGATCTGCTTATCAATGCATTATAAGGCAGCTCTTAGAAAAAGCATAATGCCAAAAAATTAACTTTTAGCTTCACAGATGGTCATTGTAACAGCATTGTTAGAGTGAAAATCGTATACCTTATTTCTCCCTAAAAGCTGCTTAGTACTAAAGATGTTATGAAATGGAAATTTTGATAGTCTTTTCTTCCTCATTATGAAGTATACCAGATTGAAACGGCTTCTTGAATAAAAATAAATGTAGGGTGGAACTTTGATTTTGTCGTTCAGAAACTAATTAGATTCTTGTATTGTTGTTGTTTGCTAATTGCCAAAAACCATTGTTTTTATTTCAGGGTGACTTATAATGTTAGATATAATGTCATTTATTTCACAGTTCTGCTCCAGTAACTGACAAACATTTTTCAGCACTTTTTTTTCTTTCTGACAATGCATGTATGGAAGGCAGGGAGGTTCCATGTGTAAGCTGACCCGTATAGTGTTCATGGCTTCAGTGCGGGCCACCATGTCATTGAGCGTGTCTTGTGCTCTCTGAAAGTCCTGCAACAGCTTTTGGTTCTTGATCTGAGCCCTGCGCTCCTGCTCACTGATCTCCAACCAGCGGCCCTGCAGCCAGGCTGCCCTGCTCCTGTCACAACAAACACATCATCAACTCATTCAGTAATAAAAAAAAAAAACGAATGAATGCCAGAATCCTCTAAAATCAAGAAGAATCCTAAAAAAACAAAATACAGCTATTCTTATAACCTGGAAAATCCAGTTTATCCTATAGGATATTATTTATGCTTATAGAATATTTGATTGATCCTATTCGTTCCAAAATAGTTATTTTTATTTTTTATCATCAACTTTTTCCTTTCTTTCTTTCTTTTTTTTTTTTTTTTTTTTTTTTGACGTAACATGTCAGCCCAATACCATATAACAAATTTAATTCATCCTCAAATTCTGAATTGAACAAATATAGGTGTTAGGATATTTAATGAACGCATGGTTTCTTACAGGCGATGATTTCGCTGCTGTGATTGAAGATCATTCTGGAGCTGCATTCTCCTTTGCTGACTGTATTAGAGAGATCGAGAAAACCATGAGTGATGTTTAACACATATACACAGACTACATAATGTCTTAAAAGAGCAGTTTACTGTCATTTTGTTCAAAATCTGTATTGTTTACTAACTTTGTTGAATATATATATATATATATATATATATATATATATATATATATATATATATATATATATATATATTATTCACTTTCATTGCATCTTTTTTTATTAAAAACTATCATTCTATCTACACAGCCTCGGCTACATCTTCTACAGGTATTATGTGTTGCTTCTTTCCTATAGGTTTCAAACAACACGAGGGTTAGTAGCCTAAATAATGACATGATAGTCATTTCTGGGTGAATTATAACTGTAATTCTTTTTTTTTTTTTTACATCCTTGTGGACATACAATAGCGCCCTCTCCTGGGTTTTATCGCTACGGGAGAACAGTCACACAATTAAATCATAATTCATTGTACAATATCATGGCAATGTACACCGTAACACCTCGACATCCCAAACTAAATTAAACTAAACAGTAAACTAAATTAAAATAATAACGAAGCAGTATAATTCCGATATATGTTTAGACTAATTTGGGACTGGGACGAAGTGAATAAAATAAAGAGTGACTGATCACCACACGAGCACTCACTTGTGTTGTAGATTCTCGTATGCCTTCGTTTGGTGATTGTCCTGGAGCTCCTCCTCAGCCTTTGTAAAGGAAGTCATGTTAAACTCTCTCTGACTAGCAGTCTGCTCTCAAACCAGACAGCAGCGAGGATTATGAGATTAGGGATTATTCTTTACGAAAGGGGGTCAAAATGAAAGCGGTGGTCAAAGGAAAATCGTGGTAGTCTATTTTTAAAGACTACGTCTCACTACTAACCCCAAGGCTTTTCACGTTATTTTACAACCTTCGATTAGGCTACTTCATAGATACCACTGATGTCCCATCCTCACAATATAGAGGATTATTCTTAAATTTGAATAATTATTTGAAATATGTCCCTCGAACTAATATTCCAACTAAAACTCCAAAATCAATTTTTTTTTTTTTTTTTTTTTTATAAACAACTGAAGACTGATCTTGACTGACTGATCTGAGACTTGATGGTCAAGCACACAGTTCTCAGAAGGACAAGAAGACACTAAAATGCAAGATGCAATGTTGTGCCCGATTTTGTCAGAGGAACTAAAAGCTCATATTTATTTAAATAGTAAACAGAGTGTGTTTTCCACCTCGTATTTTATTTATTCATAAATGTGATTTTGATATGATTGCCTTTATACAATATTTGTATTTTTAAAATGTATTTACACAGTAGTCAGCTAGATACGGTGGGATTTTAAGAACAGGAAATCTGTAAGAATTTATAAGACATTCATTCTCTCATTTGCAAGGTGTTTCTGTACAACCGTGTATATACCGTATCTGTGTACCATATCTATGTCTGTGTACAACCATAGACAGTAAAAGTGTACAACCCCCTTATCTCCGTGTGGAACTATTGTACAGTGTTATTTGTGTTAGAGGGACTGTTTCAGGTGCAACACAGAACCTGTCAGTGCCAAATGTTATTACTAGCCTGTAGCACCAGCTCATTGTTAAAGACAGCTGCCAGCAGGGTTTGTTCCACTTTTATCGTCAGAAAGATTTTCGGAATGGAATGAAAGGTCGGTATGAATTAATA
Source organism: Carassius gibelio (assembly GCF_023724105.1). Taxonomy (NCBI): domain Eukaryota; kingdom Metazoa; phylum Chordata; class Actinopteri; order Cypriniformes; family Cyprinidae; genus Carassius; species Carassius gibelio. Next base: position 23,016,060 of record NC_068409.1, on the reverse strand, counting down.
AAAATAAATCGTCCTAGCCTTTCACAGTTTCCATTCGATAGCGGCTGTCAATGTGACTGGAACATAGAGTTACAAGTGTCCCATTCATTGCTAGTTTTAGATCTTAGTATTTGTTGCGTTTTCTATAAATGTCGTGTAATGAAACTTTTGAAAGGTTTTTAAAGCTTCTCTCAACTGGGCAACTTTTTATTGTTGTTTTGTGTGTGTGTTCAGACTCAAGCAAACGTGAATCGAGTGGCTTCTTCACAGGTAGGAAACAGGTTGAGCAGGTAGAGTCTCCTGCAGCAGATGAGTCAAGGCTGAAAACATGGCCAGGTTCATGAGTAGACTGTGGTGTAAGTTGGAGTCCTCCGGTCGATATCTGCCTATCGTTATGAACGCCGTGCTGGTGTTCTCCATCACTGCTGAGGTCAGCTACCTGGTGCTGGTGGAGGCTCCCCTTGAGCCAGAACAGAAAAAGACTGAGTGGTCCAGTATGTGGAAGGCCATGCATCTCTTCGCTCAGTACTTCATGTTGGGAAATATAACTTGGAATGCTTCGTTGTTTGTCAAAACTAACCCAAGTATTCGCGGAGTGTTTCTTGGAGGGGATGCATTGGGTCAAGGGTGGAGGTAATTGGTTTGTTTTGATTGTACAGTGTTTATTTATCACTTATTTGGGCTCTTAAATCTCTGTTATTGATGAATTCAGGAAGAGCCAGTAAATCATTCTAATTTGATATGTTCATCTTTTATTATAGGTATTGTTACAACTGTGAGACCCACACTCCTCCACGATGCTCACACTGCTATGACTGCAACGTGTGTGTACTGCGGCGTGATCACCACTGTGTGTTTTTTGGCCAGTGTGTCGGTTTCCACAATTACCGGTATTTCCTGACCTGTCTGCTCTTCATGTGGGCAGGGCTGCTCTATGCAGTAGTCATGAATGCTGAGGTCTTCATCGTCATCCTGAAGGAGGGTGTGACATTTCACAGCATCATGCTTTTGCTCGTGCCCTGGATAATGCTCGTCTCTGGTATGTATGAGATTTCTAATCCGTGTCTGCTCTGAGAAATGCATAATGTCTTGAGAAATAAAATGTTCCTCCATCTTTTGAAATGAGAGTTGAGCGTGCTGTGGAAATCATACTGTATATTTTCTTATTCTGAACTTTCAAAAGCTTTTAAGGCTCAATAATAAGGATAGTGTGAGAGAGTTTCAAACACTGGTGCATTGTTGGCTTTTTTGTATACTATGTGTTGTGATGCCCTGCAAACCCAAATACTGTCTGTAGTGTATTAGTGTATTAGTATAAGTATTGTTGTCGAATTGTGCAATATGGTAAAATTATCTTGGACATTATTATTGATATTGCTTATTTACCAAGTTGCTTACATAAACGCATCTGCTTAATGAGTAAATGCAAACATAAATGAGGATTTCTTTTTTAAGGCGAGAATGACTTTATAGACTTTTGATTTGTGAAAATGTTATTTATTTATTTATCAACTGTTCTCAACGATAATAATAATCATAAATATTTTTTTAAGCAGGCAAAGTAGCATATTACAGTGATTTATGAAGGATCATGTGACACTAAAGACTGGTGTTATGGCTACTAAAATATAGCTTTGCAATCAGAGGAACAAAATAAAAAAATTACAAAATTACAACAGAAAATCGTAATTTTTAATGAAATAAGTTTTTACTGACCCTGACATTTTTAACTATAAGGACCCTATTGGTTGTGGAAAAATGATAGTGAAAATTTGGCATAAAATACAATTATTCTTAAATGTATTATATGACCCCCTTTAAAATTTTCAAACAAATAACCATTAACATCTGCTTTTCTCCATGACAGGACAGGTGACGGCACGAGCATTTGCCTTTGCATTCATTGCCGACACTTGTGTAGTCGGCTTCCTATTGGTTGCTGCGTTCCTGTTCTTTCATGTGGCTCTGATGCTGAGGGGACAGACCACACGTGAGTGGTACTCCACACGGAAGCCTTACAACCTGGGAGCAGTGGCTAACATCAGGGAATGCTTGGGCAAGTACTGGTACATCTGCTGGCTCTGTCCTTTGATACCTTCCCCACTGCCTGGAGACGGCATAAACTTCAAGGTGACTGGTTCACTAGAGCCCCTGAAGTAGGGTCTGCACTGATAGATCATTTTTCATTGCAATTTGAATACACTGGCCCGGCTGATGCAGAATGCCATGTTGTTGAGCCTGAAGCAGCTGCTGAATACTGTGCTCACACCAAACAATTGGGAGTTCTTACCAGCCATTTTTGCCTTTGAGAACCAGCAAGACAAGCGGATTTCTGATTTCACTTTACAATTGATTTTGCTCATCAGCAGTCTTAAAGTTTATATTTGGTGTTAACTTGGGGTATGTAAAGTAAATATTTGATTATGTATTTTTTCTTACTTGTTCTATTTTGTAATATTTGCTTTTGTGAAGCAAACCATTTTTTTGCAAGGGGGAGTATTTTTTTCTGTGTTTTACTTGCTTGTTTTTTTTTTTTTTTTTTTTTTTTTTTTATAACCGTCATTAATGTGCCAAATAATCTGTTCGAACAAATGTGAACGTGCTACATGCCAAGCTGTCATTTTCTTTTGTCCTCGGTTATAAAACACAAAAAAAATTTATTGTATGGAAATTAATATTGTTTATCTGAAGTCTTATGCTTATATTTGTTCTTTTGAATCAGTACCTATGCATATGTTATCTTGCTTTAAAATAAATTACATTTGGTTTTATTTTTTGTTATCTAAAGCAGTGATAATGATTTTTAAATGTCTTAAAGGATCACCCAGATATGAAAAAAATTAGCTTGAAATGTATTATCTTTTAGGCCATTTAAAATACCGTAGATGAATCTGTTTTTGTCACCAGAACAGATTTGGAGAAATTTAGCATCACTTGCTAACCAATGGATCCTCTCCAGCGAATGGGTGCCATCAGAATGAGAGTCCAAACAGCTGTTAAAAACATCACAATAATCCACATGACTACAGTCAGTTAACATCTTATGAATCAAAAGATGTGTGTTTGTGAAAAACAAATCAATTGTGGATTTTCCTTTTTTGGGTGAACTATGCTAGTCTTTGTCTCTAAATAAGTCTTCATGAATTTTCAGCCGTTTTACCAAAATTTTGGTCAGAAAAAGAAAATTTGACTTTATTGTGCAATGCTTATAAATTAATCAATGACTACAAAACATAATTTCATATTTTAAAAAATATAATAAATTATGCCTCCATTTAATTTTGTTTAGTGCTAATTGAATGCAATGTATAAATTGCATAATTTAGGCTACATTAGAGTTACTACTTCTGCTTCTACTCATTAAATTAATCTAATAAAGCCTTGAACCACTGCGCTGGGCAGATTTGCCCTAGCTGGATAAGGGTGTTGTTATTATTGTGAACCCTGCATGAGGGCGCAGTTGTGAGTCTGGGAAACACCCTCAGTGACGGAGTCCAGCGCCTGGTGGAGGGAGGAGAGAGCGCGAGAAAGAGGGACACGGATGGAGATGAGGTGGGTGTGATTAGAATGCTTATAAGCTGAGACAATATGTGAAAACATTTGAATAATTCCGCGCTCAGTGACACTTTAAGACATTTTCGTATCTTGCTATTACTAAATATCAAGGAAGGGATAAATATCGTTAAGTGGAAACTGATATTGTGTCTTTATTGAAGCGATAGGATGCTGAGGCGATAGACGTATGGCTGAAATTAAGCAAGCTAGTCCGCCGTATGTTGAAAAGAAAGGCCAAAATAGGTGGTGTGAATGAAAGAAGAGGGCTTCTCTCTTGGATGGACATGTTTTGAGAGGTGTGGTGGAGGGATGAAGGCGGTGTTGGCATCCAGACGGCAGCGGCTCTTCTATCGGCTCTTCATATGTGCAGTCGGGCTCATCGCCGTCACCTGCTTCACACAAATTCTTCATGTAACAGGTGCGTTTATTCATTAACAAATCTTTTCGCTTCTAATATATATATATATATATATATATATATATATATATATATATATATATATATGCATGTATGCAAATAGTAAATGTGTTTTATATATATATATATATATATTGTTAAATGTTGGTGCATGTTTCCCGTCTTACCGCGGTGCATTATATAGGCTACATTCCTATATGAATATTATCCTTTTGAGTGTTTTAGATTGTCGTGGAGATGTGGAGCATTCATAATTAATTGACTAGTTTCTGTTGTATTAAGGTGTTTCTTTTATCCAGTATGACTGTGGATCAGCCACATAAGCAACAATAACAGTGTGCATGATCAAACCAAATTATAAGAGCCACTAGGAGTCAAGAACAGGGTGGGAACTGCAGGAGTGAGGATTCAAGTCTCCACTCCCACACCCACCCCCAAAGTCAAAACTAAATGTTTGGGGTCTCTCATAAATAGTAATTTTCTTTTCTTTTTCTACTTCTTTATTTTTTTCTTAAACCTTTTAAATAAGGTTTAAAACCTTTTAAAGGGTTAATTTGATGCAATATCAAGTTTTCCTTTCTTGTTGGAGTGTTACATGCAAGCTGTTTGTGTAAACAAGATCCCTAAAGTTGCAAAGACTAAAGACTCAATCCCAAAGAGATCTTCTTTATAAAAGTTAAGATTGGTCCACACCCTCCTAAAATGCCTAATTTAAACACCCACACATCATCACTGCGCGGGAAGAGTTGCATAACGCAACTCAAATGTTTAAGCAAAGAAGGAAAGTGTAACGTGATTCTGGCTGTAGAATTGTTGCTTCCGCCATGTTGTGGAGATGCTGTATGTTTCGTTGTGGAAGCAAAAATACTTAGTTTGGCCTTTCAAAAGAGCACACGACTAGAATGCATTTAGTGTTGTATTTACAACACTGTCCAATAACAGCTCAAATCAAATATTCAGATGTGTGCAAGGCATTATTTATTTCTTGATCTGCCAGCTGTTCTTAATCTCAGTCAATAAATACATTTACATATGTAAAGGATTTGCCACTGATGATTCAAACATTAGTTTTTTTGAGCAGTGTAGAGTAGCACTTGTTGTTTTTTGTTTCTCCGATCACACGTGCAGACATGGTTTTATGTTTATGCGACAGTATAAGTCATTATAAATCATAATTCTGTCCCCACTGGATGCAACAAATGCCTCGTTTGTAATAGGTTTTATTGTTTTTTGACCGGGACACTCCATCACAGTATGGCAAGGGGCATAAAATTTCCATCACACACTTGAAGTATTCGGCCAATCACAACACACTGGATAGCTGGCCAATCAGAACACACCTCGCTTTTCAGACTGATGAGCTTTGTAAAAATCGATACGTTTCAAAAAGGCTGTGCATAGAGGAGAAACAATAATGTACAGTATGTGAAAAATAATGTGTTTTTTGAAACTTAAACAACATAAACACATTTTATCACACCAAATACACAAAATAATGTTCTTTTTAGCAACATCATATGACCCCTTATGCAACATTCATTTCGCAAAAAAGATGAACTATAAGTAATCAGGCAGAACAAAATAGATGCCCTCAGTCAGAAATTGCATTCGCCAGCAAGGTAACCATAGCAACAGCTCGTCGCTTTCACCCATTAGGGAGATCTTTAGAAAACATTGAGCGATGCTTAGACAAAATATGTGACCTTTGACCACAAAACCATAAGTAGCACAGCTATATTTGTAGCAATATCCCACCATTCAAAATTATCGATTTTTCTTTTATGCCAGAATTCATTAGGATATTAAGTAAAGATCATGTTCCATGAAGGTATTTTGTACATTTCCTACCATAAATATGGTAAAACTTAATTTTTGATTAGTAATGTGCATTGCAAAAAACTTCATTTGGACAACTTAAAGGGGATTTTCTCAATATTTAGATTTTTTATTTTTGCACCCTCAGATTCCAGATTTTCAAATAGTTGTATCTCAGCTAAATGTTTTCCTATCCTAACAAACTATACATCAATGGAAAGTTTATTTCTAAATCTCAATTTCAAAAGAATTACCCTTTAATATTTGACACTTACCCTATAATATTTGACACTTAAATGTCCGGATCCTGGGGCACCAAAAATACAATTAGCTTGCAAACAGATTGCTCATTGTCAAAAATTTGTACTAAAAATGTTCTAAAAAGTTTTTGCGCACTTACAATCAACATTATATTAATTACATAACATGATTACTCAATTTCTTTGTGTCATTGATTTTAAAGCATCCTGTACTGAAACCCTGAATGCAGTAGTGGAGGAGCAACAGGGACTAAGTGAAGTGTAGGGGTGGCAGAACATGGCAGGCACATGACAGTGACAGCTGCTTCAGCCTGACATATTTCACATTGACCTCCCCAGAACCTCTAGATCAGGGATAGGCAACTCCAGTCCAGTCCACACCTGAAGAAGGCAATCAATGTTTTCCGGATTACTAGATAGATACAGGCAGGTGAGTTTTTATGAGGGCTGAAGCTAAACTCTGCAGGATAGTGGCCCTCCAGGACCGGAGTTGCCTATCCCTGCTCTAGATCATTGTTAACCTGGACATCACAGCTGTGTCTTGGGTGTTCACTTGGCTATTACTTGTTTCCACAGGTTGAAGGGTAAAATCAGAGAAGATCTGTTCAGCTGAGTCCATTTAATCACATTACCTTTTTAGAGATAAATTTTGCTGTAGTTAAGGCTCTTACCCGGAGTACTTGGATACTTCAAATTTATTCTGAAAATGGACAAAAAAAAATATTTTTTTACAATGTGTCCATGTTATTTATTTCTTTTTATTATTATTATTATTATTATTATTATTATTATTATTATTATTATTATTATTATTATGTCAGTGGGATCCAATATTGTATGAACCCCAAAATTCTGAATAGAATAGAAGAAATAATAATTATAAATTATGATAATTTTTATACGACTGCCTTGCAAACACAGAATGTCCCTAACCTTTGTTTTTGGTTCACATTTGGTTATATTTTTAGGAACCAAATACTTATTATAATGTTCTGGGAACATTATACTAATGTTAAGGGAGTGTTAGATTATTGTTAGAATAACGTTATGTGAACAAAAAACTGGAACTGGGTGTTCTTGGAACGTTACAATATGGTTATGGGAACGTTCTGGGAACCAAATTTTTTTTACCTGGGTAAGGACTGTTAGTTGATGCATAACATGTCCATATATGATTCAAATAGTCACCTTTTCCTTTTATTTTTGTACCATTTTAATCACCTTCTTCCGTCCACCTGTGGTCTGACAAAAGTGTGGTTAAAAAAACTGAAAGTGCAAAAATTTGATCTCACAATTAATATGAGCTTATCAAAACTGGATATGTAATACAAGTTTGAATAAAATTATTTATAAATGAGTATAGCATGTCACACCTCAGGACATATCAGCTACCAAATGAGTTGTTCCAGAGATGACATTTCGACACCCTGTCAAAAAGCAAATTTGATGCTGACAGAGATGAGGAAAAAAGATACAAACATGTGCAATGTGACCTGCTTCTGCATCATCATTCTGTGTTGCTTATAATTTGATCTTTTCACAGTGCCTTTAATTTTTCCAGCTTTGTCTGTGTGAGTAATGAGTTTCTCTGGGAGGCTGAGTCTGAATGTTAAGCAGCTCCTGAAACATGCCATTGGAATCTGCAGCTGAATGAAACGAAGGTTCACTTTAATAATAGACAATAACATCACCATGTCAAGAACAATGCAGGTTCAGATGTGGATCTACAGATATGTCAAAAACCAAACAAACTGTATACTGTAGATGAAATAGATGTAGGTACACCATAGGTGATTGACAAATAGCTGCTCTCTACTTTGTGATGATCACAAAAATATTTAGTCAACTAAGCATTGAATTTTTATTTTTTATAAGTCTACATGTTTACATTCTGTCTATGTATTCTAATACACAGGCAGTTAGCCTATTGCGGTTATATTTGGAACTGATTAGTTTGCATATGCAAATGAGAACTATCTTTGCCATTTGGTTTTTGGGTAAGCCACACCCTCTCTGGGCTCAAATCCAGTCCCACACCACTCATTAATCACAGCTTTTGGATCGGGTTTCCATGGGAACTTGAGAGGAGGGAAGGAAGCATTCTGATTGCCTCAATCTTTTGCCCGTTTTTAAATAAGTTAGAGTTCAAGTTTGAAACAACAGGTCCAAAACACTGAAAATTCCAATAATTTGGAAAAGAATGCAAAACAGAGCATTTTTACCAGACTTTTGGACGCTGCACTGTATTGAATTGTGGTTATATATAAAATGTTGGTTTTTATAGCCCATTCCAAAGAGGATTCGGACCTGACTTGGGCCCGGCGTAAACTAACCCAGCAGATCGTAGAGGAGAACCAGACATCCAGTATACCCAGAGCTGGTGAGTGAAAACATGAGCAATTCTCTCTCTCTCTTATTATTATTCACCCATCTGTCTGTATCACATCTCTCCATATCTCGCTGTCTTTCCCCCTGCCTCCTCATTCTGTGAAATGATGCAGACAGGTGCCCTCTTCATAGTCAAGCCCCCTTTGAGGCTTGTGTTACTAAGCAACAGCATCCCTAATTTCAGAACAGAGGAGAGTCTGTTTTAAGCATTCAAAGTGTGCCACTTTAGAGAGATACGTCATATGCCCTTTTTTTCTTTCAATCAACTACGCAAATCAGTCATCCCAAGAGGTGTTTCTCTTTTTCATTTATTTCCTTTTTTTCTTATGCACTCTCCTTCTCACTCACTTTCTCATCTTTAGAAAAGAGAGATTTCACCAAAGCAAGTTTTATATATATATATATATATATATATATATATATATATATATATATATATATATTAGGGCTGTCAAAAATAGCGCGTTAACGACGTTAATTAGTTGTTTGTTGTTAATTACGTCAAAAAATTTTAACGCATTTCACGTATGCGCAGTGTGACAAATTATTGAGGTCAGGAAAGTCTCGTTGATCTCTGAATTCTCAAGATAGTAAAAAACATTGGCGAGCGCCGTGACGAAAACACCGAAGAAGCTTAAGGTTTTACCCCAGTTACTCTCAAATACATTCATGCCAAGCTCGATAAACAGAGACGACTTTGGTAGTTGATACGGTGGAGCTTCTTCCTGTTATAGCGTCCTGTGTTTCACACTGCGCATGCGCAGAACGACCTACATGCAATGCAGCGAAAATAACAGCTGTTTGGGAAAGCATTTGCATTTTTACTTGGTTTTACTGGCACTTGAAGCCTTCAGAACGTGAAAATATCGATCCTAAAGTATTGTGGCAGAGCAAATGAACACCTCCTAAAAACAAGAGTGCCCAGAGTGCTTCTTATGTGATGGTGGCGCCTGTTTGTGTTTCTGAGTTCATTCTTTCGAGTTTCTCTATGCATAATTTCATAGATATGTGGCTATATTTAACCACTGGTTCACCTAAAACTCTTACACTATCTGTAGTTAAATAGCATGGTTTGATATAGTGCTCAGGTAAATTTGATGTAAGTAAATGTTAAACTTTTGAAATTCAGAAAAAAAGAACCACATGTTGATGAATCAATACATGAAAATTATGTATCTGTGTCCTGTTATTTATCTTTTGGTATGCATTTCAGAAAAAAAAAATGGTTAGGATTCAGGTGTAATAGCAAATAGTGATTAATCCTGATTAATCCACTGAAAATTCTGATTAATTTGATTAAAAATTTTAATCATTTGACAGCCCTAATATATATATATTATAGCTTGTGAAAGTTCTAATGTCCCTCAACCCTTGTGTAGGTTGCACCTTTCAGACTTTTATACATGATAATAATATAGTCTGTGATCCAATTATAATTAAATTATAATCATCTTTCAGACTGGATATGATTCACTTTAATAATGTAAAACACTTTTAAGATCATTGTTTTTCAGGGTTTATTGCAGAGAAAAAATGCCAATTGTTATTTGCTTGCAATTGACATTTAATACTTCATCTTTGTGTGTTATTATCCATGCTTATATATTATTAATATTTAGTGAAAGCTGTTTGCAATGCTTTTTGGAAAATAAATGTTTAAAAACAGCTAACTAAGATGTCAGCGGTAGTGTAGGCCGAGCAGATTGATTCTGGAGGACAAATGTAATAAAATGTAATGCTCTAAAAGCTCTTCAAACCATCTCACCCCTTTAATTATTTAAAAATCCTTTTGATTTATGAAATACAAGGAAGTCCTTGGTAAATTTAATCTTAAATGTAACTGAGCAGCTATTGATTCCAGCTATGCATTAAGATAACAGACTCAATACTATTGCTTAGATTAATCGAGACACATTTTCCATTGCATTTGACATTATGAAGTAGCATTTAAATAATAGCAAATTATATGTAAATTCAATGCAAGAAAAGTTTAAAAACACGAAGACTGTGATTGTTATTAAGCTGTGCATTTAAAAGGGTGTCATTTCCTCCTCCTCTTTATTGCATGGCTGTTTATTAGACAGTTGGCCTCTTTAAGGCAGTCAGAGCAAGAACCGTCTTTACGCTGACTGCATCTAAAGAAGCTGTGGGCTAAAGTATTACCAGTCCTCTGATTTAACTAGGCCCACTCTTCCTGGCCTCTCTGCACTATTACAGATTAGCTAAAAGGCTGGTCAATTGAATTGCCACTTAGTTACCATAGACAAAAGCTTCTTAACAACCTTAAGTTAAATGGAGCACATTGCATTGATAAGGACTACATCAGTGAAGTAAGAAAGAACAACACTAGATAGATCAGTGTTCTCACAGATGAAATACCCTTTGCTTTGCCTTGTTTGTTTGTGTAATGTTTTCATCCTCCCATTATGTGCGCAAAGTGTTGGCCTTGCTTTATAGATTGCATAGTTTCTGTATTTCTGATGGTCTTTTAACCCCTGCCTCACACAAAAATGTTCACTTTTCCTCTCAGCTATCCATGAATTTCCAGAGGACATCTTCACTAAGGCACAGAGGAGGCATGGGGCAGTTCTACTGCATGTGTTTTGTGTAAGTACACAAGCACAGTACAGTGAGAAATATATAGAGAACTGTATAGTGCAGGGACTGACTAAATAATTCAAAGTGCAATAACAATCAAAAGTTTAGGGTGAATAAGAATTTTTTTTTTTTTTTGAAAGACATAATTTTTTTTTCAGCAAGAATACAATTAATTGGTCGCATGTGACTGTAAAGAAGATTTCTGTTTTAAATAAATACTGGACTGTAATACCTAGTTCAACTGCTCAGTGTCAATCCTACATACAGCACGTTTCTTGAGCACCAAACCAGCATATTAATACGATTTCTAAAGGATCATGTGACGCTCAAGACTGGAGAAACGTCTGCTCAATATTCAGTTTTTTTCCAAATGTATTAAAATAGGAAATAGTTATAATTTATGTTATAATTTTATGTTTTTATGACAATATAACAATTATGTTTTTGATGAAATAAATCCAACGTTGGTGGGCATCATAGACTTTTAAAAGAGTTTTAAAAAATATTTTTAAAAAAAGACCCCAAACTTTTGAATGATAGTGTACATTTCCTTTTTTATTTGCATTTTTAAGGGTTTTACTAGTTTTTTTTTACTTGATTTCTAGTTTCACTTGTAGAATTATTGTAATTTGAGTAGATAAAAATTTTTTTACTTGTAAGGATGCATAGCAAAATTCAAAATAATGATATAACTATAAATGAAAGACTTTGTTCCGTACAGTCTTCGATAACACCTTGTAAAGCTGGTGTTTGTAAAGGTTAAATAATGGATCTCTGCTGACCTGAATACTGTGTGCTGTTTTGACCACAGGCAGTTTACATGTTCTACGCCCTTGCTATCGTCTGCGATGTCTACTTTGTCCCCTCTCTGGAAAAGATCTGTGGGGTGAGTGTACTTTGTTCAAACTGGCAGGAATGTCTTACTGTGAAATTTCAGAGCATATTCTGAGCCGGAGTTTGTCATTTCAGAATCTGCACCTCAGTGAGGATGTTGCAGGGGCCACTTTCATGGCAGCAGGCAGCTCCGCCCCCGAGCTTTTCACATCCTTGATTGGTCAGGCCTCTGGCAATGTTTTTCAAGAAGTTGTTGCTGTAAATAAGTCATCAATAAATAATTGTCTCTTCATATCAGGCGTGTTCATCACCAAGGGAGACCTGGGGGTGGGAACTATCGTGGGATCAGCTGTCTTCAACATCCTGGTCATCATCGGAGTTTGTGGAATATTTTCTGGACAGGTAGTATATGCATATGCCTTGCATTAAATATGAAACGTTACAGTTCTCGTGACATTCCACCCTTCCTGCTTCACAGACCATCATTCTGACCTGGTGGCCGCTCTTCCGTGACTCTGTCTACTACACCCTCTCAGTGTTAGCCTTGATTCTGGTAAGCAGGAGCTTGACTGTGGCTGAAGGTTACATTTATAGTCCCACTTAATTCATTTTTGTGTTTCTTTTTGTGCATTTCAGATCATATATGATGAAAAAGTAATTTGGTAAGTGTGCTGAAACCATAAAGAAGCTGTAATAATGCTCATTGAGATTTAAGTGATCCGAGCTTATAGCATAATCATATAATATCACTGTTGCAGGTGGGAAACTATAATCCTCATATCAATGTATGGAGTTTACATCCTTATCATGAAGTAAGCATCTAACATGTTTATTCATTATTCACAATAACAGTCGTATGAATGTAATTAATGTTAATATGTATATTTGATATATTTATTTTGAACATACTTTAATGAAATTTTCACATGCTATAATATGAGTTTGTGTGTGTGCTTCTTTCAAGGTTTAACAGTCAGATTTGGGGCTGGGTGGAGCAGAGGTTTGGTATTCCAGGTCAGCAGTGTTTGGTGAGCAGTCTGCGCAGAGATGTGTCGGTAGGAGAGGCGAGCTCACACTGTGACACCTCCATGATCCTTTTGAAGAAAGGTGTGTGTGGGTGGAGCTGTGTGGATCATACTGAGTGCTTGTGCATTATAAAGTATCACTTCTCTCTCTCTCTCCCAGGTCAGAATGCGGGTGGCCAGGACTCCCCGGTGGTGATGGTGGATGAGATGATGAGTCTACACCCTCACCAGTTCTCTTTCTCAGAGGCAAGCCTCCGTGTCATGATCACGCCCCACTTCTCCCCCCGCACTCGCCTCAGCATGGCCGGACGCATGCTCATCACTGAGGTATTGGCTGGATGCTTGCTCGCTTTGTGCACATCTGGATCGGACAACAGCACCTGTGTTTCTCAACCAAGAATGTAAACTATCAGGCTAGTTTGATGTACAGTATGGATTATAGGAAGCTATTAGAGTTCCCATAGATTCTTTTTTAGTGTATCAACTTTGTCTCAAAAATGATGGATTATTGTCTTGTTTTCCAGTAAAAATATTTTAGTGTCCTTAAAAAAATAAAATTAATTTTAGAAAAATGCATATGATATTAAGGCTAGAGAAAGAGAATACACTACCGTTCAAATATTTGAGGTTGATAAGATTTTTTTTTGTTGTTGTTGAAAGTAGTCACTTATGTTAACCAAAAATGCATTTATTTGTTCACAGTAAAAACAGTTATATTTTGAAATAAAATTACAATTTAAAATAACAGTTTTCATATATTTTAATGTAATTTATTCCTGTAATGGCAAAGCTGAATTTTCAGCAGCATATTTTCTCTAATCTTGTGTCACATGATCTTTCATAAATAATTTCTTCTTTCTTATTATTCTTCATTTCAGGTGTTGTCTTTCTTGCATATCTATTATTATCAATGCTGAAAAACAGTTTTGCTACCTCTCAGTAAAATTCAAAAGAACAGCATTTAATTTAAATATTAATATTTTGTAACATTATAAATGCACTGTTGAAAAAAATGGTAAAATAATGCCAGTCATTTGATATAATTAGTATAATTATTTCTTTAAAAAAATAGGATATATCGATTTTTTTTCTTAGTCCATTAAAAAAAATAGTTTTCTTGTTTAAAATAAAAAAACAGTTTGAGAAAAAAAAAATTCTTGATGTTTCTGCTTAAAATGAGAAATTATTGACTGAGATAGTAAAACGTACTTCAGTACACATTCTCATTAAGTCTTATTATATTGCACAGATTTTAAATTTAAATAACTTGTATCCTAACCCTAACCCTAACTTGTTTAAATCATGATTTATATAGAATATGAAATAAAAAAAATTCCTCTCAAGAGAAAAATGTGAGAAGCAATCCAGTCATTTTGAGCTCATTTAATGTCATTGCTGTCTTGGAGAATTATTAAAGAGATTTCATTTATAATTTCTCTTTTCTATGGGTCCTTTAATATGACCCTTCAGCTGTAACTTCTGCAACAGGTAGGATTTGTGCCTTATCCAATCCTTAGATCATCTGCTGTCATTTCCTGTATAACTGAAAGTTTACTCCTCAAATGTCAGCAATAGCATTTCTTCCTAGGTGTAGGTATCCTAAGAAACTACTCCCGATTTAATTTTGTTGAGACCCCTTTAAACCTTATGTAACCATTCTGTTGTTTGTGTGAGCAGATGCTTTATTCCATCAACAGTTGTTCACGTGACTTGCTTGTTGGCTTGACTCTTCTAGCTCTTGCATGTCATCACTACGACACTCGAATGGACTGTGCTTTACCTTGGTCTTGCGATGTGTTCAGCAAGCTTGACTCTGAAACTCTGTCCTCTCCATTTCTCATCTAACCGAATCTCATTCATTTGAAAGGGTTCACACTGGGTCTCCTCTTCTCCAGCTCTGCGGTGTGTGACTGCACATCTTTCAAATCTTCTGTCTGTCTTCAACAGAGGCAGAGACTGATTAGAAACAGGAGCCCTGGAGACAGCAGTGGCAGCGGAGCAGGGGACACTCCTGGCCAAGATGGGCCAGGCATGGAGGGGGTTCCTTGGGGTCTGGAGAATGGAGGGGCCCTTGAGAGTGAAACGCAACCCCTGGAGGAACCTAGGCAGCGGGGCCAAGGAGGGGATTTAGAGCGAGTAGCAGACATAGGAGACACACAGCCTAAAGATGATGAGGAAGAGGAGGAGGAAGAGGCAGATGAGGAACAACCCTTCCGACCTCTTACTGTGCCAGGTGAGTGAATATTTAACAATTTTAGATCATAAATAATAATAAAGAAATCGTGAATATAATAAAATTTAATACAATAATTTTATATTTGTAATAAATGTATATTTTTATATGTATATACATATGTAATATCCATGTATACACTGAAAAAAATGATACATACACACACTCACACACACCCATATATATATGTACATTTATACATTAAAAAAAATATTAGTGTATAAATAACTCAGAAATTCCTAATAAATTTCACATTGAATTGCTTAGAAACACTGAATAGCACACTGAATTTATTGTAAAACTTCAAAGTAAAAAAAAATAATAATTGTATTTTCAGTCTAATAATCTTATGTACAAAACCGTGTGTTTGGAATCTTGGCGCCCCTCTGTGCACTTGCTGAAAATTTTGATTCATCCAGAATCCATTTAGATATGATTCAAAAACAAATTGTATCATAAGGGGCATAAATTCTCCATCCCATAGTGGATATTTTTTTTTTAAATAGTTCCAAAACATAACATTAAACCATTATTCAGAATAACAGGACAACATATTGAGTTTATTGTGGTTCATCGGTCTACAGTTTTTTTTTCCACATCCTGATTAGAAGAATGGCCCTCATTTTTGGCCCCTTAAGGACCATAATCCATTAGCCTGAGAGCCATTTCTAGATAATGGAGGCATGCATTTTAGATTCATGCTCTAGTGTTATGATTATAGAAAAGTGATGAGAGCTCTCAAACCTCTCGGGGCTGATGCGGCTTGCAATCAAATCAACTTCATCACTGCTGAACAATTGAAAATCTTACTGAAGATGACATTAAGGGGTGAAAATTGCAATTTGAAGAGCTCAAAGGGAAAACCTTTGAAATATTTGAATAACAAAAGCCAGAGAGAGAGAGAGAGAGATCATGAATACTGAATGCAAGTATCATACGCCAGTCTTTGTCCTGTTGGTGATATTTTGTATGAATACTTACAAAAAAAGGTACAGATCGGTCCCTGTGGCAATACATTTTACCTTAAATGTACACATCAGTTCAGGTATATTAGTACATAAATAGTACATTATTAGAATTTATTTTTAAAGGGTACTGTCCTAGTGAAAGCTTTTGTATCTTTTTACATATACGTGAAATCTGTTTTTGTCCAGTAGGTGGTGTTAAGGAGCCTAGTATGAAGTGAGGAAAAGATTTAATGAAGTACTTTTATCCACAGAGGGGCGCTGGGAACAGGTCAGGTGGGTGTTGTCATGGCCCTTAGGCTGTCTTCTGTACTACACTGTCCCAAACTGTGTTTTGCCTCGCTGGGAGCGCTGGTTCATGGTTACCTTTGTGGCCTCAACACTCTGGATTGCCGTGTTCTCCTACCTCATGGTGTGGATGGTGAGATCAATGCTTCATTGTCATGTGGGAATGTCTCAGTATATGATATGATGGGCTGTTAACACACATCGTCTTTGTTGCAGGTCACCATTATCAGCTTTACACTGGACATTCCAGATGTTGTCATGGGAATTACGTTTCTAGCAGCAGGCACCAGTGTCCCAGACTGCATGGCTAGTCTCATAGTTGCCCGTCAAGGTGCTGAGATCACCCTATTCTTCCTTGTCCTGAGCGCATGTAGATTTAAAAGATCAGAGTTTTTGTAAAGTTGAGTTTACTGGTCAGATGGATGAATGTGTCTGGTGATGCAGGTATGGGAGACATGGCGGTGTCCAACTCGATTGGCAGTAACATCTTCGACATTCTGCTGGGTCTTGGTTTCCCCTGGGCTTTGCGCACTTTAGTGGTTGATTATGGGTCAACGGTGAGTTTGTATTTATTTTAACTAGGGGTTGATCACAGTGGTCACTGAGGCATTCCAGTTATTTTTCCAATCATTGTGCATCAATCAGTAAATTAAGGAAATTAAATTAATTAATTAATTTAAAAAAAAAAAAAAAAAAAAAACAGTATTGCAATAGATTTTATTTTAAATTTTGTTTAAGTTTCATTCATGTTTTTTAAATATTACATTTAAATGTTAAACTTTGTGCTTCAACTTCAACATATTTAAGTCTAACTTCAACCTACTCAAGTCTAATTGACACTAATTTTAGTGTTATTTATGGAATATTTAATAATATTTATATACTCACATTAATTTTATACATTTTTTGTAATAGCCCTATTTTTATAGTTTAAATTTTAATTTCAGTTTAATTTTTACAGATTTTTATTTTTTATTAGTTTTTTTGTTTTGTTTTTTACCTTAAGGTAATGACACTGGTTCTGTGTATTAAATTCAAGTGACACCAAAATATTCATTTGATTCTTGCAACATTCTCTCCTGGTCTTCCTCTAGGTCTTCATTAACAGTAAGGGGCTGGTGTACTCAGTGATTCTTCTCCTTGCTTCCGTTTTTCTCACTGTAAGATGATCAGTTATCATTTGAGAACTCTATCTTGATCTCATATGCTCGTTCATATTTTGTAATCTTGGTCTCATGGCCTGTTTCCGGTCTGTCATTGTTTGCACAGGTACTGAGCGTGCACCTGAACCACTGGAGGCTGGACCGGAGGTTAGGCCTGGGGCTTATGTTCCTGTATGCCATCTTCCTGCTCTGCTCCATCTGCTTTGAGAAACTTTAGATCCTGCTTTCTATGTTTTGCTGAGCTGTAGTATAGATCTAGACCTAGATAACCATATTTTACCCCCAGTCACTACCTTATTAGTATCGGTTATTTCAGCCATGGTTTGAAGCCAGAGTAGTGAACATTTTACATTACATTTTAAAATGTGACTCTGCTTCAGTCAGTTCTACACACGTCTTAAAGCCAATCATCTGCTAGACAGTGCCGCCAAACTCAAGGACACTGTACTTCATAATGTACCTCTGAAACATTTCTACTTAGCATAAAGAGCTTCTTTAAGAGAACAAAAATCTGATTCAATTTCAAGGTGTGATGAATTTATACAAGCGGTATTAAATGTTTACAGCACACTGGACACTTCCTCTAGCCTCGCCTTTTGCATATTCCTATTCTGAAATCTTATAGTCACAATCAAGCATGATACGAAGAAAAGTATCGCAAAAGTGTTACTACTAAAAAAAGTCCTATTAACTCTTGTAATCGAGTTCACTCCATTTATTGCATTCCTTTGCCTTATTTATTTTTGACTTTAGGTCGGTAAAAAGTTGTGCTTTTTTAGGATTCCCAAACGTTCCTGTTTCAGTATATTTAAGAGCAGTTTGTTCATTTATGTGCTGTTCCTTGAAAAAGAAAGTATTCTGTTTTTTTTGTTTTTTTTTGGAAAGCGTTTCTTGTAGTATTTCCGATTAACCAAAAACATCCTTTGGTAAGTGTTTCCATACCAAACATGCATAGTTTTATATAAAGTCCCGCTTTAGAGGTGTCTGCTGCACATTTTGATATGTTGTAACGAAATGATTTTTGTGCCCTGCTGCAACTTTATGAATATGAACATAAGAAAGTAACAATCAATTAACAATGTGTAACCATTATTCACAAATAACCGCTTTATACACAGGCCTTTACCATGTTAGAAGCACAGTGTTTGGAATCTCAATATAGTTATAACTGGTATTTGTTTTCCAACGATCATATATTGCATACTGTCTACAGGACAGATAATGAATTATAATTAACATAATTTAAATTCAGAATCAAAGGATTTGGTACAGCAGTGTTTTAATTGTTGTCAAGTAATCTTTAAAGTTATTTTTGGCATATTATCCTGATTTAATATGCTTATGTTTTAGTTCTGTTGTGTATTAATTTTTTTTAAAGACATTTAAGAAATTTTGTTGCTTGTGGTTTGCAGTTCTCTTAGTAATAATGAGCAAAATTTAATTTGTCTAGAATATTTTCAACTTACCACTCACAATAAGTTAATTCAGTTAATGGGAGTAATGAATTGTAAACGACAAGTTATAGCCAGAGTAAACATCTTATTATGATCCAGTTCAACATCTTCCCTGTTTGTTTTCATTTTAGAAGTCATAATCAATATCTCACCATTTGTTCTATCTATATTCTTAAAGATATTTGTATGTTGTTGAGTGCAATAAAACAAGGTCTGTGCAATACCCCAAAACATCACTGTAAGAAGTCATGTGCATTCTTCCCCTTGAACTTCTGGAAGTGTCACAAATAAAGTTTCATTTTGTGAACACATTTGAGATGCTGAGTTATTTTTCTTATTTTATTTATTTATCTATTGGGAAACATTTTCAGGAAAGAAAGTTTTGTTGTTTTTACATTTACAGTTTTTACAATGGTTTAACATTTATAACCACTTTTATCTTAAATTCATGATCTAGCAATTTGTTGTTGACCAGATCCTTAAACTTAAATAAGCCCAATAATTAAACAAGAGTTGAATTTTTTCTATTTATCAAAAGGAAAAAATTATTTATGCAACTGTTTTCAAATTGATAATAATATGAATTATTCTTGAACAGCAAATCAGCGTCTTAGAATGATTTCTGAAGGATCATGTGACACTAAAGAATGGAATATCAGGAAAAATTCAGCTTTGCCCCACAGGAATAAATTGCATTTTAAAATTAATTATTATTAAAATAGAAAACATGTCTATTAAATTGTAATACTATTTCACAATTTACAGTTTTTACATGATCAAATAAATGCTGTCTTGGTGAGAATAAAAAAAAAAAAAACAAGAATCATACAACCCTTAACTTGTGAACAACAGAGTAAATTATTTTGACATTTATTAATAAAACCAACTATCACACCAACCATTCACTAATATATAAAGGTAAACTTTAGTTTAGAATAATTTTAACTTAATTTAGTTTGAGGAAACAAAATCTTGCTTTTCTCCAAAAACAAATGATGTTCTTTACTATGTTCTTGTTGTTTCTTTCTGTCTTTGGACATAATGTTTCATCAAAGACAGTGGAAGATGAGAGATGTTCGACCAATACCTCCACCTGCAATTTCGGAAAAAACAGAGACACATAATCCATCACCGTGCTGCGCTGTTTGTCCATTTAGCACCAACCTTTGTGTCATATACCTTTCACTTTGATAAATACAGCAAAAGAGAAACCAATAGCACTGTCCCAGAACACACGTCATCTGGTGCGTAAGACGGCTTTTTAGGCTTTGCATGTGTGACAGTATCTAACTTTGAACATCACTGAAAACAAAACTGTCCAAAATGAATCAAAATCAAATGCATGTAATGCAATTAGCTTGTTCCACGTGATAAAAATGCACCGATTCATTAAACAATTGGGACTGACTCAAAAATCATTCCAAATTTATAAAATACATCATGCAACATAAGATGTCAGACATAAAGAATCTGAGACAGAGTAGTCACTGATGGAAAGTGAAGAGTAAACATTTGTTAGGGGTCTCTGTGCAAGCAGAGATAGGCTCTGTCCGAACTGACAGCACAACTTTAATTGTGTCTATGACGAGGGAAGCATCACATCAAACCATTAAGACTGGGATGGGGTGACACGAGCAATATTGATCCCTTCAGGATAGATGGCCTCTGAAGATATAAAACTGAAGATCCTGACTGGGGCGAGAGTACTGGAGACTGGAGTCACTCAGCAACCTCTCAACATGTTGTCACTGGCACTGCTCTACATTCTGGCCGTGGTTTGCTCTGCGCGGAGAACTCACGCACTGCCTCTTTATTCAGACACGGCACTGCCTCAACAGGAAGGTAAGATTAGCAGCGTGCTCTTGATAAGTTGGCAAGCTCATGGATTTTGTTAAGGCTGAACATGAGGCTAACCATGTGTAATGGACATTGGGCTGGTTGCTCAACATCCCTTCTGCTTTCGGTGTAAATATTAAAGTGAAAGTGGTGAATGCAGAATGGGAAGGGTTTGATAAAGACCCATGAGCTTGATCAGTGATAACATGATAACTCAATTCTTCTGCACTACAAATTTGAAACATAAACATTTAATTTAATAGTTTTTGGTGAAAATTCAAAGAAAAAAGTGTTTCAGTGTTTTTATTTTAAAATGTAATGTTTGTCAGTGAATTACATGCTGTTTTTTTGTTTTATTATTATTATTTGTGAAATTGACTAGCAATTTCTGAGTGCAAATTGTTTCACCACCAACTTTTTTTTTTGTGTGGTTTTCTAATATAATGACTGAAATTCTACGTTTATTTTTTAATCTTTGCAGAACTGATTCAAAAACTGGTGGCAGAGGTAGAGGACAGACAGAATAATGACTTAACAGAGCAAAGAGACATCAAAACTGTGCTCCCTGTCCTGCTCCAGAGAGGTGAGACTGTGACTCTTGGGTACATAACCTTTATCCTGTTATTAGAATGGATACAATTGTCAAAACTCTCTGTAGCCTAACCAGGGTTTTGTTTTTTTTTTTTTTTTTTTTTTTTTTGTACTTTCCTTCTAGGTGCAAAAGAGACTTTGCAACAAGGCAAAATAAATAACATGGTATACTCTTTGTTATAAATGCACAGTTTGTTCTTTCTTTCTTTCACATAATAAAAATAATGATAATGAATGCGTATGTTCTGTCTTGAGGTGGAAGATTTAAAAGCAGTCGTCTTGAAACTCGCAGCAGCTGATAACCTGCGTTCTCAAGGCTATCTACGATCTGAGCAAAACTTACCAAAAAACAATAAGAGAGGTGAGCAATTAAAGTATATAAGCAGACGTTTTCATATATGTAGTGAAAAACAGTTTAGTGAATGTTTTAAAGTACATACAATTATGTAATGCAGATTTTTAAAAATGTCAAAGACAACACATTGGCTTTTTATTTATTTTATTATATTGCATTACAAAATAAACTTTTTGTCCTTCCTTTTACAGCCTGTTTTTGGAAATACTGTGTTACAAACTAGGATTTAATCTGCTCAGATGGACAGAGGACCAGCTTAACACACCTTATGTACAAACATCTAAAATGTATGCTTTTGTTTTTCCCCATAAAGAAAGTCCACCCAGCCGCTGTTTGACATTGTGAATATTGTTTTATATACAGTAATTTAACAGGAATATGAATGTATTTTTTATCATGAATGAAAACTGACCTAGAACTGCAACTATAAAATAAAAAGATACTCTGGGTTAAACAGATCGGTTGTAAGATTTATGTTTTTAAACCAATCTTTCATCAAAGCTCTGGATATGCTTCACGATCACATTAAAAGAGAAAGACAAATGTGTGATGTGTATATTATTAATTTCATTTTTAAGTGAAACCTAAAGAAAGCAGTTTAATCTCTTTCTTAAACAATCCTAATGTCTAACAATGGAGTCTATGTGACTCATACATCCATCACAATAACCCTTAATACAAAACAACCATTACTGCCACATTACTCACTGACTCCAAACTTCTACCTCTACAGTGTTTTCAGCTTATTCTTACGGATGTTTAAAAACACCCTTTCAGCTATACATTACATATAACCGAATACACCCTAATGAATGTAAAATACATACACAAATATGCACAAAAACATTACATATGATATTGCAGTTAAAAGCACAATTCTGTTGACTGTTGCGCTCAAGATCATTTGCAAAGGATCCTAACCTCTAAAACTACCAGAATAAAGCCTCTTTGACAGTAGCAGTCACTCAGAAGGGCTTTGAGATCACAAGCACAATGAAAGTACATTAGCAAACTGTGTGTGGTGTGTTTTTGGCTTCAGCTGTAATAGATTTCCACACCTGTGAACTACAACTATGTAGATGGCTATGCACTTGTATTTACACTATTTCAACAGTTGATCACAATATTGCTTCGTTAATCTGAAGTTCAGTTCCTCATGACCACACTCAGATAGGCTTTCTCGATTTCAATGTCAGCTGGACAGGTCTGGCTGAACTCTTCTCTCTCGTACGCATTCTGCAGGTAACGCCACACTCCCATGAACTGAGGAGGAATCTCGAAACTACAGTACTTTTTGGCAGCAACCTACAAAACCAAAAAAAAACAACAAAAAAAACAGAATAAACACATTTATAAATTGGAAGTAGCTTTATTAGATCACACAGGCCTGTGAATGTATAAACCACAGAGGCGTATCACCTTGATGACGTGCAGCTTTGGTAACAAATTGCAGTCTGCCAGTGTCAAGTGGCTGCCATCAAGGAACTTTCTTTCGGATACGATGACGTTTCGATCCAGCTCATCCTGAAGCGGAGTATTCAGATAGTCATCCAGGCGCTTAAACTCTCTCAATAAGGCTTTTTCGTGGACTGTGGAATCAAACATTAGAGAAAAAAATATTCAAGAGTGATGATAGCCTAAAGTAGGCTATACTATAACCTAATTGTGAATTCACAATGTCATAGATACTCATTTTGTTTTGTTCCATTATGTAGGCCTAAGTGTAATGTAAATTAATCTAATTATGTACCTACATATTTATAATATCATCTGGATTCAGCTTTACTGATACAGCTTTACTGATTACTGTTTACAGATCACCCAGTTTCTATACTGGCAGGTGAGGATTTTCAATGACTCTTTCTGACCCTCAATAACCAGTAGGTGGCGACAAATTGCTGTCCTTTGAGTAATTGAAGCATTGAGTCATTGAACCGATTCATTTCAAACAGCTGATTCATCTTGAAGCGACATACGACTATTTTATTTTGAACGAGTCATTGAATCATTCACTGAACCGATTTATTCAAAACACTGAATCGTGCATGATACAGCAGGAACAAGGCACTTCAGTAATGTCGGTAATAGCTGTGGCCATGGCCGCGGGAAGTGGGGGTGCTGGGGGTGCTGCAGCACCCCCTAGTGACGAGAGGGAGATTAAAAAAAATGTAGGCCTATTAAAATATTTTCCACAATTTATAAATTCCTTATGAATATTTTAGAAAATTATTTTGACACACGTAGGCTATTACGTATATTTTGGATTTTAATTTCATATTTTGAGGCCTAATCAACACAGGTTCGGAAGTTACGTTGTCAACGTCAGGCAGGCAGGTTTGGTCGCCGAGTAACGAGGTTTCCCGCTCGTTCCATGCAGAATACATCCATCTTTGGCAGCAGCTGACTAGTAAATTTACATAGTTTTCGCTGATGCATACCAACACAGACATTCTGAACTCCCTGGACATTCGTCCCCTCATGAGAGACTTTATCTCCACGACCCCAGAGCGCACCTCGACATTTGGACACCTGTAACCAGGGCACCCCGCCTGCATGTAGCTCAGGTAAGATCATTGTGCTTCCGCGCTTGTAACATTTATTTTTTTGGCAACAAGTGTGGGATCAGCTTTGACTAGCCAAGCAATTGTAAGTAGTACACTATAGTATTTTTGTAAGGTGGTGGGGATGGAGATGGAGAGTATTATTTCGTTCGTGTGTTCTTTGCGTAATGGTTGTGGAGAACTGTTAAATAAAGTTTAAATAGTCGGAGATTATTTCCTTGTGGTTTGTGTAAAAAGGTTGGAGATGGAGACAGAAAGCTTTATACTGTGCGTGTGTTCTTTGCGTAATGGATGTGGAGAACTGTTCAATAAACAAATTACTTAAATAGTCAGAGATTATTTCCTTGTGGTGTGCGTAAAAAGATTTTGGAGTTAATAGAGTTGCGTGTGACATAAACGTGCAGTGACTCAAGCCAGCTGCCCAAATCGATTGCATTGTTTTAGCGTTATTGTGAAGTTTGATTAATATTATATTTTGTTGTAATGTTATTTGTGGTATCTAAATAAGTTGCATGTATGTATAGGCTATCTGAAATTGTAATGAAAGTAATTATTTCGTTTTCTTTCGATTATTAAACTATTATTTCTGCTTCTGCTTCAGATTAATAGCGCATTGCGCATATCTGAGAACTGATGTCTGTGTGTTTCAGACCCTGGCTGGCTGAGCACTGAAGTGTATATGACAATAAAGTAGTAAATATCAATGTATTTATTTTTAAAATTTATTTTAAATAGGCCTATAGGCTCATAGGTTTTTTGTCAAAAAAAAAAAAAAAAAAAAAAATTCACAGCACCCCCTCTTCAAAATTACTTCCCGCGGCCCTGGCTGTGGCTGTGTTTGGAACTTGCAATATTGTTTCTAAAATGTAAGTTACTCAATATTAACCTTTTATGTAATGAGCAATTGCATAAAAGCAATATCACACAATAGTGCTGAGCAACTCAAATAAGGTCCTAGAAACGTCTCAAGCAGATTTCGCAATGGTTTTCTCCGCGCTGACCATCAAGCTGGTGACTTGTGGATGAGAATGTGATTCATACTGTCACTATTTGCTACAATACGGACAGTAGACAATAAACTTTCGTAACTAATGTTACTGCACTTTCAGATCCACACATTTTGAATTAGCAAACAGCAACATGACGCTGTGGCTTAATTTTATTTTATTTTTTTCATGTATGACTTGTTTGTGAAATGAGACTTACAAGCATTATTTGGGCTGTTCTTGATGAAAGCGGAGAACTTGGCAAAAATGTCAGCACCGACATCAAAAGACTCTTTGTAGCGGGGGCTGAGATGAGGATAGCTGATAGGATCAGAAAGAGACATATATACTTCATACACCCAAAACATAGACAATCAACAATTATGTGCACAATTATGCTGACGTTAAAATAAAAGTCTCTATTTGCCTTAAGATTGTCTATATACATAATGCTATAGGGTTTTATTAAATTAGTCATAGGCACACTATTAAAAATGTTGGAGTCTGTAGGAAATATTATGCTCATCAATACTGTTTATTTGGCCTAAAATACAGCTATTTGATCATATACTGTAAAACATTCATATTGTTTTTTTTTTTTATGAATAGAACAATTAAATGCATGTTTGCTGAATAAAAGTAGTAATTTCTTTCAGTGCTGAATTTCTAATATCTTTGGAACCATCGATATAAAATAAGTCTATTAGCAAGAAATATTCTGAAGTACTGGGTGGCAAGTCTTTGATGTGGATGTTTTATTACAGCAATGTCAATAAATTAGATAATATTTAAATGAGTGCAGCCATTTGACAGAATAACTCTAGAACAATATGTTTATGGAACTTTTTGTTAAAGTGAAGACGATATGTTTGATATGGCATTTACATGACATGCACATGTACCGGGGAGGGGCGAGGGTGGTCTCCAGGAACTCTTCGATCTTAATGAAGTCGGTCTTCAGTGTGCCATTGTACAAGAGGAAAGGAGGGTTGGTGCCTGGAGCTAAGTCTTTTAGCTCTTCTGGCTTCCTAAACAACACAGGGTGGAGCAAAGCAGAGGGAGTGTAAGCCACGGGGCGCGGACATGGTCAATATGAAGTCATTTATTGTCTTTGAATGAGAACTAAAGTGATTAATGCTGCTTTAAAACAATTTGAAAGTCAATTTAATAACTCAAAGCACATGGATATGGGAGTGTCCAGCTGGTATATGGATGAAAGCTGCATTTGCTTTAAAAGATTTAGTTGGGAACAGTGCAATTGGAAAGTTCTCACTGCCTTGATCATGTTTGTACAATGTACACCGTTCCCATCCCCACCACCAGTGTTATCAAACTCAGTCCGGTGCGGGCCCACAGTTCCTCAGATTTCTCTATTTGTCTACTGAATTCCATTCCATTAGCCTTATCGTCATGTTTCAGAGATATGAAAGCTTCATTTGACACTCACTTCCTCATGTCAACAGTGGTTACCGTGAACCTGACTCCTTTCAGCCAAAGAACCATGAAGAGTCTCTGACAGAAGGGACAGTTCCCCACATTCTCTCCATCATGACCGGCCTTGAGTTGAAAAAAAAAAGATAAATCCATGGTCAGTATCACATAAGCACAGACTAGACCCTTAGTCACATACTCATAGACAGAGAAACACAGACTGTAGATTTCCTTCATGTTCTGTTAAGATTGACCGTACTGTTTTTATGCTTAGAATCCAAGAGACTCATATGTTAAATATTTATAAATGTCTTTACAGTAACTTTTAATCAATGTAATACATCCTGTCTAAATTAAAGTATTAATATCCTTCGGAGAAAAAATTGCTAACCCCAAACTTTTAAACAGTACTTTATACAAGTGATTTGCTTTCTCCACAACTTTCCATGTATCCAGGTATGTTAAACTGTTTTGAGAAAAAAAAAAAAATCTGAAGAAAAACAAAGTTATTGGCAACTACTGGTTTCCAGCTGGGACTTTAACCGGATATTAAGTTTAAAGTCATTTCCTTTAACCCTAAAACACAACACAGTGCAATTCATCATTTAAAATACCAGTAAAAAACGTGTTGAAAAACAATACAGATTTTTTTTGTTTAGAAAGTAGCATAAGGAAGCGATAGAAGCCTGTTTCCATCACTGAATAAAAAATAAAACAAGTTAATTGCTTAGGAATTACGAGTTCATATCCTGCAATTCTGACTTTATAACATACAGTTGTGAGTTCTAAAGTCAAAATTGCAAGTTATAAAGTCAGAATTTGGAGATATAAACTTGCAATTCTTTTTTTCTCAGAATTGCGAGTTCATATCTCACCATTCTGACTTCATGAAACACAACTGTGAGTTATAAAGTCAAAATTGTGTGTTATTAACTCGCAATTGTGAGTTATAGTCAAAATTGTGAGTTATAAAGTCAGAATTTAGAGATATAAACTCGCAATTCTGATTTATTTTCTTGGAATTTATATCTCTCAATTCTGAGTAAAAACAAAATCATAATTGAGAAATACGGACTCTCAATTCTTAGGGGAAAAAAAGAAAATAACTCTGAATTATGACTTTATATCTCAGAATTGTAAGTTATAAAGTCAGAATTGCGAGTTATAAACTTGCAATTCAGAGAAAAATTTGAGAATTGTGAGATGATTACCTTGTTTTATTTTTTATTTAGTGGCGGAAACGGACTTCCATAGAAAACAGCATTTGCATTTACTGTTTACATTTGCATTTGCTGTTTACACAATGTTTCAGACTGCTGTTTTATTTTTTTTAAATGTACGTAAATACAGTCAGTATGTCCTTAAGATATTTTTGACCCCAAGCAGTCTGTTATTATTAATGGATAGCTTTTATTTTTAACTAAATGTGTCCCTCCCGTCAAAAAATAAAATAAAATAGGACATAAATAGCCCATGTATTGTGTGGGTGTGGACGGACAATTCAAGAGCTTGTTCCAAACAGAGGAAAAGCAGGAATTTTCTAGAAGGTGGAGATAACAGATCTGCACAATGCTTCTGTCGCCCATGATGCACATCTTTTCAAGTAAGAACGTAAACAAGTGAATTATAAATAACTGGGTGACCATCTACAAAGCTTTGATGATCTTTAGGATCTAAAAGTCACCACTCATCCATATCCTACTCATTTAGTTCATGAATTGTGTCTAGACTGGTAAAGCATGGTAATGGGATCTACAGTATAGGAAATGTAAGCATGTTTATGGGTGTGACTACATGAGCCAAGAGCCGTCAGTCTTTCTGTGTGTGTGTGTGTGTGTGTGTGTGTTTGTTGATAAGATGACCTCAGTCCTGACTGTATGTCAGATAAAGAGTAGCGTAAGCGAGAACAGTTATATATCAACCATACTATCCAGTCTTCACTATTACATGTGTTAACTGAGTTCACTGTAATGCCCATGTCAACCTCTGATTCATGGTGCCCAAAGGAAAACCTTCCCTTACAGAAAGCACTAATAGAGTGTAAATCCACCATTAATCCAATTTTGCCAGCTGCCTCAAAATGTCACAAGCTATTTTTTATTTTATTTAGTCTATAAGAGTGTGAAGGACTTTTTTCCCCTTGTCAATCAGAAATAAATTATACTGATATCATAAGTGGAAAATAAGAGGCGAGATGTACAGTACATAAACTATTTTATTAGCTACAATCATTCAGTAAAAAGTTAGTATAATTCAGTGAGTTTAACATCATTATTCCAACAATAAGGATTACATAATAACGGACCTAATCACAGTCGACACGTGCTCTGTTGACACGTCCCCACCTCAATGTTCAGATTACTGGATCATTTAAATAGTTGATTATTAAATTCTACTTCTTATTAATACATTATTTTTTATTTTCAAAATATGATTTATTAAATATATTACAGATATATATACAGAAGTTTATTTAATGTTGTTTTATATTGCTATAATAAATATAATTTAAATTTGGAAATTATTTTAATTTGGAATCACAGTATCTGGCCAACTAAAACTAAAGTTTAACAACTGACCTTTATGAAGAGCTCAATTCGTGGTTCTTTATCTGAGTCTTGTCTGAGTGCCATTTTCTTCAGCAGGAAAACGACTTTAGTTAGTCGGGACCTCCTTGAAAAGTATTCCACAAATTACCAGAGAGCTGAAGATGCCCCAAAAGATTGGTAAGCAGCTGTGATGTGTGAAAGTTAGTCAGACTCTTGCTGTTTGTTGTCTCCCTCCGGCTACAGACTTTAAAGTCAGGAGGGAGGGAGGCTATGGGCGTGACCCCAGGATGGGCGTGACCCCAGTTATATAACACTGCTGCCAGAATGTGACAGAGGGCTCTAAAATAACTTTTCATTTTATCCAACATGCATTTACACTCGCGGTGTTATCTCTGAAGTGAAGCAAGGACCTGTGTAGACTATTAACACTTAACACAGATTTGAAAGTGAGAAACTGAAAATCGTTACATTTGCCAAGTATGGTAACCCATACTCGAAATTGGTGCTCTGTATTTAACCCATCCAAGTGCATTTATTTTTTAGTCTATAAGATGTGTGTAGCTGACCTATTACTAACATTCATCCCTCCCATATGTTCAATCACAATGTGTTTCTTTCAGCATTGTAATACACTCAAAAAAATGATTTTTGCTCTTTGTTCAATTTAATTAATTAAAATGAGCACATACAACATAACTCTTTGTAAAAATGGTGTCAACTTAATTATATTTAACAGAAACAATGTAATTTTCAAAAAATTAGGTTTACAAATTTTTTTTTAATTGAGTCAACAAGAATATTTTTTGTTCGTCTTAACCGGATGCACGTCACCAACGGAAACGGATGTAGATGGATTGCTCAGCAGCGAACATGCGAGTTGGGTAAGTGGCCTTTTTTTCTTATCTATCACCGTCCATCTAATTTTATTTATTTAACAAACTAATTAAAATATGCTTTCTTAATATCTTGTTGCATACCATAAAGTTATTTTTCTATAAGCACTGTATGAATATAGCTCTTAAGTGTGTCGTTTGTAGCTGATGTTAGGTTTCTGTATTCAGCACGTGGTGCAGACTTTCTTTTTTTACTAAAAGTATCAAATAACGTTAAAATGAAGAATCGCGGAACAAGAGAGAACAGAAAACCCTTCAGTACCATGAATTAATGTAAAAAACCAGGGCCATAAGACACGCCCGATAAGTAGAAATGGCCAAATTGTCCCCTAGGATTTTAAATTCTTACTCTGCATTCAGCTGTTGTTAGGGTGACAAAGTTTCAAATGTATATTTTAGGTCTTCCTCGTCTTTATTTAATTTATTGCTCGTCATTGTTAAAACGATTGAGATGCCAATCAAAGCGCACAGCAGCCAATCAAAGGCTTTAGATTAGTCACGCTTGTTAAAGTCACGTGCTCGTGACTGAATTCACCGCGTTCACGGAGTCTCTCGTCTTAAACAACAAATAGTGTTTTAGCGACGTAAGTATTACATTTCGCTGCTTCAGTAATTGTAAGTGGAGTTTTTGCATTTCTTCTGCTAGCTAGATTATGGTCATGGACCGACATTATGTCTGTGTAGTCAGCTAATAACGTTTTGTTTCTCCAAGCGCTTGTATGTGTAAGTTAATGTTATTCTGTTACTTGCGATTAATATATCAAGAGGAATAATCGAAAATGATTTCTGTCATAAATAAGTTGTCACCCTGACCGTGTACTAAATATTTTGTTTTCTTTGTAGCATTTTAACCTTTTTTGTCTTTGCTGAATTGCCCATAAACAAGACCTCTGTAACTTATGTCTTCAGATAAATGATGAATTTCATCGGATCACAACCCTTCCTTTACACTCCAAAATTCATGTTCAAACTGGATCTGTTCTCTGATGATCTGCTAAAAGTGTTTACCAAAAAGGGTGGAGTGTTTAGAAAAAAGATTCAAGATGTGATGCTGCCAATGTCTCAGGTAGTATTTTTATTTTATTTATTTTCAGTTTTTTTTTATATATTGCTTTTTAATACAAGCTATTGATATAGTGCTCTGTAATGCATAATGGCTCAGAGATGTGTATTGGAGGGTGTCATGTATGAATATCAGAAACTTGAAAAAATGTTTTGTCTGTTTTCTTACAATGCCACCATGGAGACCAAGCAAGAGTGCATTCTCAAGGGGCTATGCATCTACCTGAATGAAGATGGATATGATGGAGTATTTGGTGAGTTCTTTTTCGTTACAAACAGTTATCACAAGTAATAACAAACTTGACCTTGCAAAAGATGTGACATGAACTGCGCCTAATTTTTTCAATTTAAAAGCAGAGACACTTTCTTATATATATATATATATATATATATATATATATATATATATATATATACACACACACATACATTTGTATGTTTAAATATCAAAAGACATTCCCCATAAAAGCTGCTGATGGGTAAAGAGTTAATGTACATTTTTTAATTTTAAAATATTGAGTAAATTGTAAAGCTCAGATATGAATTAAATGACTGATGTTAACTTCTCTTTAAACCTTTGTACTCCACACAGCCACTGGTTTAGGTTTACGTGATATCATCCTGTTTGATAAGCACAGTTCTTGATAGTCAATTCGATTCACCTTTATTTAAATCGCACTCTACACAATACACATTGTCAAAGCAGCATAATTAAACAGGAAAATAGTTTGTCGGTAATGCAAGAGGACAATAACAAACAGACAGTTTTTGTTTTGTTTTTTAAGAAAAAGTCAGTTCATTGATTATTCAGTGATGTCATCATCCAGTTCAACTCTCTTCCAATAGTGTCTATGCAACCAGTCAAGCATCCCCATTCGCCAAAGGTGGCAGTGGCAAGGAACCAAAACTTAAAGGGATGGTTCACTTTCAGATTAAATTTTGGTATGTTTTAGCTTACCTCAAGGACTTCCAAGATGTAGGTGTCTTTGTTTCCACAGTATTTCCCATTTTTATATTTTTAGGTCAAACTGTTCTTGTCTGTGACTAATATAATGGAGGTCTATGGTCACCACCTCAAAGAGCATAAACAGAGAAGTCCAAATTAAACAATTCCCCACCGTAAGTACACATTGATGACCGAAGACACGAAACGAGCAGTTTGTGTAAGAAAACAAACAGTATTTATATCGTTTTTACCTTTTGTACACAACCACGTCCAACTGATGTGAGGGCGCGAGTGCTTCCTGTTGTGTGACGTGTGCGCACTCTGGCTTAGTCTGCGCAAGCACGGAAAGCACACTCATTGTTTACGCTTACTGTTTATGGTTTACACAGAGATTTCCTTACACTGTGAAGATTTAAACACATTTATACGTACAGGAAATTGCAATGGAAGATGATTTCAATACATCAACAGACAACGTTGAATTTGTCACAGCCATATTTGAACCAGAATACACAGATAAAGTACTCAGGAGCAATCATGGAAGCATCCGCTACGGCAGCACGTCTTCAAGCCTCAGAGACCGAGATCTCTTAAAAAATGGTGGTGTTTTAGTAGCAAGTGTTGAGAGATGCCAACAGAAGTGGACAAGGACATTGACAGTATTGCATCACACACCTGCCTGACTGATGATACTTGGTTTTCTTCGCTGTTGAGCTGCAGCGTTTTGCACATTGTGTTTAGTTTGCCACGTATAAACTGGAGGCGACGTCCAATGCCAGAGGGACCCAATGGCACACTGTCAATAGAGTGAGTAATGTGTTGTTTATTATAATTGCAACGATTATAGGGTGCATAATAAACACATTAATAATTACAGTTACTGCATTATATTTCAGACAATGCAGATTGGTGGTGTATTGTGTGGTAAACCGTAAACAAGTGATGTACACGCGCGATAGATTGCTTCCGGCGCTTTCCGCGCTTGCGCAGACTAAGCCAGAGCGCGCGCACGTCACGTCAGGAAGCATTCGTGCACTCAGATCAGTTGGACGTGGTTGTGTACAGGAGACAAAACCAAAATAAATAGTTCATTTTCTTACACAAACCGTTTGTTTCATGTCTTAGGTCATCAATGTGTACTTACGGTGGGGAATTGTTTAATTTGGACTTCTCTGTTTATGCTCTTTGAGGTGGTGACCTTAGACCTCCATTATATGAGTCACAGACAAGAACAGTTTGACCTAAAAATATCAAAATGTAAACTACTATGGAAACAAAAAACACCTACATCTTGGATGCCCTTGAGGTAAGCTAAAACATACCTAAATATAATTTGAAAGTGAACTATCCCTTTAATTAGTGACAGAAATGGAAAATAAACTTTGGGAGAAACTTTACTTAATCTGGGTGCCAGTTCTCCTCTGGCCTGATGAAAACAACAGTTTAATTCCAGGCTTCATGGGGAAGTTGTGGCCTAATGGTTAGAGAGGCGTACTTGCAATCTAAGCATTGTGAGTTCGAGTCTCGGGCCGGCAGGAATTGTGGGTGGGGGGAGTGCATGTACAGTTCTCTCTCCACCTTCAATACCACGACTTAGATGCCCTTGAGCAAGGCTCTGAACCCCCAACTGCTCCCCGGGCGCCGCACCATAAATGATGAACACTGCTCCGGGTGTGTGTGTGTGTGTGTGTGTGTTCACTGCTGTCTGTGTGCACCTTGGATGGGTTAAAAGCAGAGCACGAATTCTGAGTATGGGTCACCATACTTGGCCGTATGTCACGTCACACTTAAAAAAAATAGATAAATAAATAAATAAATAAATAAATATATATATATATATATATATATATATATATATATATATATATATATATACCTTTAACATACAAAGTAATTACATTCCGTTTGTTCAGTAATTTATATATTTTACAGTGCGCTCGTTTAGGTTAATGGCATTGCATCCATGTATGTTGGTTTGAAAATAAAGTGACTAATGATTTTATAGATGAAATTAAAGTACACAAACCTGTATTTTGGCAAAGATTTGCACCAATTTGGTGGTGCCAAGGACTGCGCTGTTCTTAAGAAAATTGAAAAAAAAGCTTGTACTCAGTAACTCAGTGCTGTCAGCAGTTGTTTTAATTGTGCCCAATTTTGGTTAAAGATAAGTAATATTGATTTGAAATAAGTATCGGTAGCATTTTATAATAATGGTCCATTAGTTAACTGCATTAGTTAACATGATCTAAGCAAGAACAATCCTTCTACAGCATTTATGAATCTTAGTTGATGTTAATTTCAACATTTACTAATGCATTATTCAAATCAAAAGTTGTGCTTGTTAACATTAGTTAATACACTGTGAATTACCATGAACTAACAATGAATAACTGTATTTTCATTAAGATTAACAAAGATGAATAAATACAGTAATGTATTGTTCATGTTACTTACTGAATTAACTAACATTAACTAATGGACATCATTCTAAAGTGTTACCGAAGTATCAATGGCTCTTGAGAATATCTGGTATTTTATAAATGTAATTTGTTAATGTCATCTAAATTAATTAAAAATTTTGAACAGTCACTGAGTGATAGAGATTTTAAGGAAGCATAGTTATTCATTGTTGTGATATTGACAAAGGCACTGTATTATTTTACATTATAAAGTGGAACACAGTCTGCCAAAGGTGTTGAGTTGGGTTGTGATCTGGTGACCGAACGCAATAGCATTGTTTTTAGATGGCTCGTGACTGTATGAATGTGCTGTGGAAGTAGAGTTGTTCACTAAAAATAACTTTTTTTTTTTTTTTTTCAAAGGATGATGACCCTGCAAGAACCGAAGCGGACATAAAGAAGACCTTTTAGGGATTCTGTGATGTAAAGCATGAATTTGCTGATGCAACAGAAGACCCTGAAGATATCTGCATTGTGCTGGAAGATGTGGAGGTGCTTTCTGGTTTAGGTAATGTAGCATTGGCTGCAGCCATGCTACTTGGACTAATATACTCTTTAAATCTTACTCATCCACAGGAGATCCATTACACTTTTAAGGTGCTCCAAAAATGATTCTCGAGCTGAACTTGTGTATATTGTCTGCCAAAGCACAGGCGCAGAAAACAAAACTCTTCACTTAGGTGTGCTGTGTTTGAGGATCCCTTTGTGAATGCTGTGTTTTATTTCCTTGTATGCTCATGTGATTTTGTTGTATCTGAATTTTTGCACGATGAGCAGAGGTGATTACGTCTCTCAATCACATTTAATATCATGTTTAAGAAAACAAAATAAAATAACATTTTGTTATATTCTTATATGCTCATGTTTTATTTGCATTGTCTTTTTTTTACTTAATGAGCATGTTTAATTGCCATATTTGCAGTTTTAAGCAAGAAGACACTCAAGGTTAAATGTGCTCATGTTTTAAATAAAGGTTTTTACTAAGTGGATTGACTTTTAACATATTGACTTTCTTCACAGTAGATTATAGGTATACAGTAAAAAGGTTTTAATGTAATAGAACACAATTATTTCACTTTCATTTGGAAGTAACTAGAGTCAAGTTAGATAAGTGTAATGATTTAAATTGTTTCTAGTATGCAGTACAAAAATGTTTGTAGTTGACATTGCATTGTTAGATATAGTAGACATGACCAAATTGAATGTAGTTAACATGGCATTATTTTATATAGTAGGCATGACAAAATTCAGAGTAGTTAACCTGACACAACTTTCTCTATTAGGCATGGCTAAACTTTATCTAGTAGAATGGACCAATTTTCTTCTTGTTGTCTTGACTAAAATAATTTAAGTTTACACAACAAGATTACAACAAATAATTTCAAACTAATTCGATATTGTTTGGAAAATGTAATTCAATTTCGTGGAAAAGTTTACTCAAATTTTTTTAAGTTCATTCAACAACTTTTTTTTTTGAGTGTGTAGTGGCTGTTTATTATAAATCAGTTGAGCCACTTTAACTTTCACTTTAAAGAAAGCGTATAATGGCTTTCAGATTTCAGACCACAGAGCGATCACACAATCTCTTCTCTGTGTTTGAAAGATTCAGTTCATTTGATTCTGTTTCTGACTCAGTCTTCATTATCTTCTTTGGAATTTTTCTAACTTCCAGTAACCCCTGGTTAAACTTTCAAAAACAACCAGATTTCACTTTTGAAATCAGTTGAGACACAGGAGAACATGTGGCAAGTGTCAACTCAAAATGTAAGCTACATTCCTTGGGGAACATTCGGGGAAGTCACATGTTTATATATAAAAATGTAGTTGGCATGGTAAAGTTAGTCTTCAGTATGTATAGTTTATATAAAACAACAGAAGTCTATTGCTAAGATACACACAGTTGTGTGCTGATGGACAAATGAGGGTGTGGGTATGTGATCACTCTCAAGGGATTGTTTGTTTTTTTTAAACATATAGGTAGTTCCCCTCGTTCCCTGTGCAGTCCTCTTGAGTCACAGATGCGGTTTGAGTCAGAGGAAACAATTCTGTCATCTTATGGCTTGCCCTTAACTGCGCATATTAATATAGAACACTCAGAATAACTTGCACAATAAAATCCATCTCATATACCAACTGACTGAAAAATCATCTTAATTATAGTGACAATGTCATTCTTAAAAATGGTTTCAACCTCTGAAAAAAACACTAATGGGAAAGAGTTTCATTTCCTCATTTAGCACACAGATGTTATATTAGGGGTACTGTATATATTACATCATTTTGGGGAATTCACACTAGTTTAACTATTTTATGAAAAAAAACTTCGAGAAAGCAAGGAGGCCTTTCTTCTTTCTTCACAAAGACTTCACAAAAGTGGACCATTTTAAAGGGACGGTCATTGTAAGAGCGGACACAACATTTGTGAGGCTTCTGATATTATTCGCTTCCAGTTATTTTTAGCTGTACAAAACAGCTTGTTATGCTGCTTTACATTGCTAACTTGTATTTCTTATCATATTATTTGTATGCATTATTTTAATTGTAAACACATTGGTTTGTAGTGCTAACCTTTGTCATCAGTATTATTCTAGTTATTTACCTAGTTATTTTTTTATTTTAATTATTTATTTCATATGGACATAGCAATAACATTGGACCAACCAGATTCATTGTTTAAAGTGTTATAGCACATGTGTTAATTTTCAACACCTGTCTATAGGGACTTTTCCCTATGGTTACTAATTAGTTACTAATGAATCAGAACAAAAAAGCTTACTCCTATGTTAAGTAAGCTAAAATAAGATAAATAAACAACATAGTGTACATCTAACTGACTATATTAATGATGAAGCTTGTCAGCCCATGATCCCTATAGAAAAAAATATATATGGAAGAAATGTCAACTCTGACGTTTGGCTATATATCCTTTTTCTGTTCCACTGTAGAAAGAAATTTTTTTTTCAAAACACCACAGATGAGTAAATTATGTCATTTCTTTAATGTTGAGGTGAACTCTTTAAAAGTTTAAAGAGGCTGGTGATAATACTGTACTGTTTATATAAAAACCAAGACCCTGACATGGAAACTCCTAACAAATTCTGGAAATTAAGTAAGTTCCATTTTGGCCAGCAGAGGAAATGAGCCGTGCCAGTTTACTCAGTGTACTCCCTCCTCCTGGAGCCAACAGGATACTATAAGTTACAGATCTGAGCTATGAGCTGTTAAGTCCATGCTAGCTAACTTCTCATTCCTGTTATA
Source organism: Carassius gibelio (assembly GCF_023724105.1). Lineage (NCBI taxonomy): Eukaryota > Metazoa > Chordata > Actinopteri > Cypriniformes > Cyprinidae > Carassius > Carassius gibelio. The sequence goes on along the minus strand of NC_068409.1, from coordinate 22,978,158 downwards.
CTGCAGCACCGCAAAGAATATACCACCAAACAAGAAATCACTATGGAGATGATGAGCTGTAATGATGCAAGAATAAGTTTCTAATCTGATGTTACTGTTGCAATCACTAAGCAAGCATGTCAAAGGTCAGCACCTTATTAAATCAGCAATCAATTCACAAACATTCCTATCAGGCTCCAGACCAGTCTCATAAGTGGGGGTTGAATACTCTGGGAGGTTGTTTGTATTGTCAAATTGCTGAGAAAGCTAAGACACAGCATACAGAGAGTCCTACACATTTTGTGTCTTCTGCTGAATAGGGAGCACATGTTCAGATAACGTACTTATAAAGACAGCAGACTGACTCAAGACTTATTTCCAGCTATGTGTATTTAGTTGCTATGGTGGCAAAGTTGCTTTTTCTAGTGTTTCTATAATACGGAAATGTGACGCACTCACTAACCACTGACATCTCTTCTGTAGGCTGAGAGAGGAAGCACTTATCCTCAGATGATAGCCTATCTACAGGACATCCAGCAGCTGGGAACACACAGTGGGAAAATCCTTGCTTTATCTCTCGAAACAGGACCCCAAATGTTGATCATGAGAGCAAAGGAAACTAAATACTCACGCATCATTTCTTGGTTTGAGTTTTTTTTCTTGGGGAGAAATCTGATTTAATGGATGATAGAAATGCAAAAATAAATAAATAAATGCTAAACACTAAATCTAAACCTCTTAAGATTTTGTTTTTGAAAGACATCTTTTCAATAAGACGATATTACTGATTATACTCTAATTTTGATGCTATTTGATCAAAAATACAGTAATATTGTAAAAATATTGGGGAAGTCGTGGCCTAGTGGTTAGAGTGTTTAACTCCTAACCCTAGGGTTGTGGGTTTGAGATTCGGGCCGGCAATACCATGACTGAGGATCCCTTGAGCAAGGCACTGAACCTCCAACTGCTCCCCAGGCGCTGCAGCATAAATGGCTGCCCCCTGCTCCGGGTGTGTGTTCACGTTGTGTGTGTGTTCAGTGCTGTGTGTATTCACGGTGTGTGTGTGTGCACTTTGGATGGATTAAATGCAGGGCATGAATTATGAGTATGGGTCACCATACTTGGCTGTACGTCACTTTCACTTTCATTTTACAATTTAAGATAACTTATTAATACATTTTACAATAGAATTTATTCCTCTGTTGCCAAAGCAAAAATTTTCAACATCACTCATTTTATTTAAAAAGAAATAATTTGTACTTTGTCACTTTTGATCGTATGCATCCTTGATGATAAATATCTATTTAATTCATACACAAATAAAATATCTTATCTTATATAGATTTTTCTTACCCTAGCAGCAAATGTTTTTTTTTTTGTCTTGTTTGAAGTATATAGTTTTATTATGATATATGCCTAAAACAAGAAAATTAAGTCAAACTTTAGATTAGATTATATTTATTACTAAATATTAGTAACATATTTTGAATTATTTATCATATAAATGTGTATTTTATTATTAAATGCATTTTAAAATATACAGTATTAAAACATTTGAGGTCAATGTATATGACACAGATCTTAATATCTTACACTAATGTCCTTTTCAGATTAAGGTTAATTTAATATTTTGACTTTTAAATAATACTAGAATTCTGATTTAGACTGATCAGTATTACTGAACACTAATCTGTGCTGTACGTTTGAATGGGGAAAAAAAATATTATCATCAGTGTAAAAATCAGGGTTGCTTATTAAAAACAGACATGTGAACTCTGTCTTTGATAAATAAATGGAAAACAAGCATGATAACCATCTAATTAGTGTGTGACACAAATGTGTGTCAGTGTCAATGCTGTTGAATGAGCGCTTGTTCTCCTGTCAGCACAATTCCACCGTTGACCCCTTTCTCCTGGTCAAGAAGTCAGAGGGCAGTAAACAGCCAAACAACTTCTTCTAGTTAAAAATTACAGCGCTTCGTAATGTGCATATGTCTTCATGGAGCTCTTGTTGGTCCTGGTGTTTCCTCTCCGTCGTCCTAGCTGTCAACACAAGGCAAACCTCATTAGCTCCAGATTTCTTTGGTAAGTGTTTTTCCCTGATTTTGTGGCTGGTATAGATGAAATTCAGCATGTTGTCTTGGAGCGGCCCCTTGAAAGGAAAGAGAACATTCTGTATTTTGTCTTTTACTCAGTCCTTGTCAACAATCTGTAGTGTATCAGCTTAAGAGAGATGCGTGTTAGGGTCACAAAACTGTCCCATCCTCCTCCATTGTTTGAGGACAGTCCATATACAGTAGGAAGGCAGTTATCTTCATTAACCCATTCTGAACTAAAGACAAATAATTTATGTAACATATAGTCTGAAGGCGTGCAAAATGCACTATATTTTGGACTTCAAAAGACATTAGAATCACCAAATATGGAGCCAGCTGCAGAGTTTGTGTCATCATTGTACCATAAAAGTCAGCATTTAAGTGTCCCTGACAAATGTTGGCTTTGTAATTCAGTTGTCCTGTATAGTGGCTTCAAGTATCAGCCGAGAATAGCTCATTGTGTTTATTTGTGAGAGTGTCTGTGCCTGGCACTGCATAACAGTGGGCTATGCAGATCCGGAATGAGAGAGGTACAGGCCAAACATTACAATAGCCACTGATCCAGTTCCTTCTCATTGAATGCTCATGGATATGGTCCAGTGAAGGAATGGAGGCATGCATGTTTAGAAAGTAACAGTCTAGTAACCTGAGCTGCATGGAAAATTGGAAGATAAGAAAAAGGAAAAAGCCTCTAGAAAAGGAAATTTTCTACAGGATCCCTTATTTATGTTTTCTCCAGTTCTCAGTCCTCCAGGGTTCCAGACCAGTTATTGTAGTACTGTATTTGTAAGATTGAAACAGTAGTTGCAGGAGAAACCCGAGAAGAGATTTCTGCATCACAAAGTTTTAATGTCAGCCACACCTCGCAAGATTAGATAAGTGAGGGAGTTGGTTTGCCTATTGTCATTCTGCTGGATTTGCACTATACAACGGGCTTATAGAATCAGTGTACATTAGTTGTGGTCTACAGTGCTGTTTTCTAAATGCATTCACAATAACTTGTTTGTACACTGAGGAGTGAAAGGCCTTTATCTCAGCAGTAGTGACTGATGTTTTGTCTGCAAGTGATGTCTGCATATATTTTCCTCTTAGATTACCTCCACAGGATCCTGAAGAACCACACTGCCCATGCGTGTGATGGAGAGACGCTGTCCATCAGATGCTCCACCAGAACATCTGTGGCTGTTCTCTAAGTGTATTTTATGGACGCCGTGTTCCAAGTCCATATCTATGCACACACACAACCCCAAACATAACAGAGGAAAACACAGACTGTACATCAACCACAGCCATTCAGGTATCTTTGATCTGGATTTACTCATACTTTAATTCCAGAGACAAAATAAAAATCTTTGGAACTCATCATAATTAATGAATTTCAGTCAGAATGTGTTTGTTATGTCTAGAAAATGTTGTCTGAGTGCCAGGATCGGCGGGAGTGTCAGATTCCTGTGGTGAGTCCTGTGTTTGGTCAAGATCCCTGCCCTGAAACCAGCAAATACATCATTGTCTCCTACAAGTGCAAGCATGGTGACAAACCTATATTTGTGCTTCAGCAATATTTTGTAACCAACCATGACTTCTACATTTACATGCACCCAGATGATCATATTGATGCCTCTTTGGATTAAAAAGGCTTGTTAACACCTCTGTCAACTGAGCTTGATCCAAATGAATTACAATCTAATTGAAAGTGTCCTGGAATAGTCTGATAAATAGGACCAGAATAATCAAATATACGCTTGCATCTTTTCAATCAGATTCGATAGATCTTGTTTTTCACACACCTAATGAGTTTCTCCTCTCCACAGAGCATCATTGTTCGAGAACGGTGTGTGAGACTTAGCGAATGAAGTTGGCCTGTAAGAATGACACAGTTTTGGCAATCTATTCAGCCACGTTTGGCCACCTGGAGCATGACAGCCTTGAGTGCCCTCAAGAGACTAAATCAAAACTAGATATAGGTCTGAGACTGAAATAACTCACTTCTCCCATCTAGTGGGAAGGTTTGGCTACAACAGCAGAGGCGGCAAATTATGTTCAAATCCTTTTTTCCCATTGTACAAAGTAGAACAGAGATCATATTATATGAGACTATGCTTAAATGCTTGTTTTCTATTAGAGTGCTTGTCTCCGTCAGTCTTGAGGAGGGTGTCAAGGACATGTCATGGCAGGACAATCTGCTCTGTACTGGCTAATGCTCACAGATTTGGAGACCCCTGTTTCCCTGGGACCAAAAAGCACATGTGAGTCTCCTTCACCTACGGTGAGTTTTAGAAGGTTAAGAGAAACTACAATCTACTAGCTTATTTATTAATGTTGAAGCAGTCATAAAAAGATTTACTTTTTTGTTGTGCTTTTAGTACCACGTTATCTACTAGAAGATATTGGACGTGGAAACATAGATCTGTTCTTGCTCTCTGATTATACACATGGTAAGAAAAATAATTCTATAGTGGAAATTCTCTTTGTTGCTAATCTAATTAAAATTTTAATAAGCTAGCTTGTGTTAAAAAGATATCTTCAACCTAATAACTGTGACTCATTCCATGATTGATTATTGCATAGGAAAAAAATTACACTGCGGTCAAAAGTTTTAAATCACCTTGCAGAATCTGCAAAATCTTAATAGTTTCAACAAAATAAAAGAGGACATAAAAATTGCATGTTTTATTTATTTATTTATTTTACTTTATAGGTGTATACATATAGTCCACAGAACAAAATAATAGCTACATTTTTGAATAAGATTACATACTCTTGATTCTTAATACTGTGTTGTTGCCTCGATGAACCATGACTGTGTTTTGTTTTATGATAATTGTTTATGAATCCATTGATTGTTCTGAGCAGTAAAGCTGCCCACTGTTCTTCAACTTACCAGAATCTTCTCCACCCTTTCCAGCAATGACTATGACTTTGAGATTCATCTTTTCTCACTGAGGGATTCATAATCAATTATTGCAAAAGTGAAACAATCACTTATGCTCAAAAAGGCAACACAAGGCATTAAGAGATTATTTTTACTAAATAAAAATGCATTTTATTATACTTGTTATCTTAACATTTCTTTAAAGCAGTATGTAAGTGTTTGACCACAACTGCACATGACTCAGCTTTATAACAGAACTGCAAGTCATAAGTTGTTGATGGTCTTTCTGACTGCTGGATCCAATCCCGTCTTCCCCCTTCACAGGAGGGTGGTAAACTGGTCCCGGTGTGTCCAGACCACAAAACATTTTCACCTCTTTGGAAATATTTTGGTCTGATCCCAGAATGTTCAAATGATTAGATGTCATTTTTTTACTTAATATTATTCATCTTTCTTTTTTATGATCAACTTTTTGTTTCATTTTAAAATGTACACATGAATCTTATTATCTGCAGCATACATATCAGTAACATGCATGCATGTAACCTACATACAAGTGCCAAAGCCTTGGAGAATAAACACGTATATGAATGACTATATTTTTCTTCATAGCTTGCTAACATCAGCAGTCAGCATTGGCCTTCTCATATACTAAATGTGGAAGTATCTTACTACTTGATTTATCCTCTTGTTATTTATGTTGTTGATATTGTTTATTAAATTTAATTTTCTTCATCTTGGCCTTTTTTTTTCTCCAAGGTCTTCCAGAGACGGTGGCTTTATACTTTGTCTCTGGTATCTGTGCTGGTCTGTTCTTCTTGCTGTGTTCAATCTCAGATTCACCCTGATTAGAGATCTGAAAGACCTTGCCTCTGAGCTAGGAGATGAGCTCAAGTCCTCCCACCTTTTCGCCACCTTGTATTCCCTTACCGCACACCAGACGTGTTCAACCCAGAGATGATAATGACATTGGTGATGGAGGAGAGAAAGGATGAGGACAAACCTGAGATGCCCAATGGAAGCATCTGGCCTCATATCAACTCCAGTCCTTATGCCATGCACAAAATCAAAACATCATCTGCTTAATCTGGATGTTTTCTTCTTATCTGACTGTTTTCCTTATTAAAAGAAGCAATAATTACATGATTTAACATGAGTGAAGTCCAAGATTACATTTTCTTAAATGTGTGATGTAGATTGTGACATTGAAATCAAGGCCACCTGCTTATGTTTTTGTCATTAATAATTCAAACAGTTTTTTTTTATGAATGGGGACGGAAGTCTGCGATAGGTTTTCTTTGGTGTGCACATTACAAATAAAATAATTGTATGCTTATCAAACAGCCATCCAGGTGGAATTTGGCTTGATTTTTTTATTATCTGAAAACATATGTTCTGGGTAGTAGGCTACTGAAATAATAATATACTTGCAACACACAGAAACATAACGCAAGCAAAAGATCAATATATCCCTTTATTCAGATTTAGCAACAACTAGGCTATCCGATTAATGGCAGTGTTTTATCAGAAACTATGCAGTCAATATTTAAAAGTGCGTCGTAAAGCTTATGTGTTTTCACACAGTAATGCGAAAAAGTGGAGCATGTATGACATCCCTGAGAAGTGCATAACACACCCCAGTGATGTTGTTGCGTCCGGGACAGCGCGGTGATGATGATCTCGGAACCCATACTTGACCGGTTGTGTCTTGCTACATATTTTACAAACAAGTAGAACATCACTCGAGATGTCATTGACCTATTTACGCGACAACACAACTGTCATCCCTGTTTAGCCCCAAATTCGATATACACTTATTAAATGGCTGTCGTTTTCTCTGGAGTTTAGTGACTCCGTCTAACGAGCTGAATCGCACTCTTACGTCACTTCTGTTTGGAAGAGCGGGTGCACACTGATTGTTTTTCCCCACCCGTGTTTATTCAAAACCCGTTTTGCAAGCTAAAATTTTCCCGAGCAAGCGATCAATCGTTTCTCAAGCTCCCCGGAAGAAAGGCCAGCAGCCCGGCACGCGCGTCGAGAGGTGGAGCCTGACATCAGAAAACAGTCGCGCCGAGTTGAATGTTTAGCTTGTAAGCTAGTCGCCTGACGGCTTTAATTCAACCCATTTAACAACATTCGCGATGGAGTCTTCTTCATTCGGAATATGCGATAGCAAGTGTTTGGCCGTATCCTTTATTTGATAGCTCGGTTGTTCGTTTTCATTTTGTATGGAGCAGTAGCTGTCTCTTTTAAAGTCATTTAGCTGTTAGCCTAGCTGTAATGGTAAAAAATAACATGGATTTTCGGGTTGCTAGTGTATTAAAAGAGGCTACACCGAGTACAAATGTCATTTCAGCTGTCGTTTTCTCTCTTGTGTCAGACAGAAGTTACGCAAGTGTCTCGTGGTAACTTAAGCGTTTTGTTTATCAAAACATACTCGTATTTCTTATTTCTATAACTTGCACATCATTGCGTGACATTGTTATTTCACTTGATATGATGTGTCTGTAAGGTATAACATCATAGATGCAGTTTAATATGAAAATAGAGCTTTTAGTGATTTTTATATATATCTTGAAGTATGATGGGGATTGTTTTATGACTTACCTAATGAACTTATATAAAGTCCATCAAGTTTTTTTATATTTTGAGGGAGGGAGCAAGCACTGGAGAGCCATGAGGCGTCACACTTTCCACCCTTATCCCATTCCCTCTGCCTCCAGCTATCCAATTGAATCCTTGACAGTGATTTTTTTTCAGACCGTTAGAGGACATGTGCTCAGAAATGGACAAAAAGAACCAAGACTCCTGTCCCTGTTAGAGTGTTCTGGACAGTTCAAGTAAGTAGCCTCTCTGTTTATTTGACCCAGTTTTCTATTTCACATTTTACACGTCTTAACTGTTATACCAAACAATGTGTATAATGTGATTAGTTGCAAAAGTTAATTTTAAAGCTTGGGAAACATGAGCATCAGAGCAGCTGTTCAGTTTCTGTTAGACTTAACTGCTCATTCTGTCAGGTGGATTCATTGCTACTGCCTTGTCTGTGTTATTACATTGACAATTGTGTTTTCGTTTTTGGCCTTTTTGTCATTATTAGCAACCAAACCCATCAACACAGTCCATCTAATTGCTAGCTATCTGATGAGCATCTCTATTTTGAGAATGCAGCTGGCTTTTAACAGCCTGCTATTTATTTTTACATCTGATGGTCTTTACATATAGTAGGATACTTACTAGATATATCTCGCTCATTCAGGCTGATGTATGTTATTCTTGATTAGCAGAAAATTTAAAACGGGAAGCGCAAAGTTGGTACACCACAGCCCCAAAAGTAGAAACAATTCACAGTCGAGGTGACATTTCGAGCCTAAAAGCTTTTCATCAGACATGTTAGGCTCGAAATGTCACGTGGTCAGAACATAAGTATTTTTCTACATTTTGAACTGTGGTGTGCCAACTTTGCTCTTCCTGTGTGAAATTCTTGATTGGCAGCCCTGAAAGTTAAGCAATTCTCAGAGATCTTGAATACATTTCTAACAGTATTTTGTGTGTTATGTTTTATTAAAACATTAACACATCTGCTAGACGTCTTTCTGCAATAATTTAGTTCTTTGTATTATTATCCTCTTTTGCAAAGTCTTGGAAACACTATCATGGATTTTTGTTTAGTTTTTTTCTGTTGGAGAAATTGAGAATGCAAAAATTATATTTGTTGTAGTTTCTTATTCACTGCTGGTTTACCCAACTGTGACAACTTCTGCTTCCGAGAACCCCAGAAATGTGAATGTGAAAGAATTAGATGTGAGAATACTCTGTGAAAGATTGTGCAGTGAGGCAGTGTGGCTTTCGTTGTGTGTGGTGGATGCCAGTCTGCTGCTCATTATCCTGCATTCCACCTCAGTGTCCTAGAGCCTAATAAGCCTCACATGAGCACACAAACTCTTTAACTGCATTAAAACTGTACACACTCAGCTTTACTCAAAGCTCAAGAACTGACTGGGCAAAAGAGGTCAAAAATGTTATGTTGTGTAATGAATAGGTTCTCCTAACAATAAGAACAGTGTACACATTTGATATTTCAGACCTGCATGAGGAAGCGTTCATTGACTGACGCATTAGGCACTAGATGTAAAAGTATGCATTGAAAACTTTTATGCAGATTTCTTCTGCAGGTAGTTATGCACACCTAATTCAACTTATCAGCTCATTAGTAAAAACTTCAAGACCTCAAACATGTCAGATAAAAAAAACCTGTCAGAAACATGCAATGTTGGACCAGGATTGGGAACCACTGCGTTAGAGCAACAAAGTAATTTCACATATAGATATTGATAATAGAGTATAAGAACAAACCTAATTTGGTTATTGAGGAAACTTGTGCATGCATGAATAGACAGAATTTTCATTTTATGGTGAACTGTCCCTTTAACCTGAACTGCAAGAACATCTTTGTTTAGATCATAGTGGAAAAAAAAGTGAAAGTGATGTGACATACAGCCAAGTGTGGTGACCCATACTTAGAATTTGTGTTCTGTATTTAACCAAAAAGTGCACACACACACCCCCGGAGCAGTGGGTAGCCATTTATGCTCCGGCACCCAGGGAGCAGTGAGGGGTTCGGTGCCTTGCTTAAGGGCACCTCAGACGAGGTATTGCCGGCCCGAGACTCAAACCCACAACCTTAGGGTTAGGAGTCAAACTCTCTAACCATTAAGCCACAGCTTCCCCAGGAAGTCCCCATAGGAAGTGTAACCAGCTCATAAAAGTATATTATGTTTCATTTAGCCTGACAGGCCTTTGGGGTAGATAGGGAGTAACAATTTTGAGCTGTGTTTGTCAGTGAAACTTTAGTCTATGGCAGCTTTCATTGTCCAAGGTCCACCCATGAGGCCATTTGACTGACATGTCAATCCACCAATCACAGTTAGTTTCGTTCATCGTCACGTTTTGAGGCATGGGAATGTCTCCACAATAACAGACTGATGTGTAAAACTCTCTGACATATTTTAAAGGTTCTGTGCTGCGAACTTGAAATATTTCACATACTTTTGAAAATCCAGCATTTATTGATCCTGATAAGCAGTCGTTGTCACAGTTGTTTCCACTTTTGTGTGCCATATGCATCAGACATTCAGCCAACAGTCCGTGGGCTTCACTTCTTCACTGAGACTAGTGAAGTGTTAATGTGAGCGGGTTCCACAGTTTAACCTCGGAGAATAAGGAAATATTTTTGGCAAGAGCAGATGATATCCATCATCCCTACACTGGGCTATTATTTGTATTGATTGAATGTGAGATTGCTTAGTAAGTCTAGGCAGAATTTCCCTTGCTCATGAGTGCTGCGTTTCCTGGCAACAGCATCCATTATAGCAATTATTGTCTTCTGAGACTGAATGAGAGGGGCTCACTGGCAGCACAGAGGGGTTCTAGTCTTGCCCCATGCGTTCGCATGGCACACTCAGACAGTGAAATCTGAAGGTTTTTCCAATAATCCACTGTAATTGAATTTCCCATGAAGCGAAATGGAGGTATGACCACTTTGAGAGGAACCTGATGCCCTGGAGTTGGCACTGTTATTATCAGAGAGTGAAATATGGCCTGAAATTAGCCCTCCAATGTGCATTTAGCTTGCTGCATTTCCATAAGCTTCCCTCTACATTCGGAAGCTACATTTTTGATGAGATAAGATTATGCTGGACCATAGCGGAAATGTGAGCGATACCGTTCAAAAGTTTTACAAACGTGTTTGTAAAATTGTAGCAGTTTTCCATTTGAATAAAGGTATGAGACAAAAGTATTTTGAATATTTATTTTCTTGTGAGTAAAAAGGTGACAATCATCCAAGTTGACTGCAAAGTTAGACCAAAAAGGAAACACCCCAACTTCACATTTATACCTTCATCAAATGCGGATGCTTTGATCTCATCCATTCATAATGCATATTCAACATATATGTCCATTTAAGGTGTTCAACTATGTCCTCCAGATGAGTTTCAAAGCATTTCATGCAAATCATTTTGCATTACAAAGTAGTCAGGATGTCTAAGAAACTAAAATAAAAAAAAAATTCTCAAACCTGTCTTGCACACACATACTGCAGCCAATGGAAGCATGTCGAGACAGTCTAAAGAACACACTTTAGTACAGTGAGTCAAATAATATTAATATTTAAAACAAAAATAAAATTTCCTCCACAAAAATTTTATATATCAGTTTTGTTTCAGTAAACTAAAAAATGTATTAGCCAATGGCGATTCAGTTGCCAATATGTCTGTAGAGGGTTGTGTACAAAACACTGTTCTGCATCGTTAACATAAAAAGTTAACAAAAGTGGTGTTATTATAATTTTTTTTTTAGTGTGTTTCTTTGAAAAAAAAAAAAAAAAAAATATATATATATATATATATATATATATATATATATATATATATATATATATATATATATATATATATATATATATAATGTACATCCATACATACATACATAAATAAAATGACTTTGTGAAGCGATTTGAGAAAGGTTATGCATTCTTATGACATTTCATGGATGGATCTCTTGTTATTAGGTTGGATATTCTGGCAAACCCTGAAGCAATTGTATTAAGCCCAGTGCCCCAGCTGTCCATCCCCATCAATAAAAAATTTCAGTTAGTTCGAGGTAAGCTTCTAATGGCTGTATATATTTTACAGAAGGACTTTGTAACACTGTAAATGCATTTGCCCTCACTATAATATTTTCTGCCTGTTAAATCTCACCTTTGGTCTTTGGAGTTTTGAATGATGAAATCTCCTTCTCCTTATCAAATATTTGAAAATCATTTGGTTATGTTTTATATTTCCTGGTCCAGTCCTCTTAAAATCTTTCTCTGACTTTCTTTATTTTCCTATTTTAGAGGCTGAAGAAGCACTTCTTATTGACCTCTCAATTGACTGTAAGTTTTAATTAGCCTTTTGTTTTAAATTCTTATATTTGTTTGATTCATAGCCATTTTACTAAGTGTTTTAGTCAGTTGTGTATAGCGTTTTTGGTCAATTACATCAGCATAGAATACAAATCAAGTGTATTTCAAATAATTGTTACATAATTTACAGTTGAGTCATATCTATCTGGCCGTAAGGAGCTTATTGTAGCAGCATTCAGATTAAGCAGCTCATTGCTACTCTTAATCTAATTAATTACATTTCTGTATGAAATGTACATGTAATTATATGAAATGGTTGGAGTTTATATGCTCTATTTTTTATGTGATTTGTATACTTTGGCAGGTTTCTTAATGCATAACGCTTTGTATATTTATTAAATGATTCACTTAAGCAAAGTGCTTTTTCTAAAGAATAAAATGCATAGCTGTAATGTTTGGATGTAAATATTTGACAAAATGTTCTTCAACAGCCACGTTACGGATTCATCTTCAAGGCGAGCAAACACCAGAGCTTCTGCTGGAGCTGCAGGATGACATTCACACTCAGTCCTTCTTGCAGCATGTGACGAAAGCCAAACAGCAAGGTGATACCCCTGCACAGGATGCAGCCACAAACATCAAGCCACATTTCTTATTTATTAACTATAATAATTTATTTACCAGGTTAACCAACACCCAGATTTATAGGTTTGTTGTAATGACTGCTTCCTGGAAGAATTTGACCTTATTGTCAGACGGAAAGTTTGACTCATAACACTTTAGTTTATTTTTGGGATCGTCTTTGTTTTTTGACTTTTGTCCTTTCGACTTTTGCAGACTTTGACTTTCGTCACCTAAGCATTGTCCAGGCTGCAAATTGGGACAAAAATAGTGTAGTGTATTCCTGCCTTTACAAGACACTGTCAGTAATACTTCAAAATTATTAATTACTGATGGTAAGATAACTAAAAAACATAATGTAGAAAAAAATTACAGATTTGTAATCAAAGATTTTCAAATGTGTTTTATAAGGATGTTGAAAATAAGAAAAATCATGTCCAGATTAGTAGTAGAGCTGCCTGTACTAAAACTGTGACAATAATAAACATTCTCCACTGCTGAAGAAATTTTGAAAACCATTCACTAATGTGTAAATACATTAAACCTCACTGTTCAATGGCCCATCTATAGCTGAGAAGAGGAGTTTACCGCCCAGAAAGATGGAGCCTGTTGTACCTGTTCCAGTCCCACCTCAAAGAGGAACCTCCAAATCCACCTCAAATAACATCAGCAATAGCACTTTAGTAAAGCCCTTAAAAACAGGTATGGAAATATAAATATCTCACACAATACATTGGATTACATGGTCAGAAACACTGTAGTCAGTAGTTGCCAGTGAAGGCATTGTTATTTATAATCCTGCTGGTCTGTTCCTCTCTGTTTAAAGACTCTGCCCTCTCAATGGCCACGGATTTTGGCTTTGAACAGAAGAAGAACCAGAAAAACCGTACAGTGGCACAACGAGGGGCACCTCCTCCACCACTGCCTCCTCTTCCCCCTCGGAAGGGCACATATACACCATCGACTAATCACGCAGCAGGCCCATCCACCAAAGAAAGGCCACCATCTGCACAGAACTCCACACCTGTCAGAAATGAGTGAGTGCTACTGGTCTTAAATGCAGAAGCCTATAGGTTTTCAGCTGGGTTGAACTGAAATGCTGTTTGTCGTTACAGATTTCAGTCTGTAGACCGTTCCAGTTCCTGGTCTGACAGCCCGTCCAACTACACAATGAGACAGGCCATGATGGGCACCCACATAGGGTCAAGGGAAGGCTTGCTCAAGTATCGCCTCAGCAAGAAGGAGAAAGAATATGTGGATATTAAGAACTTCAGGTAAATGTAACATGCCTGGAAACGTGTCATTGATTTTATTTAGACTGATTCCTGGTATTTAATTGAGTTGCTGTTTTACAGGTTCTTTATTGGCACGTGGAATGTGAATGGTCAGTCTCCTGACAGCAGTCTTGAGCCTTGGCTGTGCTGTGACCCGGACCCTCCAGATGTCTACGCACTGGGGTGAGTCCTTTTGGAGCATGGGGAAACCTGTTTGAAAACAGTCATTATAGCTGCAGTTTTGTGACTCCAGTGGGACAGGCATAAATATTTCACCCATAAAAGGTCGTCGTACATTTATTAATTGTCCATTCGTATTTTCGTTGATTATGTTCATGTTGATTTGTTCTGTTTTTCGGCAGATTTCAGGAGCTGGACCTGAGCACAGAGGCCTTTCTCTATATGGACTCATCCAAAGAACAGTTATGGGTTGATGCAGTAGAGAGAAGCCTCCATCCTAAAGCCAGATACAAACGGGTGTGTTCAACATTTAAAATGCAAAGGACAGTCTAGTCTTTCCTGTGGTCAGCTGAAGAAAGTATGTGGTGCTTGTTTTGATTTCATGTGAACCTTTAATGAGGCTCTTCATCCTGTCTTCAGATCCGTATCATTCGCCTAGTGGGAATGATGTTGGTGGTGTATGTCAACAAGGAGCACAAACAACACATTCGAGAGGTGGCTTCAGAGTCTGTTGGAACTGGCCTCATGAATAAAATGGTACATTTGAATTTGTAACAATAGGTAGTGGTTTGTCAAAACAGGAAGTACCTTTAGCCTATAGCTTGGCATATAATGTGTATCTTTTATTGTATTTGCTTATGGTGTAATCTTAGAGTGGTGTAGATTACAGAAATGACCACAAAACGAATATGCTATATCCCTTCTATCAGTAGATCAGTATCCGTTAACCCTCTTTTATTACTCCATTATTATAGGGGAATAAAGGCGGAGTAGCAGTGCGTTTTGTGTTCCATAATACCAGCTTCTGCTTCGTAAACTCTCACTTGGCAGCTCATGTGGAAGACTATGAGCGGCGGAACCAGGACTACAAAGACATATGTGCCCGCATGAGTTTCCACCTGCTGGAATACCCCCCTCTCAGTATAGTCAAACATGAGTGAGTGTCACCACAATCTAGTTAACCAGTGAAGCCATTTTGAAGCTGATTTCCTTAAAGCTTTAAAGCTAATATTGGCTCAGTATTTAAATGATTCAGTTGTTATGATTTCCTCTCTTAAGTGTGGTGATTTGGCTTGGAGATCTCAACTACAGGCTATGTTTGCCTGAAGCTGGGGAGGTAAAAAGACTTATTGAGGTAAAAGAGCTAAGGAGGCTTCAGGAGTATGATCAGGTGAGACCTTTCAGTGAAGCTACTTTCTTATAATATTTTAGAATTTGAATAATGTTAGTTATTAATATGTTTTTATTAAAAGCTCAAAAGTGATTTCATCAGTGGTTTCTTTACGTATGCACTCCACTGTATTTATCTGGTTTTAGGCTATAATTTGTTGCTTCCTCTTTGCTTTTTCTGGTGTGTGTGTATATGGCATTTCTTTCAGTAGTAGCCAAATATAGACTGACTTCCATTTTTGTTCTAAAAGCACTCTTAATAGCATCTTCTGTTTCACTTTGCCAGCTGAACATTCAGAGAACTACCAAACGTGCCTTCACCGACTTCATGGAAGGGGAGATTAATTTCATCCCAACTTACAAATATGACGCTAAATCAGACCAATGGGACTCAAGGTAAAGTTCTCAGAGATTAGGACCTCCTCTTTTATACATCCTTGTTTGATGATCTCAAAATGAAAAGAATTAGGTTGACACTTCATGATTTGGTATTTGTCATCCACAGTGGAAAGTGTCGAGTCCCTGCCTGGTGCGACCGTATCCTGTGGAGGGGGAGCAGCGTGAAGCAGCTCCAATACCGCAGTCACATGGAGCTGAAGACCAGTGACCACAAACCTGTCAGCGCTCTCTTCAGTATTGGGGTGAGGTTTACTTCTTTCATCATGCTCCAATAAAGAAGTTGAGAGCATCACATTGATTTTATGTGTCCTGCAGGTGAAGATGGTCATTGACCAGCGCTACAAGAAGGTGTTTGAAGAGATTGTGCGGGACATGGACAGGATGGAAAATGACTTTCTGCCCTCTTTGTCCCTTACACGACGGGAGGTGAGTAATGACAGAGAACCAGACAGAGGAGTGTATCCTCTGACAAACTCTCTCTGCATTGATCCACTGGCCTGCCTCCAGGCTTTCTGAGATCCCACTATATATCAGAGGAAGATTGATAATGTTTGCACTATTTTAGCATTTCTCTGGACAGTGAGTGGATTATGGGCTGAGCACAGTTAAATATATCATAGCATCCACATAAATGTTAAGCAGGACAGCTGTTTTTTAACATTTATCATACTAAGAAAAGTTTTGAGTGCTAAATAAGCATATTAGAATGATTTCTCACTAATCAGCTTTGCCAAAAACATGTTATATCTGTTCTTTATCCCATAGTTCAGCTTTGAGAATGTGAAATTTCGTCAGCTCCAGCGTCAGAGTTTTCTCATCACTAATGATGGACAGGTCCCTTGCACATTCGCCTTCATTCCCAAACTCAATGATTCTCAGTACTGTAAGCACTGGCTTCGTGCTGAGCCCAGCGAAGGGGTACTAGAACCTAGTGAGTATCTCATATGGCATCCAAACAAATTTAATGTTATAGTTGACAAGTACAAAGTTTTTTGATAATGTCTTCCTTTTACATCCTTTTTTAAATGCAATTTCATGGCTGGACTGCCATGTCAGCTGCCCAAATATAGTTGGAAAAACAACATATGATGTGTCATTTAAATTGTTTGATTCATGTGCAGACTGAGCATCCTTTATTTAGTCTGTGTATTATTGTTTCTTGCAGATGAGAAAATGGAGATCTTCCTGGAGGTGTATGTAAGTAAAGACTCTGTGACGCTGCTAAACTCTGGTGAGGATAGAATCGAGGACATCCTGGTTCTTCATCTGGACCGAGGGAAAGACTACTTCATCACTGTGGCGGGAAACTACCTGCCCTGCTGTTTCGGCACATCTTTAGAGACCCTGTGCCGTATGAAGAAGCCCATCCGTGAGATACCGATCACCAAACTCATCGATCTGGTGAGGCACAGGCCGCAGCTTCAGTTTATTAGATGGATTAGAACCTCAGAATGGCCGACATTTCAAAAGCACAGCTGTTTTCTTCCTTTCTTTGCCAGTGGAAGGTCATGACAAAGAGTGGCAAGGAATTTTGCTTCCAGATTTTAGATAAGAGAAGATGTTCAGGTTAGACATGATTCTAATTTGAGGCTAGAATGAGGAAGTCATGTACAGGAATACATTTTATGGGATGCAGGTTTTTCAGTAGCAATAGGTCATCATGCAAACCACCCGTGCTGTTCGTAACTGTTCCATTTGCCGCTATATTCTCTGTAATTTAGAGAGTTGCAATCATCTTTAGTTATTTTCTGTTTCTATCTCTGCTGTTCAGTGATAAGCTTTGATTGCTAAAAGATGCTAATCTGTGATTATGCAATACTGGCTCTGTGTTCTCACTGATTACGCAATGTTTCTCTATTATCTTATCTCTCCTCATTTCTGTTACTCTTTTCTTCTCTAACTACTTCTTTCCGACCAATCATTCTGGGTCTGCATGACTCAGGGAGAGGATAGCTGCATGGAAAAGGTAAAGTCCCTCTTCATCCACGGAAAAGACTATTATTTTACACAATAGGATAGCTGCAATTATCATGACCTACATGTGTAATTGAGGGTGACTTTGTCCTGTTATTAAATGTTTGTCCCAGTGTGACAGTGTCTCGATGTGCTTGCCCATTCCTACAGGTCAGCTTGCTGCAGTCAATCTGCTGGTTCAGGCTAATGAAAGTCTGAGACTTGAATCTCTCAGCTTGAATGCTGCCCCTCCTTTTCCCACCCTGCTCACTGCTCACCAGCCAGCGCTATTAGATTAGTAGAGAGAGAAAGCAGCTCACAGCATGGTGAAACCAGCCTCACAACTCAGTGTTTGTAATTTGGAGTCGACTGTTCTTTAGATTTGTTTTTGCTTCTGTGGCTCAGCATGAGTTGTATTCTTACTAATTGCATGAGTCCCCTTATATTGTTCAGTGGTGTTGGGGCTGTAGCTGTTCTCCATGTAACATGTTTCAGTGTGTGTATAAGAGCGAGGAATGTTATATGTCACCCTTTTTCAAATATCACATGGATTAATTATTATATAATGTGTTATATATTTTAAAGTTTAAACACAGTGGTTATTCTCCAAGTTGTACAAGAACCATCTTAACAGACATCTATATTTTTAAAAGCAATTTCCACAAAAGGGTTCAAATAAAAACAACAACATTGCGTTATAAATAATATTACATTATATAAAAGTTTTTAACAATAATTATAAAATAATGTTTCTTGAGCTGCAAATCAACCTATTAGAAAGATTTTTGATCCTGAAGACTAAAGTAATGGCTGCTGAAAATTCAGCTTTGCTATTAAAGGGATAAATTACTTTTAAAATATATTAAAATAGGAAACCGTTATTTCAAATATAATAATATTTCACACTATTGCATCAAATAAATGCAGCTTTGGTGATCGGAAGAGGCTTTCAAAAATGTAAGCATTTAAAAATCTCTAAACCTTTAATAGGTAGTGTATATACAGAATAAGTAAAAATTATATGTTAGTGGTTTCTCTAATATTCAAAAACTTCTTTAAATGATGTAAATTCTGACTGTGACAATTTGAATTATTTATTTATTTATTTTTTTAGTTATTTTGGCAAAAAAGCATGCAGTTTCACTTAACTAAAGATTATTTAAACTTCCGTAAATGTCAGTGTTTTATGATTTGAAATGTTGAATACAGTTGAGAAAGAATAGTTCAACAAAAATATAGGATCTAGTGCTTTAAAAAAAAAAAAACTGAATAATGGAACACCAAAATAGTGAAAAGTGCTACAATATATAGATTGTGATAATTTTCTCAATTTCACAGGAGAAATCCAGGATGAATTTCTTGTTGGACAGTGCAGAAACCGAGGATAAACCTCTGAAGATTCCCAAAGAGGTCTGGTTGCTTGTTAATCACCTCTATACCAAGGCCTGCCAGCAGGTAAATAAAATAAAGCATCAATCCACCAATGATTAACCATCACATCTTAAATTACTAACGAGTTTTCTTTTTTCTTTCTTTTTTAAACACACAGGAGGACCTTTTTCAGACCCCTGGCCTGCAAGAAGAGCTACAAAATATTATTGACTGCTTGGACACCAGCATTCCTGAATCCATCCGTATCCTTTCCCACCAAAAGATATACAAAATATGTTTATAAATGGAAAGGACAAGTTTTTCCCAGCAGATAGATTGGCTCTGAGAGTTACGTAGAATAGAAATGCTAATGTCTGTCATTTGAGTGAATGTGACCGAGTGGCTCCCTTTAAAACTGCTCTGACTGGCTGGACTCTCCCACATAATTCATCCCTGTGCTGCTGAGAGACTGAGAATGTTTCCTCTGTCCTACTGTGATTGTGCTAGAGCATCCCTGGAGATTCTGTGTAATTTCTTTTCTCTCCTGTCTTTTTCCTTTTTTTTTCACTGCCATATTTTCTCTCCCTGATGCTAAAATGTGCATTCTCACCGTTCACCGTGGTTCTCCTTGACTGTTAGTTAGCTGGCTCTAATCACTCAGTTGCCGAAGCACTATTGATCTTCTTGGAGGCTCTTCCTGAGCCTGTGCTGTGTTATGAACTCTATCAGCGCTGTCTAGAATGCTCTCATGACAGCCGCCTGTGCAAACAGGTAAACATGCATGCATGGCAGTAAGTATATTGGTAGGTTTAAAACTGTGTGTTTAATTTGCTATTTGTGGTAGGTCTGGCAATCTATGTACGTTCTTATTTCAGTTCCATTTCACAAGCTCTCTGTTTGTTTCTGCATTCAGTGTGTTTTGATTCAGATTCATTTGGGTGTGTTTCATTGTCCATTTTGCTTATATGTAAGAGATTGTCTAACAACGATGGGGTCTAAACTATGAAGTTCAGTTGCTGTTTTTGATAATCAACAAAAACAAAGAGTAAACTTTAGCATTTCTTTATATATATTTATATAAAACAAAAGTGTATATAGAGATTATTTTTTTCATTGAAGTTTATACCTTAATTATTAATACGTGACCCTGGGCCTCAAAACCAGTCTAAAGGTAAATTTGTAACAACAGCCAGAAATACATGGTATGGGTCAAAATTATATTTTTTTTCTTTTGTATCAAAAATCAGTAGGATATTAAGTAAAAAAAAATCACATTTCATGAAGATATTTTGTAAATTTCCTACCATTAATTTATTAAAACATATATATATTTTTTTCAATAATATATGCATTGCTAAGATATTCATTTGGACAACTTTAAAGGTGATTTTCAATCTTGATCTATAAATCTCAATAAAAAAAAAAGTTCCCTTATGTGTTCCAGGGTCATATATTATTATTATTTAATTGTTTTTATTTTATGCTTTTATTCTGCAGGGTAGCATTTAATGACCAAAAGTGACCAGTAATGACAGTCTTTCAAATAAATGCTGATCTATTGAACTTTCTATGAAAAAAAAAATTCATATTATAAAAAGTGTTTAAAATTGTAAGAATATTTCACCATATTTCATTTTTGTTCTGTATTTTTAATTAAAAAAAAATGCAGTATGTATTGTATATATAAAATATATACATGTCTCAACCATCCAACCACAAGCTTCCAATATAGAGTAGCTTCCAAAAGTCTGAGTGGAAATTCTTAGATTCTGAATTTATTTTAAACCAAGAAATACAGTTTAATGATTAATTCTTTGTTTTACTCTAAATGGCAGCTCATATCTCAGCTCCCACGAGCCCATCGCAATGTGTTCCGCTACCTGATGGCCTTCCTGAGAGAATTACTTAAACACTCGATTGACAACAACCTGAACGCCAACCTCCTAGGTGAGTCTGACTTTCTTAAGTGCCAGCAGACTGTAGACATACAGGTACATTACCGTTGCATCTCTTCTTGTATCTCTTCCCCAGCTACTCTCTTCGCAAGCCTCCTCGTTCGGCCGCCTCCCAACCTCGCTTGCAAACAGACGTCACACGACCGTCAGAAAGCCAGCGACTTCATACTGGGGTTCCTAATGGGAGGCGATGAAGACTGAGGAAGAGGACCGCGGAATGAGTTGTCATGCCTTTTCTCAGAGGTGTTCAGATTGAGCAAAAAGACATTCTGTTTGTAGCTGGTCTTCTGGGAGAATTTTGGGCCACCCTGCACTAAGATGACTGACTTGCCTCCATGATGAAAGTTTGACACACAGTTTTGCACAGACACTGCCCATTGGTTACGTTTCGTTATTCTTCTGTTCCTGCTTCAGATGAATAGGTGTCAGTTTATCTCCGTAGTATGAATAACTACACTTTAACCCTTACAAACCTCATCTTTTTGACTGTAGCATCTATAAGGCTATGTGCAACCACACTTTCTCTGGTTTTGTCCTCTGGATCAGAGTGCTGTAATGCCAAATCCAATATTCCCGAGCAGATTTGACTGAATGTGTTAGAAGTGACTCACAGGCACTCAAAAACATGACTTTGTTACTCTAAAGGAAAGCTATGTTGACTGCTGCTGCCTGGGTTAAATGCTCCGTCAGAGCACACTTTTCCATCCGTCTCATGCTCTATTCCTTTTCTCCTTCAAAAATGACCTTGACAGAGAATTGTTTCCTACATGGGGACTTTGACAATTGACTACCTTTTGGAGTGGAGGAGAAGTCTGGACTATGATCTGAATCATGATGACTCAGCTGGTATTGTCCAATGTGGTGTGCACATGTTATTTATGTTTTTCTGTCTCCCACACAGTTGTCCTCAGCATTTTGCATTTGGATGTCCTCCACAGATGAATATAAGTCTGTTATCTGTAAGAAACACGCTCTCCGGTCTCCTCCTCTGTCCGTTATGATGGCACAACCATACCCATAATTCTAAGTCACCTTGAATAATGGCAACAAGGGGATGAGGTTGCCTTCATTAGATCTGGACTCTGGGTCTGAAGCGTATTCTTTTGAGGTCTTTCTCTGTTCTGGATCCTGTTGTGTTACAGAGACGTTAAAATTTTAACTGATGTGCTCAGTGGGTCTGGTCTTTTATCTGTCGAGTCTTGTGATGAAGACTGAGTCGTGGTCCTTCTATTTATATGTATGTTGAGTGTTAACTAACTAACCCAGACTGGGATGATTTTATGTACGTTTAGAGTCTTCGTGTCCTCTGTTGGTGTTGTTTCAGGTTACATTTACACGTTCTGTTTCCGTGTCGTGACATACCGGCATAAGTTTATCTCTCTTGATCTCATAGAATTCTGCTGGTTTTTAACTTCTTGTGCCAGTCAGTCTGGTTTAGTACTACAGTGCGTAAAGAGGAAGTCTCCTCTGTTGTACTCGTATTATTCATCCCCCCCAATGCTAAAATATTATTGTAGCACAAACCACACAAGCTGTTTCCCCACAGTGTGTGTGACATTGTTGCCTCTGTCCATTAGCAACATTTCCTCAAAATCTCACTGGAAATGTTTTGCGTGAGTCTTGCAACTTGGAAAAAGTTTTCTGACCAACTCATTCTGCCCTCCCTTACTGTCAGAAAAAAAAAATGTGCAGAAATTGTAGTTTTAGGCAGAAATGTGAACAAATTGTAGTTTTAGGCATAAAACTTGTGATAGTACACTTAAAGAGGAACTTTTGTACCTTATCTACCCCTAAAAGCTACATATTAGTACCGAATACGTACCTTTTATGTATTACTGTGTACACTTTTAGGGTTAAATAAGTTACAAAGATGTGATTGAGGTACTGACCCAGTGACAAGCTGTAACAATTCCTGAGATTGTTGAAAACTCTTAAGTAGTGATGTTCTGTGAATGATATTGGCTGTGGTTTGAAGTCATCCAATGATCTCCGATGCCTCAATCTCTTCACATCCTGTGACATGTTTACAAGCCCCCTGTGTCTGAGCTTTCTGTTGGCCTTAGTTTTTTCTCATTTCTGCTTTGGGAAGGGCCGCAATGGACCTCATCTTTCTTATTCAAACATTTCTCGCCTGATATCATTCTTTTCATTGCCAATAGATGATGTTCCTGGGAGGACCTCATTGCAGAAGACTGAATCAGAGGATCAGAAATACAGATGGCCATTACACAGATTTCTGGTGTGCTGTAATCACCACCCTGCCTGTTTGTTTATTGTTGTGACCTGTCTTTCTATATCCTTTCGGTTTTTGTAATGATGTCTCTGGTACTTTGCAGATGGATACTTGCACATACTTTGTTTTATTTGTGGGGAGGGGCCGGGCATCTAATTTATTCAATGAAATAAAGACAATATGATGACGCTATTGGGTTTCTTGAAAGGTTTTTTTTTTTTACTGGTGCTTGCTAAGTCTGTAGTATTATTATTTTAATTATTATTATTATTATTATTGCTCAAATAAGTAATGCTAGTGCAACCTTTGTCATTGTCCCAGTATAACTGCTTTCTGAAGGAGTGGCCTCCAGTCTCTAAATTGTTTCTGCTCCATGTGAAAGGTTTATTTTCTGACGCTGTTGCTCTAGTTAGTCCACCTTGTGTTCAGTGAGAGATCCCACATGTGCCTGTGACATTCTCAGCACCGGCGTCTATAAAGACCCCCGGTTTGTGCAGTTGTCATCTCTTCTTGCTGTCCTGCTGCTGTCATGGCCCTGCTGAGAGTGTCTTCCTACCGTAAACTGTTTGAGGAGGAGCAGTGGAGCCAGGCTGCAGGACGCTGTGGAGTCCAGGCCCGCTTCACTGCCAGGTCAGTGCTTACAGATCTAAGAGCCTTCACGTATGCTTTTTTTGAACCCTAGATTATGAAGATCTAGTAAATCAGCATAGAATTGCTATATTGGCATTTCGGAGCATTTGTCAGTATAAATGGATTAAATTTCATCTTCATTTAAATGGTTTTGCTTTGTTTCTAAAAGAATGAATTTATGGTTTGCTTCTCAAACCAGAAGTAGTATTTGTCATTGTTGTTTTTAAATGAGGTTTATACATAATCTCAAAGCTAAATAGGCTTTCCATTAATGTATAGTTTGTTAGGAAAGAACAATATTTGGCTTAAATATAAAAAAATCTAAAAATTGAGAAAATTGCCTTTCAAGTTGTCCAAATGAAGTTCTTGGCAATACACATTACTAATAAAAAATTAGGTCTGATGTAATTATGGTAGGAGATTTACAAAATATCTTCATGGAATATGATCTTTACTAAATATCCTAATGATTTTTGTCATGAAAGAAAAATAGATAATTTTTTGTACCCATAATTTTTTTTTTTTTTTTTTGCTGCAAATATACATAGGCTATTTATGACTGGTTTTGTGGTCCATGGTCACATATGTAAATGTTATGGGTTAATACAGTTTTAAAAAAATAAAATAAAATAATTTGAAAGAAGCTGCATTTTAATAATAAAAAAGGGCAATATTGTTAAATGTTACAATGTAAAGTTATTGTTTTCTGTTTTAATATTGTAAATGGTAATTTATTACTGTGATGGCAAAGCTGAATTGTATTGCTGAAAGCTGAATTGTAAACTTACAAAGGGATTCAATTAAAAGAACATGTTTGTTTAGATCTGATATTTACCTACTGATTGTACCAGAATAACTAGATCATAACACTAAGAGACTCAAATGGCTTTTGAAAAAAGTTATCTTATAATAACTATGGGAGGAAAAACTAAACTAAACTGAATCATGTAAACAGTGACTTCACTCTTCCTTCTTTCTCTGGTTTCTAAATAAACTACAAAAATATGTTATCAGTTAAGCTCTTTTATGCTTCAGTATTTCCTCTTTTTCCTTCAGCATTGTTTGCTTATGCTTGCATTGAAAATAAACAAGCCGTTGCAGACTTCGGAAAGCTTTCAGTGTGTTTGACAGGGGTGGAGTTTCAGTGCGTGAATGTCCCGAGCTGGATTTTGCTGCAGCTCGTGCCCTAAACAAGGAGGGTGTGGCACGATTTGTCAGTGAACGCTCCGTCATCGCCGGCCTCAACGATCGCCTCGCAGGCCTCATCGACGTGGTGAGCCATATGAACATTTCCACATCTTACACACCCAAGGTTCTGCTGGCTAACAACCAGCTGTGCTCATGCTGCATCTAATGGGTTCCCTGTGTGTCCCAATTATCATATTTCCATGATGTTTAATGGGGTCAGTCATTTCCTGAGGGTTTGAGGAAAATCATATTAAGGTCATGAAGATGCTGCAGTCACAGTGTCCTCTACTGCGTGGAATAATAATATACAACAGTTTGAGCATAAGCAATTGCAATTATACATGTCCTCTACTTTTGTGACTATTGTAGGTTCGGTGTCTAGAAGAGGAGAATGAATCTCTGGAGGCAGAGATTCTTGAGCTGGAGGAAATGCTGGAGTCGGAGCAGATCTCCTCCAGCACCGTCAGCATCAGCGGTCCTGTGGACTACAGTTTAGAGGCTGTGATAGAGAGGCTACGGAAAGAGAAGGTACCTCTCAGAAACTCCAGCGTGGGTGGTGCTGGATGTTTATGCCTAACTTGATGTAATTAAATTAATAAGTCGCGTTTTTTCTTTTCAGATGTCATTGTTTCTTGAACACGTGATTTATTTTATTGGTTCTTTCATTGCTGCTGGCCTTTCGTTTCCCATAGGAGCTGATTTTATGCAACACGGAGGAGCTGAAGGGTGAGCTGCGGCGTCTGCAGATGAAATACGATCAGGTTGTTGAGCACAAGAGACTCCTCCAGCAAGAGCGAGAAGATGTTTCTGTGGTAATGCCGTGAATACTGCAGATGTTATTTGATATGTGGTGTACATACAGGCCTTAAATGTTTTTGGACACTTTCACCACATTTAAAGTAGAATTTCACTGGTTTTGATGCATTCTAATATCAAGCCAACCCTTTGAAGAAATGATACATGGTCTTTCCTCAGAACTAACATTTTTATTTTCACTTCTCTTGTTATTTTTGTGGTTTATTTTTAGACCAACTGCTCTGAGATCGTTTTTAGTGGATGTGTCAGTTTCCCAATTCGCACAGAATAAACCACTAGAGAAAATATATCAAATATTGCTGGTATGTTTTACTCTGTGGACACATTAACTATGGACGAGTTTGACAAACACAACATATCCAGTACTGTTTTTATTTTGATTTACTACTCCTACTAGTAACATTACTATTACTGGTATTTTTAGCATTTTAGTTTTAAGAATTTATTTTTTTAAGCTTTTTATTTAATATTTTAAATTATTTTAGTTTAGTTACCAAAAATAATTTTAAATCGTTTTGATTTAAGTTAACAATAACAACACTTATCAAATTCCTACCAGATTCAAGTCTGCATTAATACACCAGGATACAAGCTTTTAAATAAACTTTTGCGAAGTTCTACACTTTCCCTGCCACTAGATGGCAGTGTTAGTCTGTGCTGTGGGTGGGGCGGGGTGCTCTGACTCCAGTGGAGGTGTGTGAAAGTCCCTGGAGTGGCACAGCACAGCTGCTGCTCCCAGATCCACTCTGGAGAGTCCTGATTACAGGCCCTGCTGACTCCCGGCCAGCGGCCACTCTGAAACCCGAGCTTCTTTCTGTAGAAACCACTCTGTCACCCCAAAGATGTCAGAGCACATCTCCAGTAAAAGAGCAGATGTGGGAAAGCTTTCACCGTGCCTAATACTCATTCATTCAGCCTCTCATATCTCCTAGATGCAACAGAGCAGGGCTTAGCTCTCCGGCTGGGCTGAGAGGAGAAAGGAGGGTTGGAGGGAAAGAATAAAACAGGAAAAGAACCAAAGAGGTAGTCACTAGGATAATATATGAGAGGGGTTGCAGCTGTATAAATAATATACTTTAGAGACATAAGCATGCAATTTTGTATTTTCGCTAGTTTGAATTCACTATTCTGGTGTTAACTGGCATTTTAAAGAAGCGATGATAATGATTAAATGAAAAGAAAATGGCATGAGAAAGCATAATTTTAAAGCAACTCACTGGAATGCGTCCACCATAGTGTATTTTAGCCCTTCGGCAATGTAGAATAGAGGAAGCAAATCGGCATCGAAACGCTGTCTAGACTCTCTCCAGTACTGGGCTTGTGTTCACGCTGAGATAACGGGAACAGCGGCCACTGTGCCAATTCTAGGCTCCAGGGAAGCGTGTGTGTGCAATGCGCTTCCTCTGCCGCCCAGACCCACCGTCACACTGCAGCATTCGCATGCAAATGCTTTCATTCTGAGTAATTGAATTCATCGCCAATTAATCAGGCACTTAAGATACCCAGATGAGCCGAATAAAGCACGGCTTTGTCTGAACGTTGGATGTCGGGCTGCGTATGTTGATCTCTTCTTCCCTGCATTGCAGTCTTTGCTGGGGAAAAACCTGGTGGCACTGATGATGCTCACGATAGAAGATGTTGGGGGGTAAGAGCTTGGTGTTTGAATTGACTTTTATTTCCATTGCCATGCTCAGGAGGTGGATGCAATTACCACTGACTGCCTGGCCCTTCGAGAGCAAGTGGCCATCTATGAGGAGCAGCTGGCCGCCATGGACAGGCAGCACGAAACGGTAAGGCCACGCAGAATATTGCATCAATAACACTTCTTGTTACTTCTTAGTTGTGATCAGAAAGGGCCATTTTGCTTTAGATCTCTGAATTCCTGGAATGGTCTTCTGGGGGTTTCGCCATTTAAAAGCGTCTCCTCTGATCGTAAGTGGAACAGGTTTTGTGCGGAATGGAGACTGACAGGAAACACGGTCCTAAAAACACAAAATGAAAGAATATAGTATATGGGGAGTCTGTGGGTACTCAAGTGCTGGAAACAGAGAAATATCCATTGACCTCCCTGTGGGACGTGCGGCATAACTCACAGTTCAAGCGAATGAAGTGAAAACAGAAGTTTTGTCTTGTTTTATTAACTGCTATTATTATCTTGATACATCTGCCACTCTCTCATTATTCATGTTGAGGAGAACAAGCTGAGACTTGGACTCAATCTCCTTTTCATGAACACTTCATCAGGCCCAGATTAATGAACCGCTAGCCCTTTCTCGCACGGGCAGATATTGTTACCTGAGGAGAAACAGAAAGTCATAATGTTGTTTTGTCCACAGAGGCTGGGGAAATTGTGTGAGCCCAGGACTCCGGATGAAGGTTCTCCTACTGTATCCCTGCAGTTCCCCTCCTTTGATATCTCTCCAGCCATCATGGACATCAAGGAGCACTATGGCACACTAGCTCAGAGCCTCAAGGTGAATTACACATAGAGACATAGACCCTCTCAATAAATATTGACATTGTAAGTACAAGCTAAATTGACAGCGCTTCTATCATATACACTGCTGTTCAAAAGTTTGGGTCAGTAAGTTTTTAAAATAAATTTATTCAGCAAGGATGCACTATATTTATTAAAAGTGACAGTTCAGACAGTTAGAATGTTAATAAATGAATGCTGTACTTTTTAACATTTTCTCAAAGAATCCTGAACAAAAGGATCACGGTTTCCACAAAAATATTAAGCAGCAGGAATGTTCAGCGATGATAATAATAATGAGGAAGATTTATGAAAGATCATGTGGCACTGAATACTGGAGTAATGGCTGCTGAGAATTAAGAGTTAAATTTATTAAAAATAGAAAACACTTATTTAAAGATGTAATATTTAACAGTTTTTTTTTTTGCTGTATTTTTGGTCAATGTCTGCCTTGACTTCTTTAAAGAGACATATAAAAGACAATGTTCAGTTCAATTCAAGTTTATTTGTATAGCGCTTTTCATGATGCAAATCATTGCAAAGCAGCTTTACAGAAAATTAAAGTTTCTACATTGTATTTATTAATAGATTATCTCAAGTGGATGTCCATATGACAGAAATGTATGGTAAAAATCAATCAAAATCAGTTAATGTAATATACTAATAGAATAATATATAAGATAATAAAAGTAAACAGCATTCCAGGGGGTTCAAAGGCCTAAATTTAAAGCTCATTTAAGCACTTAAAGTCTTTAGTTAAAAAAATATATATATTATTTAAGCTGTAAAGTTAAGATAACATTTATATTGTCTTTATATTTTTTGCAGTGGGACTAGTATTTGTAATATCAACATTTTCACATAATGTCTGTTTAGTTATCATCCCTGAAACATTCCTTTTAAAGGATTGGTTCAGCAAAAAAAGTGCTTCATTCTGTGGCACAGAAAAGGAGAAATGTAGCATAATGCTCATGCTGCTCTTATTCATATTATGAAAGTGAATGGACAATATCAAGCACTGCAAAATGATCTAGAAGGATTAAATGACACAAATGATGACAGAATCGTCCTTCTGGGTGAGCTAACCTCTTAACACACCACATTGTGGCAAGTATGCTTGTGTTTTTACTTCCTCTTTCACACTTTACTTCAGGGGACAGTTTTGTTAAACGGAGAGCTCTGTCCACATCTAGCACAGAGCACTATTGTCCCCTCTGTGTCGTTTGAGGAGTGAGGACTCTCTAAAGGTCATCCTACAGCACCAGTGCCCTTTAACCTCATTTGCCCCAAAAGTGGCCTGCTCTCGACCAGGGTCACGGCGGTAATCAGAGCTCTGGAGCCCTTCCCAGGCGTCTATGCAGAATGAGTCTGGAGAGGAGAAGAGAGCACTTCTACAAGAAGACACTGGAGAGCCTCTATAGTCTATTAGAGACTTCTAGTGTGTGTATGTGTGTGGGTGTAAGATAAGCAGGCCAAGAACAACTCCTGCTCTTGTGCCAAAAGTTGTACATGCACAAAAACCAGCTCACACATGCACAAACGCATCCTTTACCACCCCTCTCTATTTTCATTTGCTCTGCTTTTCTATTCATTGCTCGCTCTCAGGTGGTCTCAGAACCAAAAACTAGTGCTTTGTTTCATTAGCGCCGCACAAGGTCCAATTGTTTCGCTCACAATTGATATTGATTGGCATTTTGGGGAAACAGTAATTGTAGGCTGATTTTTGACTGGTTGCACCTGCTCACCTGATGGGCCTTCATTTGCTCTTCTTTCTTCTGGGAATAATCAGTGATTCATCTTCACCGCCTGCAGTCTGCAGAACTTAATGGGTGGCAACTCTTCTTCAGAGATGGAAGAAACTTAAAGCTGTGAACCTTTCCTGCTTTTCAGTTTGAGTTCAGAGCCTCGAGCGCTGCAGGAAAGGAGAAGGAGGAGCAGCTGGCTAAGTTGACTGGAGGAGAAGTGAAAGACGTCTCCAAAGAGACTGATGTGAATGTCCTCAAGAACTTGGTGAGTGAGTTTACCATTTAAAAACCACTTCAGGGCTCCAGGCTGCTACCAAAATGGTTGCAAATTAGGCAAAAAACAAAACCTTTGGACAAAAATTTACATTTTTGTCACATTTGGTGGCAATTTACAAAACCTAGTTTTAGTTTATGCAGATATCGTCTCATTAAGAGTGCATACCCTACTGTTTCCTACATGAAATAATGAACACCATCTGATTTACACACAAATTATTCTTATGATCCAGTACAGAATGGTCTTAAACGTGCCTGTGAGTTAGCAGATTGAATCAGACTCGCTTAGTGAATCGTTCATCGTAAGCCTAAGTTGATTGTAGCTGGTTTCATGGGTCTACAATGTACTTAAACTTACGATGCTTTTGAGAAACGCAGCCCAGAACTGTTACTGAGCTCACAATAAACTGTTATATTGTTTGTGATTCTAAGAGAACTGGGAACTATATGTTGTAATGAAAAATGTAGTTTTGTTATTATAAATTAAATATGCTAACAGTCTCATTGATTGGTTAGTAGAGTATAGTAACATCCAATAATGTTGAATTGATTGTACAGGAAACTTTGTTTGGTAGTAGTTATATTTCACTAGACAATTCATCAGACAAGTTGGCCAAAATATCACTGTTTTTGAAGAAATAAAATAAAAGCATAGAGGTAGAGGTGCTTGTCCATATTTGTCTTGCTGTTTTGAGCTCTTATAATCGCTGTGGTCACAGAACAATAATTTAAGGGATTTGGCCCTACGTTAAACTGTGGTTGTGACTCTCAAGCCTGTGCGGTGTGTACATGGCCACAGCTTAACTCCAATGATTGACCTGAACACCCACCACCTCAACAGCTCAGCATCAGACGTGAGTTCCTGTGTCAGCCCTAATGCTGAAAATCAGCGTTTAGGAGAGCAGGCGAAAGCTGAGGAGTTTTTGTGGGGGATGGTGTTTCACAGTGCAGCGTCCTCAGTCAGACTGACAGCTGAGAAATAAAGTAAGAGAACTCCTGCTGCCCCGAGTGTTTATTCTGAGAGATAGGACCAGGAGTTTGTGAGGAGTGTATCGTCTCTAACAGTGTTTATCTTCCTCACTGTCTTCCATTATGAACAATACATTTCACAGTCTGCCGACGCACTCTCATCCCCAATCATAAACTTCATAAACTTCACACATTCCTGCAGTGCCTAGGGAGACAGCAAATCGCAGTGAGCCGTAATAAAATCTCACCTGTCAGCCTCCCTACCCGACAGGAAGAGAAACTTTAGGTTGAGAAAAAAAAAGAGGCAGGGAAGAAAAAGTGACAAAAGGGAAATCATTCAGGATTTATGTTTGCTGCTACAGAAAATCGTTGGCCAGCCACAACTGACACCTTTACGTTTAAGATAACAAACAGGGCGGTTTGGTTCTAATTATTGTGGTTGTGGTCGTAGCCCCTCTCTTAAAATAAACCGACCGTCTTCAAGTGAACTGCTCGCTCTCATAACAAAGGATCCTGTTTCCTGATCAGTGATGGACAGTCTTGCTTCCTCCTTTCATACTACATTCTCTCTGTATTTTCTCTCTTCTTTTCTCTCCTATCTGTTGTGTTTCTTAGCTTGTGTCAGAAACCTTTGCAGGATACCTTCCTACCTTGGAGGCACGTGTGAATCCAGTGTTTCTATAACATCCTGTCTACTAAAATCCCTTCAACTGGTCAGGTTTTGAAAGCAGCGTAGATGTCTTTTATATGATATCCAATTCCTTCTGTGCAGTTCAGTGGCTGGCGGAAAGAAGAATGACTTCTGTAACCAATGATCCCATTTCTGCTGGGAAATATGTTTTGTAGTCGAGAAATATTCAGTATTTATGAAACTCGCTTGAATTCATGCATGTTGTCAGTGAGAAATAAGAGTGTCCAGGACTAAGAAAAGGCAAATATCTTTTGAATTACTCATTTAAAACACATGCTTATGTCTAATTCCAATTTCTATTTGAAAAACTTTTATTAATAAAATACATATTTAATTTTTTTTTATTAAAATGTATTAACATTATCCATACACCTTGAAGTGAGTGTATAAAACTTCATAATTTTCAAAAAAATTTCAGTGTATTTTTTTTTTAAAGTAAAAAATGCAATTTTTTATATTTTATTTGAACCCTTTACAAATATTATGGATTATTAAATCAAAAATAGCAGGTTTTTGGAAGGTTGGACCACGTGACATTTTACAACCTGAGCTAACCGTGCCTTGATGTCAGATAAACTGATATTTTAAGTGATGTATTGACCTCAGCATGTTTTTAAAAAATACTTTTTTTTTTAATTCATTATAATGTCAGGATGTTTTTTTTATTCCATGCCCCAGAAAATTATCATAATAAATTCAAATTTAAAATAAAAATAAATACTCATAGAAGAGCAAAATTCAAATCTTTATATATTTAAATTACATTTTTAATGTAGTTTGATGTAAATTAATATATCAAGACAAAAAGAGAGTTTTGCCACTGACCCACAGTTTTCTTAAAATGCTCTCTATGATTTATTTATTTTTTTGACAGGGCAGCAGGCAGATGTCCTTGGTTTTGGACACATTTTTGGACCCTAATTTACTTGTTGGCCTATCTCTCTTGCCATTAAGGAAGGATACTAGTGATCTTTTTGCTCTCTGAGACAGTTTGCCTAAACAAACTGTTGGTGGTGAAATCAGGTCTCGTTTAGCTGTAGACATGGCTAGTTTTATCTAGTGGGGGGGCCACCGGCCAGACCACCTTACTCTCACTCCAGACCCAGACCGGAGTAACAACCATTTTCATCGGTTGACGTATCATCAGCTTGTTAATAACAGAGCTCGGAGCCTCCCATGATCTACCTGAAAGAGAAGCAGAGCGTGCAATCTCCATCCATCTCTGACAGCTGACTGTTTAACTTACCTGATTACAGTAATTACTCACAGCAGGCCAGCTCGTGCACAGAGGTGTGGCTGACAGGTCTCTGCGTTGTGTTTGTTGATGGGTGAATATGCAACATGAAACTTCGACTGTTTTCAGACATGTTCTCACAATTGCTAGTTTAAGACCAAAAGAGTCATTAATTACAACAATGTCATGTTAAGCTCTGCTCTGTGTTGTTATCCATTGTGGATCTGCATCAGTTTATGTTTATGCACAGTGAAAGTCTTTGTTTGGACACTTGCATTCATTTTTTTTTGTTGAATTATTTACCATTTCCCACATTGTAAAGTCATCAAAACTATGAAATTACATAAAGGGAGTTATGGAAATTATATAGTGATGATAAAGTTAAACAAATAAAACTTTCTTGTATTTTAGATTTAAATTATCCACCCTTAGTCTAGATTATAGCTCTGCACAATCTGGTCAACTTTATGGTGTGGTTTTTAAAGAGTATTGATAGTTCCCAAATTATATGCTGGATCCTTGTTGGCTCTGGTGTAATATCGTGTCTAATCCTTTATTTATTTTATACATTTGTAATAAATGAAACTGTATGCATTTAAGTATTTTGATCACACATACAATCAGTCAGGTGTGTCCAAATCTTTCCTTGTGCTGTATGATTGTGTGACTGTAGATTGCAGAGCTGCAGAAAGAAGTAACAGAGCTGGAGAAGCGTGGAGACGAGTTGGAGGCTGAAATAGAAGGCAGGAAAACCAAATACCTGGAGGAGATAGAGGAGCTGGAGGTACACACACACACACACTCACTCTTCATGTTCTGCTGCAGCAGTTCTCAGTATCTCACCACAGTGCTGTCTATGTTCAGAATGACATTTGTCAGCTGGAGGAGGAGGAGGCTGATCTTCAGTTCCAGATGAAGGATCAGAGTGGGGACTATGAAGAACTGCTGAATCAGAAGATGAATCTAGACATAGAGATCGCTGCTTACAGGTGATAAAGGTTATAAGAGTCATTACTGGTGCTGTGTAAAGGCAAGCTTTGCTGTTATTGATGCTCATACATTAACATAGTACATTAACATTTAATAGTTTGGGATCAGTGAAATATTTAAATATTTTGGTAAAAAGTCTCATGCTTTAAAGTTGCTTTTTATTTCGATCAATTATATAGTAAAAAGTGAAATCGTCTAGAAGTTAAAGCTAAGAGTTAATTAATACAGCAATTTAAAATCGCTGTTTTCTATCTTAATACATTTTAATATGTACAGTAATTTATTACAAAGTTAGGGTTAGCAGTTATTACTCCAGTCTTCAGTATCTCATGATCATTCTAATATGCTTATTTGGTGATCAAGATTTTCTTTTTTATTATTATTGTTATCATTGTTAAAAACAATGTTTTTGTGGAAATCATGATATATTTTTTTCAGAATTCTTTGATGAATAGAAAAAGTTTAAAGAGAAGTTTGTTTGTTTGTTTTATAATGAAACCTTTTTGGGACATCATAATGTTTTATTCTAACTTCTACAAATATTAATGTTTAAAATAAGTAAATAAACAATACTGACCCTAAACCTTTGAAAGGTTGTTTAAAAATTCAGCTTGTTGCAGAGAAGTGTGCTTTTACCATTAAAAGTAATAATTAAATAGCTATTACTGTTACAAGTAATCAGACCTAAGGTTTTACCAAGTAGACTGTAAGACAGACAAATCAAAATATCATATGTGATATTTGCCCCCACCCCGATTTGAAAATGGAAAATAGGAAAATGATAGAGCAAAGACTAAATAAATATATGAATAAAAAAAACAAAATATCAAATATCCCATCTCGCTTTAATATATATTTACATTTTAAAGAATAGATGTGTGTTGTATTATATCATTGCACTGCAGGGTAAATGAATGACACAATGCATGATGAAGACATCCCTAAGAATAGTGCCCTCATTCCTGAGGCCAAGATGGGTCACAGGAAGTGCATCCCCTTACAGTTGCAGAAACATGAAGTAATTTCCTGCTTTCCTTAACATGTTTTTTTTTTTCATGACATCACCGGATTGGGAATACTCTCCATCTCCACTGATGTATGTGGCATGACGCATCCACCATGTAACCTTAATCCTTTGAAATGCCCCTAACATAGAGCTTCCTGCCCTTAGAGGTTTAGGAAACGACAAGTTTACAAACAATAGCTCATTAAAATGGACAGAAAAATACGTTTTTGTCTTAGTCAGTAGGCCAGACTGCTTATACATCACACCTTTGTGCCTTCTGGCCCTTGCAGTAAGATACACATTTTTCTCAATATACTAGTTTCATATTACTTCTGCTTTCTCATCCTTGATGAATAAGAGATGAAGGCTTGGCTTGTATGTTCTTGCAGATTTTAGAGAGCTGTCTGCTCCACAAACCCCTAATGGCACCGTGCTGCCATCTCCATTGGCATTTGGCTTGTGAAAAATCCCAAATGTAGTTTTTGCCAGATGTTGGTTGGCCACGTGCATCTCTGATTCCACATTCAGCATCATCATTAGGTCAAAATGATATATAAATGACTCTTATCCAAGCATCTACATAGCCAACAGTTGCTTATGATTACCCTTAGTTTAGTTCTACATTGAACCCCGTGACAGTAAGATTGGGGTTTTAACAGTTGCCCTAACTCTTCACTAGTGCAGATAAAATTTAGATTTAACATTACTCTTTGTTGGGTGTTTAGAGTCAGATGCCTCAGGCTAACCTTTGGGTCAAATAAAAGCCGAATTTTTTCTTCTTCTTTTCCTTCTGCAGGGGTTTGGTTGAAGAAGAAGAAGAGAGACTGAGCTGCCTGTAAGCTGCAAGAAGAGGTGATGCTCTCCTCTGGACTGAAGCAGACACAAAGAAACACTAAAACCACATACAATTCAACCCTTAACAGCAAGTCTCACAAATCAAGAAAGTAAAGAAAACAGCTGTCAGACACACTTAACCTTCTGAGCAGATGTAAACCTTCACTGACAGATGAACTTCAGGGAGTTCGTGGAAGCTCATTGATAACGGGTCAGTGGCAGGTAACCCCGGGTCTTCAAGAAACACTGGATCTGTGCAGCAGTGGGAGTGTGTTGATAGTGATGGGGGATTCTCAGCACTGGAATCTCCTATTGAAAGTTTCATAGTCCCTGTGACTGAGACACATACACACCCTACTGTTAAAAAGTTTGGGGTCAGTAAGTTTAATTTTTTTAAAGAAACAGTATTTTTTATCCATCAAGGATGCATTAAACAAAAGTGATGATAAAGACATTTATAATGATACCAAAGACTTCTATTTCAAAGAAATAAACTTTCTGTTAATTGAAGAATCCTAAAAAATACATAATTGTTTCCCCAAAACATTAAGCAGCTCAACTGGTTTCAACAATAATAATAAGAAATGTTTCTTGAGCATCAAATCAGCATATTGGGTTACCTGTTTTTTTTTTTTTTTTTTTATCAAATAAATGCAGACTTGGTGAGTGTAAGAGACTTAAACTAAAATAAATAAATCTCACCAGCTCCAAACTTTTTTAATGTACACACATTTCCTTGTGCTCTGTTAAATCTAAACCTTTCCTGTACTGTCCAAACATTGTTTTAGAGCATTTACATGCGCTTTAAAAGTTTCACTTGGAATAAAAAAATCATTTGTCTTATTAAAATGCTTTAGTCTGACCAAAATTGCACCGGTCTGGTTTTGTAATTCCAATATATGAGACTTAATGAAATTGTTGCTTGATTTCATTCACCTTATATACACACTGCTAGTGTATTTAATGCTTCAGATATTCAGTTACGTATTGTGTTATGTATACATGGACAGAAAAGAAAATGTAGCTTAACTACCCAAAATTATGAAAATAAAATGTAAAAGCTGGATACAAACTTATTGACAAAGATAGACAAGACGGATAAAATTGATTGACTTGTTGGACATTTCGCCTGTCTCTTGTCATCCGTAGCTCCTTTTAAATTGAAAATACTGACTCTTTTCGATGCAACAGCTTACAGCATTTAAATAAATATTTGCCTTTGAAATCAACAGTCTTTTTCCTCATCTGTCTGAACTCTAAGTTCAGTACATTTCACTTTTATGGGGGTGTTTTGTGCTGACACGGACTTGAAAGAGACCACAATCGGCCTTCTGTCAGTCAAGTGCCATATTGTTTCACCACCTTTGAAGTCTTGAAACGGAGCGCTGTGGAGTTTTACCCAGCGAGCCCTTCAGTCTTCATATTGACCCTCACTTGTAAGCGCCCTGTGCTATTAACCCTATCAGAGGCTTGTTATCTGTGCATTTAAGATGAAAAATGCAGCTAATAATGGATTAGATAAGATTATCCAGGACCCGTGAATTCCTGTTGAACTGAAGCTCATCTGGTAAGGCCTAAACTGACCTGTGCAGCAAAACTGACTCCTTTAATTCGGTGGATATGAAACATGGGCGGCAGGAGAGGAAGTCGCTCTGTCTTTGGGGCCCTTATTTTCACTGCTGAGGTACTTAGTCATTCTTGTTGCCCAAGGGCACCAGATCACCCTGAACCTCCCCCTCTTTAAACACTCAGCCACCCCAAAGCCTTCTGGGTGCTTGTGATGAAGTATGGGACCCTGGGCCTGGTCCACTGGCCTGTGGGCATTTTGGTTTGCTTCTGGCCTTTCCTGAGGTTTGACAATGGAAGAGGGGAGGATCTGACATCAGCAGGGGGGAGCAAAAGGTCATGTGGGGATATTTGGCAGGGCATATTTTACTCGAGTCTCATTTTCGTTCTTTCTGTTTTGCATTTTTTTCCCAGTTTGTCTCGGTCTCTAATGTGATGAATATTGTGTTCTCATTACTTGCTAATTTGTTTACTGTGTGCTGATGTACCTCAAATTAAATTTGATCAGTTAAATGGCTTCTTAAACATGGGTAATGCGTTTTTAAATCAATTTGTGCTACATTGTTAATTTCGTAGGGATGGTTTGTGAGTCATTCACAATTGCGTAATTTCAATTTTCTCCATTTGAAAAACGTATCCAGGCTGAAAACAACTGACTGGAACAAAAACAACTGCTCATTAAAACAAGAACGGAGTGATTTTGCTGATGATGGTAGGGGTTGGACATGATGTATTGGTATGGGAGTTTCAACCCTCGTTTTTACCCCCCTGTGGGCCCTTATGGGACCTTTGGGGGGCTATTAACTCCTTGTAGACCAGCAGTGACATTGAGAGGTCAGAGGCCGGTCTTCCTTTTAGCTTTCAGACCTTGACAACTTGGCATTAGGGGTCAGTCATCAAAGCTGAGGTTTGGGTCAGTGGTCAGTGACACCCCTGGCCTTTTAATCCTGATGGCCTTGATGAGAAGTGAAAATGGAGGCAGAGATCAATGGAGAGACATCTATGGATGATAAAGATTAAACACCAGTTCTTAATCTTAACTAATACTAATGCTTATGAAAGTTTACACACCTGAGTCTGTTACTGCTACCCACACATCCAGTCTGTGTGTAAGCGTGAATACACCGATGTTAATAATAAGGCTCAGAGTGAGAATATGGGGTCAGTCGCACCCATGTTCGATAACAAACAATTTATAAAAAATAAGGAATTATATTTTGCATAAGTGATACAGTGTCTTGAGGTGTAAGTATTTATCTTTAATTTATTGTGACTTAGTGAATCCAGATGTTTAACATTTTAATTCATAATATTCTCAATAGTGTTTGCCATTATTCTCTCTATTGCAAATAATAATATAATAGTTAATAAATAAATAAATAAATAATATAAGATTTTTTTTTTTACCATACTACAGTGATAATATATACATATTTCATTATAGATAAATGAATGCATTATATATGAAAATTTAATATAGTTTAATATAATATCTTTCTTTTGATTTTGGTTTGAAACGAGACCAAAGGTTTTGTGAGATTTACCCAACGAGGCAAATAATGTCAACTTTCCACACATGGTACAGGAAAATTTCACATGAAAAATGGACATCCAACCGTGTATAAAGTAGT
This sequence comes from Carassius gibelio, assembly GCF_023724105.1. Classification (NCBI taxonomy): domain Eukaryota; kingdom Metazoa; phylum Chordata; class Actinopteri; order Cypriniformes; family Cyprinidae; genus Carassius; species Carassius gibelio. The sequence continues at coordinate 22,939,097 of NC_068409.1, read as the reverse complement.
CATTGGCAATACCCTATGATATATGAGCCAAACAGAACATGCTGTTTCAGTCATGAAAAATTGGATTAGGTATTCAAGGTAATGTTCACTAGAGAGCAACACGTTTGATTCAATTCAGTGATCACCTCTTGATAGACACTCTTAGCCATTTTATCCCAACCTGACCGACTGAACAAATAAACAAAGTCCCTTTGAAAGAGAAAACTCATTTTTAAGGTTCACGTATGCTGTGCCTAGAACGAGACCAAGCATGTTATTATAGCAAATAAACAAAGAGAGGGAGGGGGGAGAGAGTAAAGAAAGAACATAACCACTGTGAAAATATACAAAAGTTAGAGTCAATTGAGAAAGTATTTCCATAATAAGAACCGAACAAATAATAAATTACAGAGGCTGCTCTCGGCAAGATGTTGCCAGCCGAAGAAAGAAGGCATCACTCTTTCACCCTCTCTATAGGATGATGGAGAACACCAAACAACATCATTCTAGCTCAAGGTTGTCTTTATTTTTTCATGTTCATTCTTCTGTATAGGTGTGAAATATTTCACATTTCACAAAGAATTTCATCATCCATGAAGTAACCTTGGTGTGATAGTCTGTACTGTATATTTTCATGGTTATTTTGACATTTAAATTTAATTGGATTGTCTAGGGTTAATGATTTTCCACTCAAGGTGCTGCTTTCATGTAGCTAATGCATCAACATCACAGGGTAGATTTAGAACCTGACTTAGGCAGGTTTTCATGTGTAAATTAGCAGTAGTTTCATTGTCACAACCATCTTTTTGTCAACTTTTTGTCAGTTAAATCCCATTCGCATCAAGATTATACTAGTGTGACCAAACCAACTGATGATAATATTCTATGTATTATAAGAACATGCTGCAGTCATGTTGTCTTTAAATGCTCAAGCTCTGGATTCTGATTCATCATAATGCTCTGCTTTGTGTCATACTAAAAAAATTGTCATCCTTTTAGCTTCATATGCAGTTCTAGCCAGTCTCATCAATCCCTTGTCCTATGATTAATATAAATGCATATACAGTGTACATAAAACATTCTCATTCTGTGTTATGTTAAAATAAACTTTCTTGTAGCATCTGTTTTTATCATTATCACAGCAATTATTAGTATTAGTTTGGAGTGAAAAGCATGATATGAGTTGTATAAATCCCTAAAAATGGGTTTGCATGCTTCTTCATCCTTCAAAGCCATTTCCTTTCTTTCGTCTCACTGAGTTTGATACAGCATTAGCCTGAAGGTATGACTCCTGCTGGATCTTAAACAGACTCTGAAATGATTTTCCACTAGTTACTCATTCATCTTACTCCATATACTGGTCTGGTTCCTCTCAGAACTGACAGGTCGAGCAGGTAACCAGAAGGCAGTTGTAGTTTGAACTGACTAGAGTGTTAGTATTCAGTTTGGCAGCTGAAACTGGCATGAGTTGGCACTCCTCTACTCTAGATAGATAATGTTACCAGACATAAGACACATCTTGTGTACTAAAGAGATTATGGTAGGCATTATATCCCCTTTTATCAGAGTAAAGCTGCAGGATAATGTTCCTAAGGAACTTTAACAACATATGGAGCTTATAGTGATTACCAACAGATGAAAAGATACTTACCCTCAACCTCTGAGGTTTATGCAATAAGCCATATGGTTTGTAAATATTCGATAAAAGGGTTTGATGAGGTCAAAGTCATCTGTAACCATTATGTTTTGGTGAAAACTGTGGTCACCGATCTTTAGTGGTTACTTGCTGTGATGTGTTGTCAACTAGAAATATCCAAACTCCATTTGGAGACAAAACAATCTCACCTCGCCTTCGAACAACATCTGCTGCCCATTTGGGAGCCATTCCCGCAGTCGGTGCTGTTTAATATTCACAAAGTCTCTGGGATCCGGCTGGTGCGAAAAACAGGAGAACGAACTGGAGGAACACCCAGAAATGAGGGGGTTAAACAGGCATTTTTGAACTCTGGTCATTTGGACGGATGGTAACAGCAACGGTGCTCGGGACTCTTGGGGGGCCCAGAGGCAAGGCCAGACCATACCTGTCAAGTTTTGGATTTGAAAATAAGGGAAATTTTCCAGCGCCCATTGCGAGCAGTCCCACCACCCCAACAAAGCTCCAGTATCCCTTACATTTTAAGACAGGTGTTATAGCCCAAATTAAAACACAAAAGGGTATATATGAAGAGCATTTATTTAAAGGCTTATTTGCATATTTTCTGTTAATTTAACATTGATGTCTTTACTTACATTTTATTTTAATTCCACACATTCTTTTCATTTCATATTGCTTTTCTTTAACAGTTTTTCTTTTCATTTCACATAACTTTTCTTTTACTCTTTTAGTGAGTTGTTGTACCAATTTGTTGCAGACTTTGCATTCTTTAAAAAAAGTAAATTCGCTGTCCCATTTATCACGGTATTTACACATGGGTTTTGGTTTTTTGGCAGGTGTGCCTTCACTCTCTATTGTAGCATCCATCATCCGTCTCTGTTTTTTCTTTTGTTGTTGTTGTTTTTCCCACGTTATAACTCATGTCATCTGACCTCACACACCCCTCGCGACAGGCTACTACAGGTGGGAGTTATCACGAGACTAGTGACAGAGCTCAGATTGGGAATTTTTTTATTATTATTATTTTATTAATTAATAACGCAGGTAAAAAAAATAAATAAATAAAAATACGGGAGATTTACGGGAAAATACTAATACGGGAGGACGGCGGGAAAGAAGGGTAAAATACGTGACTTTCCCGGCCAAAACGGGATACTTGACAGGTATGGGCCAGACCCGCGGGTTAGCCACACAGGAAGTTTACACAGCAGCATGCCAAATCAAAATCTATTTAATCATCAAACCGAACGAATAGGAGCTGTCCGCCAGACACAGCTCAGCAGCTGCCTCAGATGAAGACAAATGTGCTGCGGAGCTGCTGGAGCAAAAGCTAAATGCATTCAGAGCCTTCATGAAATGGCATATCATAGGTGCATGCTTTGCAAAGTAACTCACCGAACCCTTTTCATACAAATTGAAGCACTTTTGAGTGCATTTAATTGTTTGCATATGAGCATATGCAAAGAGATATTATTTTGCCATTGTTAAAGAAATTGTGGAGTTGATTCATGCTTTATGGGAATTACTTGCATATGGAATTGGGACATAAACAATGTTAATTGCCGTTTTTAAACTGCACACAGACTTGCCATATGTTTTACTGTAAGCCAAAGACATTAACCTTGTTAAATGCATTTAAGTAGTGCAGTATGACTAGAATATAAGAGTATGAGAGTAAGGATTGATGGGCATGATGATTAAAGTTGAATTCTAGGCAATAGCAGCTCATTGTTTAATTTCCACATAGGATGAATATAATTTGTTTACGCATATGGATGTCTCTCAAGAGTGCTTGTTTTCTTTGCATGCTGTGTTTGGTTTTCTCATGAATCTGATATCCGAGTTTAAGAATGTGTGTCCCTCAAGAGACAGCAAATAAAGAAAGGTAACCTAAATAATGCAACCAGTCTGATATGTATAGACTGCAAGTTATTTCATATGCATGAGAACATCATCTCTTTGTCAACAGCTCCAGGAGTAATCATCAGGATGGTATTAGGCTTCTGGGTGGTATTGTAGCAGAAAAAAAAAAAAAACTCTTTTGTCCTCAGCCAACCATCATCGGTTATCCTGCAGAGAAGAGAGAAGCGTTTGTGTATGTTCGAGACTGATGCTATAATGGTTGTCTAAACCTGAGGGTGGTGAAGATCATTAAACACCTCCTCAGTCTCTTTCTAAAGGACATCTCTCGTCATGGAAACTATATAAACATCACACACTTTCTCCTGCAGGGTAAATGTGGAAGGAGCATGCAAAGGTGCTACATCTGAAGTCCACTAGGGACCGGGACATATATACAGTTGAGATCTGCAAATCAGGCTGTCTAGGTGCTTGTAGGACATTATACAGTGATATAATTTCCTGTTTAAAAGAGAAAATAGGCTCCATAGGTTGTTCATAATTCGAGTATAAAAAGAGAATATTCAGGCTCCATGGTTTCTAGGAGGTTTCTAAGGTTCATTATCAAAAAGGTCTTACAAGGTCTCCACAATGCTGACAACTTTCAAAACTAGTGGTGAGGAAGCTGCTTTGAAACTGTGACTGGCCAAGCTACACCGGCTAATCATCATTTGAAGCAATGCAAAGTATTTAAAAAGGTAGTTAGATACACAAAGTACAAAAGCCTGTTAACACCTACTGTAGAATGTTGTGGGCTAAATAGTTTTGAACGTCTATTCCAGCAATGTCATATCTCAGTGAACTGTGAACTTCCTTATTCTCACAGAACTGAAAAACTTAGTTATATCAATTACAGTAGTCCTTTGGTGTGAACGGATATTAACTGTCTGATATAAATTAAAGAGCTGAATTTTAGCATTTTAAAATTCAGATTTATTAAAAGTGTCTTAATTAGGGTCAAACAGGTACATTATATTAAGTACAACAGACATCATAAATGACATAACCAAATCGAATTGTGACACAGGGAGTCAGGGACTCGAATTGTTGATTGCTTTTAGTGAATTTATACATTCTTGTCTGACTGAATCGGACTTTAATGAATTCGAATTTACAGTGCATGTTCGATAAGATCCTTTAGCTGAATCGATTCGTTACAGAAAAAGAGACTTCCCTAGTATCCAACGTATCATTTAATTTTGTATAATTTGAGACGTTGGGCCGATTTGGATAAACCGATTCACTGCAATGATTCGGACTTACGTCACACATTTGAGAAACGGAGAGAACCAGACCATTTACGTAAAGTACCTCGTTATTGTTAAAAATTCGCATTTATGAACATAACAGAACTACTGTCACGCTACAGAAACGTGTGGGTAAGTTTGTAGCGTGGCTACATTGAGTTCTTAACACGGTTTAAAACCCTGGCCAAATATAACAGGTATAAAACAAGGTCTCAAGTGTTTTGATTTCAAACACTCCAGACAACTAGCGTTACATTTGTTGATGTTTTTCTGTACAGTGTGTATATTTAGTGTGTGTTTAGCAGATAGTTGCCCACTTGTACGAGTTTAGAATCGATTTTATCGCTGTGTTGCAGTTGCACTCATGGTTTATCATGTTGACTAGAAGAAATGGACTGTGTCAAATGGGGCGAATTTAATGTCGAAATCTCCAGCCAGGCAAAGCAGCAAATTGTTTTGCAGCAGATGTTGTCTGGCTACTTAAGATTGACCTGTTTGTTTGTCAGATGTCTTGACTGTCTGATGGGCTCTGTTGGTTCATGTCCGGGGCTCCGGCCAGGAGTCAGAGGATCATCATGGGGTCACTTCGCCAAGCTGTAGTAATGACAACAACCGCAGTGGTAATCATGTGTGATCATGCTTCTATAATCTCAGCTGCCTATCAGTGCTGGATCAAATGCCAGGTGTTTATTATCATAAAATAATTGCAACACTATCAAACATGTGGAAGTGGTTTGAAGATTCACTTGCTTTCTGAAGATCCTGGCTGAACATCACATTAAACTGTTTAGTGAGAGTTAACTTTCTTGCTGTTTACTTGTAGCTTAGCCAAGACTCTTATCCAGGCAAAGAAAACTGGATTTTAATTATATGCCTCAAACTAGCTTTAAAAATGGAGAACATCACTGTTTTCACTGAAGGAGGATCTACACTAGGCTACCATTCAAAAGTGACAGAAATGTTACAAATTATTTCTCTTAAATCCTAGTTTCCAGAAAAATACGAAGGGCCAAAATTGTTTTAACATTCATAATAGTCAGAAATGTTTCTTGCTCATCAAATCAGCATAATAGAATGATTCCTGAAGGATCACGTGACACTGTTGAATGGGGTAATGATGCAAAAAAAATTCAGCTTTTCATTACAGAAATAAAGTAAATTATTAATATAATTAAATAAACCCTTAAATGTTTAAATTGCTGCAATTATTGAATACATTTTGCTATATTTTTGATTGATTAAATTCAGACGTGTGAGCAAAACATGTTTTAAATAAATATCAAAAAGTCCTCTCTTCAATTCTACACTTTAGAACAGCATTGTAGAAATGATAAATTGTCATTTTCATATTCTCTAATATGAATCCTTTTTCTTTTTGACATAAAGGAATTCAAAGGAATTTACCTTTTGAAATCCAGAAACAATAGTTTGTGTTTTCCCTTATCAGTGCAAAGTCATCACAAAAAAATTTATTCATGCTAATATTGTTTTCAGATTTCCCTTTTAAGGCTAATTGAGTTATATAGCATAAATATGTATTCATAGATAGATAGTAGATAGCAGTAGTGACCTGTAGTGGTCAGATTAGTTCACGCAATATTATTTTGGATTTGAGATGAAACCAGAAAATGGATATTATTGTAATTTTTCACATTGAAAAAATAAAATTGAAATATTGAAATTCTTTATACTTCCCTTGTATGTTTACAGGCTGTCTCGACCAGATCCAGGCCCTGCCTGCCATCACCACACACTCCAAAACAGCAGAAAGGAAGGTCTTCAGGTCATTGTTTAATAAACAATCCAGTGAAAAATAATTAGCTGATAAGGCGTCTGTTTGGTTCAACTTGGAGGTGAAGTTTTGCATATCTTCTCTAAGCTCAGCTACATTTTTTAATATGTATGCAGAATATTTAATGCATTTAATACCTAAAGGAACTGTGATGAAATGCAGATTTATTCCTTTGAGGAGAGTTTAGGGAAGGACAGTGTACATAGATTTGCATATGTGTCTGCATCACTGCACATCTTGACTTTCTCGCGCTACTTTGCGTGTGCATGGCACGATACAGGTCCCTGTGATCCGCAAGACAACATGTTTGCTCCAGATGTGCTGGGATTTAGTCTGTGGTGGGGCTGTTTCTCTGCCTGGTGGTTTCTCTACAGACTGTGCCAAGAAAGCCTGGCTGGTTGTTGAGCGACAGCGTCCGAGACAGGGTCAGCTGGCTGTGCTAAAAGATAAGAAAAAGAGAACAGAAAGCTCTCCCTCTCTTTCTGTTTCTATCCATTTCTCTCTCTTACTAAAACCCAGAGGAGCTGACCTGCATTAAGACATCAGGAAGAGTGGGGCGGTTAATGGGATGGATACAGGCAAACATCTTTAGAAGCTTGTTAAAGAGAGCAGCGTTGGCAGCGATTTAGAAAATCAGCTATTATAGTTTAATGAGGTTCATCAAATCCAAGTTGGCAAATTATAGCATTCTGGCCCCCTCCCAAAAACGTTTTCTTTTGCTCTGTGACATCTCCATCTCCGTGTACTAATGCGTTTATAAGCTGTGTAGAATTCACAAAGGCAGTCAGTACATGAGCCTTATCGCATGAATGAAGCATCACTGGCCAAGATTTTCCAGCCGTTACATCAGAACCTCCTCCAGCTCGGGGAGGTAAAGGATGATATAGCCAGTGCCGTTTCTGCTTTAATGCGCCTCTCCTCCAAAAGCAGGTCTGTTTCTCATTGAGCTCAGTTTGTTGTGATGTTTCATGTATTACGTAAGTAAAGATTTGAACTTGACCTTGCTGCACTCCCTGATCCTTCTGTTCTTCTTAATGTTTGCCATAGGAGCATCTGATGGGAATTTCCACAGCACTGCAATTTTATGATGACCTCTGCACTTCAAAGTTTATGTATGCATATACAGTGTACCAAGTAAGACAACATACATATATCAGATTATCTAAATCAAGGACCAAGTGTCCAGCGCCTGTTTTTCTTCTCTATTTTTTTCTAATTTTCATAATATTATGTTTTTAGTAGGGATGCACTAATAGTATTTTTTGGGGGGGGGGCTGATACCGATTTTAGCAAACACTTATTAGCCGATTTCAATACCGATATTTCTCACTTCCTCACTTATTTTAAATTTTGGCATCAAAACAGATAGTATTTTGATCATGTTTTAAATCAAGTTCAAAAACACCTGCATTAAAATATACTAGCAGTTTGATTGCTGCATCTTCAAATAATTTCTAATGAACATGGATTGGATCCATTTAACATTCAGCAGGGCTACATAAATACAACAGAACAAAGATACATATTAAATAAACAGTGATTTTTAGGTAGGTTTAACAATTTTCAGGTACAGAAATAAATTAAACAATTTTAAAATAACACTTCTCTTTATAAATTAAATGCATATTAATCCTTTATTGTAACAGGCTTTATGATTGATCTTCTGATTTGTTTTTGTATACATTTGAATATTTTTTGAAAGTTTAAATATTTATGAGATCTCCTAAGATTACTAAGACAGGACACTTATTTTGATGGGTTTTATAGTCTACAGAACTATATGGGTAATGAAAGCACGCAGTTCTTTAAATTTAAAGTTTGTCAGCTTATAAAGCACCCCCCCGAAAAGGCATGAGATGTGTATGTATTCGTTTATTGTTAGTTGTAAAAGGTGACTATTTCTCCTTCTGCTCTTCTGAACATGAACATAAATGCCTAAAGACACAGCGTGTACTCACCTCTGACACCTCACTCACAGCACTTGTTTAAACTGAGCTACTGTGCTTATTTGAAATAGAGATGCAGAATAACATCAACACTTAAAATAAAATGCTTGTTGTCATGATGTACTCTAGTATATGATCACATATTGTAGTCCACATACTCTTTACTTATAAGGAAATGCTCCAGCAACATTTGTTATTAAGCCTGTTTCAAGCATACCAAGAGTGCACATTTGTGTAGCGGGCATAAAATACATGCATCACCAATGTCAGATGATTTTAAAGGCAGTGTTTTTGCCATCTGTTGGATGATTACTGGAATGCATTTGAACTGAAATGTATTAGACAGTAGACAGTCTGTAAGCTTAATCTATTGAATTCTTACAAGCAGTTAATCCATTTTTGATTTAATCATTCACATTCCTAGTAAGTGATCAGCAAAATGTTACTAGTTCCTCCTTTAACAGAGAGGTCTCTGTAGGAAATATATTATAGTACCACTTTCTATACATTTGACTCTTTCGTTGAGTTTATTTTAATGTTACGGGTTCAAATGAGATCTTTTCAAAGGGTCAGTTGAAAAGTTATATTCAATTCCTCTCGCACACAGCCCTGTTTTTGGATGGTGTGGTGGTTTCTCAGGGCTGGTAACTGGGAGGTTCCTGGTTTAATTAAAGTATGCCATTTAAGTAGGGCACCAAACAGCAATAAGGTACTTGATCCTTGGTTGCTCCCTGGGATTGTCTCTGTTGTAAGTTCATAGTCTTGTTGCGTGACAGTTACATTATATGAAAGCTATGGAAATAGACCATCCGCCCTATTCTTTTAACATGAAACTTCTCACTTAGTCAGATTTTTTGGTTCATTGTACTCTTGGCAAAAGAAAAAAGTAAGTTCAAATGCACTGTCAAGTTCCTACAACTCAATCTACCCAACTTTAGTTAAGCTGTAATTATGTTAAACTTCACTAGGTTCAGACAAAATGGTCTTTATTCTTCTCTGTGAGTAGAAGGAAGATTAATTTCCCACTTGAAAGATTAGTTGAATACCTTGAGGGTAGCGACTCGTGCTCCTGTCTGTCTGTCAAAACGGTGACTGAGCCGTTAACGTCTGCCTGTTTGTACTATAGCCACAAACCGCAGCCCTCCCTTAGGGCCCAAGATTTCCTTCAAAATGTAGCATCCACCTACTGATAGTTACTTTCCTTAGCAGATAATAATTTGCACTTGTTTTACGATAAGTTGTAAAGCATGGTCCTCACACCATGGTGCCCCTCAATGGGGTTCATCAATGGTCTTTCCTGGATCAGGATGTTTTATTGTTAGCTATCTGACAATCTCTCTGGTGCACAGTACTGATAACCTTCTCTCTGGGGTGACTCCCTTCTAATCTGTTTCCTTTGGGCCCTCGTGCAACTTATGCCTGGGTGTAAAATCACATTAAGGGCTAGTTAACATTTAGAAGAGGATGCAAGCAGATGCTGACGTTTAAATGTTGCCATCATGGATTTATGTGCAGACCAAGGCAACTGCAAATAGTTCAATAAAAGTTTTAAGAAACAATGTTTCTGAAGTGACTGCCGAGCACAAGCCCTTGCTCCATTTTACAATGTCACAGGATCCCCGTGGGGTGAGTCTTGTTTACTGCCTGAAATGCAATCATAAAGAGGTAGAGCTTCCAATCTTCCCCACTCCCAAAACAATCTCAAACCTCTCTCTGTACCAGTGCTTTGACACTGGAGACCACTGAAGGTCCATGAAAGAAGTTGATTAGTGAGTTGATTAGTAGAATTGACCAAAAATTGTATTAATTGACTTGTTAATCAATCAACTCCATTAATTAAGGACTATAACTATTAACACATTCAGATATGTCAGAAGTCAGAAGTGGTTCTCCACCTGGACTTGCATGTTTGCATACACTGAAATGTGTTTTTAATGTATTGACAGCTTGTCAGATCTTGACAGAAGTTTCAAAGGATTCTGTTGCTTTTTTACAGGCCTGAACTATTCGTTTAAACAATGGAAATTGTCTTTATTTAAACATTACTTGAACATTTAATTCATTATTTTGTTTGCAGAGATATAACGATATAGAAAAAATATTTTAATGTTTGCTAATTTGATGCTCAAGAAACAGTTGTGCTGCTTAATATTTTTGTAGAATCCTGATAGTTTTTTCAGGATTCTTTAAAGAATAGAATGTTTAAAAGAACAGCGTTTATTTAAAATAATAAATGCAAAATAGTCATAAAGATTTCTAGGTTTAGATGGTGTCAGTAGGTCCATAATGTACTTTATCCTGTACATCCAAATCTATAAACACCTGTTAACACAAGTACCTATGAATACTAATGAGGTCAAGCTGAAGCCTCTCCCTGTGTGTTTAATCCCAGGCGATGGTTTTTGGCTCAGTGGTGAGGCAAATGAGTCCAGGATGTGTTCCCCCTCTCTTTTGCTTCACAGGATACTCTGAGCAAATCGCAAGAATTCAGCACCCTGATTAGAACAGTATCCAAACTCAAGCCTCCGACTGCCTCCTCAAAATGACCCAAATGATCCCACACACATCCCTGCTTCCTCACCAAAACCCCTCAGCCCTAACACTTAGCATTTGTGCAGGGTTTTTTTTTTGTCCACGTCAAGGATCCATCCCCTCCCCAGGATGGCTGCTGTTAACACAGCTGAGGTGCATTAGGCCTGTGTTGTTCTTGCTCCTTACCTGGCTCCAGGCTCTGTTTGCAGTCCCTCGTGTTTTCCTTCCACTTCAGTGTAGCCACAGACCCCGCACAGGAGTCGAAGTGACAGCTCTCTGAGGCTGTAATGCGCTAAATTGCCCGTGATGTTGTTCTTTCTGCAGTTTTGACGTTTGGAATGGCAGTGATTTGACAATGTGCTGTCAGATCCACTATGTATCAGTGTGGCTGATTAATTAGAAGTGACTGAGTTGGAAAGCAGAAAACACCCACCGATATTACCGCTGGTGGTGCTTTCAGACAGATAGGTAATAATAAGGCTTTTATGGTGTGGCAGAAGAAACCGGAGGCTTGTAGCCAGGGCTGCACCAGATGTTACTGCTGTGTCTTGGCCTGAAGTTAAAGTTTTAACATCTTAGCTGTTTTTCTCCATCATTTAGAAGACCCTGTGATAGCTAAAACATTTTTAAGTATTCATAGGTCCAGGGTTGTCAGCTCAATCCATAAGTTAGCTTTAATGGGAATCGGTGACACCTTTTATTGCAGTGAGAGTGAGCAGACTTTTTCCTGATCTCTGAGCAGTCTGGGGTTCATAACAGCCTCCCCAGCCAGATCTGCACTGTAACTCTAGAGCTTCATTGTCACTCTCCATATCACCTTACTGACCCCCGGTCCAATTATACAGCTGACCCAAGTTTGATGACATAACCTCTCCGGATCGGGGTGCGATCACCTCGTGGGGTACCCTACTGCCTGTCAGGCCATGTCAGCTCACCAAGCTAAGCAGATATTTCCCAGAGCTGTTCCCAATGGACAGAGCAGCAATGAGCCTGCAGACAGAACATATAGATCTTTTTTTCTGGCATATATATATTGATTTTTATTGTTTTTTTTCTCTCTCTCTCCCTCAGCTTCATGTCAAATAAAGTTGTCAAAATGATAGGTAGTTTAATGGTGATTTATGTTCCTGGGATAATTTCTGTTATTCATTTCATCCAAAACAATGAAAGCCATTGGTGTTCAAAACAGCATTAGACCCCACTGACTTTCATTTTATGAACTAATTGTCTTTATGTGTGTGTGTGTTTCACAGAAAAAGATAGGAATACATTTCTTATATAAGCTAATTTTGGCCATAGAGGGAAAAAACTATGATGAATCATAATTATGTCATAAAAAGTAATTACGGGATAAAAAGTTGAAATTATGAGATAATTAAGATACTGTGACTCTGATTATGTTGACTTCTTTAAATTTTAACTCTTTATGTCATAATTATGATAAACCATTCATTTGTTCTTTTTATTGAATAATGTTTCCGTCAATGCAGTGAACATATATGTGGTTAAAAACTACAATGGCCTATTTTATTATAATTTATTCATGTTTCAAGCTGTATTCTTTTGTGTCCTACACATACATGAAGACAGAATTGTATTTTTGGCTCACTTTCCAAGTCTATCCAATCAAGTTTTCTGAAGTGATCACTAAATCATAATAGTTTAGCTTGCATGTGTTAATATTATAATAGGGTAGAAATATGTATCTTTTTTTCAACCTGATAAAAATGACTATGATTGACAAATTATTTTTGTAGCATTTTATGAAGAAAAAGGACAAACTCACACTTGTTTCTTAAAATAAGATTTTTTAATATTACTTATTATCATAAAGATATATTTACACACTTTACAGAAATAGAAAATAAAAACACAAAGCTACGCATGAAAGGAAATAAAATAAAATAAGTACTCCAAGAGCTAAAGCTTATCTTTTATAAATTAGAAACCAAAAGTTCAAATATGTACACAGTATTTCAACCATTTCTGATACACTTGTTTAATTCATTTATTTATTCATTTGTTTTTGCCCAGTTCAACATCAAAACAGAGACAGGGACTGTACATTTGGCCAGGTGAGTTTGATGAGCACACACCTCCAGCAGGAATAAAGAGGAGGAATAATACCTTGCCATTACGCTACTTTTACGTGGCCCACTAATACTGTTGAAATGCCAGGCCTGACTACAGATTTTGAGAATTGAAATGGATGGGTGTGCTGAACAAACAGGCCATGAGTATGGATGCGTGTTTTGGATGGAGCTCTTTATGGGTGTGAAGTTTTGTTTGAAGCTACAGAATAATCAGATCATTCTTAGCTGGTGAACATTTTTGAACTGTTGGGATTGGATTTCAGTTACTTGATCTGGTCACCACCTTTTACATGCACCATGACGAGCTAATGGAAAACAAGCGGCCTAATGGGCATTTACTCTTTCTGTGTCAAATATGAAACCATGTCCGCCAATGAATGTCTTGCAATGAATCAAATCAGGGCAAAGAGGATTTTTGTATTGTATCCTTTGCTTTTATACATCGATTAAGACCCAAGGGGAACGCATCAATCATCACAGCTCTGTTTTTAACATACAAACAGTTTCTGGATCCTTTTCTCCCATGCAAAGGTCTGTATTTAAACTAAAGACCTCTGAATGATTATGTGGAACGTGTGTACAAGTGCATAGGACTTATGATGGGCAGAAACACGTGACCGAGTAAGAATGAGTTTCTTGTAAGAGAAAAAAAACATTTATAGAAAGTGATTTGTGCTCTGTAAGAGTAATGTGTGTGTGTTTGCTGTTTCAGTTTTGAGTCTGGACATGCTTGTTCTCTTGACACTGCAAGCTCCATTAACCTGATGTGCTGACGGGGACAATGGCCCAGGTTTGACGGCAGAGGAGGGTGAGAAAGCTCTTTTGTGTCCACGACATATTGTGCAGCAGACTCTATTTTCTACACTTTTATACGACCATACACACAAAAATAAAATACAGCTTTCCACACTCTATTGAAAAGTAGGCTTTGGACAACCAGCTAGACAAGAATCAGTCAATTTAATTGTCACAAGACACTGGAAAACCATTACATGCCAAAAGACTTTTTTCAGGATTTACTTTTCCAGCAGCATAATGGAATTGCAAAAGTGCAGCCTTGCATGTCCATACAGCGAGGTGTTGGAGGAAAGCCAAGTGATTGATAGGGGTCTCTGCTATAGCAAGCTTTGGATTTTGTCATATTTGTCTTTGGATGCTTGATGAAACGATAACCATCTCCATCGGTGGGAAGGGGGCTAGTTTTTCAAGATTCAAGGCTTGAACTGAACTGAAACACTGCTCGACGACCCTCAGCTCAGCTCTGGTGAGGATGGTGAAGGTACATTCATTAACAACAGTATGGATACAGGCATTACTCTGCACCTCTAACAGACTCTTCAGATGAAGTGTACTGCAGCTCAGCTGCCCAAACTTGGATCTTCTCTGGGTTCTGACCTACTGATCCATGAAGCAGAGCTCTCAGGAGCACTGTCGTTCTGAGAAAGCGTTAATGAAATCCACATCTCTGTCTGAGAGGGTATAAAATAATCATGGCATGACTGGAATTATTAGTATTCACAGTGCCCTAAGATTCGATACATTTTTAATCGAGGTGAGCTTGGCGGGGTGTTTTACTGATGTAAGTTTTTAGGCACTCTCTTATGAAGAGCTGATTGTGGTGATGTTTGTGGATATACGCAACGACTCTCTTTTTTTTGTAACCACAGAGAAACGCCGAACAGGAAATGGGGGAGGGACTCAAATGCTAATTTGCAATAACTTGCTACATTGTCTAATTAAGCGTCGGAATTATCAGTGAAGCTAACAGTCTCATAAAAGCCTCTCATCTCGGCCTCATAATTTGTGTCTTACTGATAGGTCTTACAGTGCCTAAGCTACGAGTTGCTTATTTTTATAGATTATTACATCATAGATCGTTTGAATGCTAAGGTGATGTGGTCATTCTATGCCAATTTGTCTTGTGAGCTCTATCGGACTTGAAAGATATTTTAGTGATTCCACTTTAAAACCGATTAGCAATGGGGTTTAATAACCAGGCTGTGGCCACCTGTGCCAAAGAGGCTCAAACTCAAAAGGCAACAGCTCCCAATAGGGAGAAAACAATAATGGCTTGTAAAAAACGTCTGGATAACATGTCGCTAAAAAGTGGAGGATACATAAGCATGAAGCTATATGGTGTGAATACAAATAATGTGTGTTTCTTAAATATATGCATGTAATATAGACCATACAGGCTTGTGTCACAGCACCCTGAGAAATGAACTGAAATATAACAAAAATAACAACAAAAGAATGAGAAATCATTTCCAGTATGATGTCAAATAAAGGCATAGAGTTCTGTCAAAGAATCCGGTCATTGGGAAAATCATCAGATCTGTAAGGATTTTTTTTTTTGGTCTAACCATGCTATCGTTGACTTTACACTGGATGTTCAAACAAATGGCAAAATGCGTACATGTGGTTAGATGTTATGCTACCCCCAAGATAAGAGGTAACATGTTTACTTTTCTTCTCCTGGCAGCACTGTGGAGTACATTTGCTATTTGGCACTTCATTAAAAGGAGAGATGGTCCGCCGTGTGAAGCAGATCACCCTGGCCAGTTAACAGTCATGTATCTCTGCTGTAAAGCAGCGTGTGTTATGGGGGAGGAGAAGAGGGCTCAGGACGATGATCTCTTGCTCATGGAAGTGGAGTGTGATTTTCGATAATGAGACACTGGGGCTTTATCCTTAAGCTTCAGATGGCTGACAACTCTTAGGCCCATCGGTAGGATGATGTATAATGACCATTGGACAGCACTATGAGATGTAATCAAGCTGTTTTAAATAGATGTGCCAATTAATTATATAGTCATTCAACATTTTTAGAGGTAATTATGTAATCAGTAGTTATAACTGAACTCGATAACATTGATTGCATTTACATTACAATCAGCATTCTGGATGCTTATACAATGTGTATACATTTTGGCGTCAAAACTTGATGAGCTGAACAGAATTCATCTCATTAAGAAATATTTTTTGCCAGGATTTTTATAAGAAAACATTTTTGATAATTGCATTTGTGAGCAGTTTGCCATGTAAATGCACTCAGTGATGCCATTATTAAGCTAACTGGCCAATTTTTGCTGTAGGTAGATGGTAAATTGTGTAAGATGTAAAAAAAAATAATGTTCCTGACCTGACCATAATGGGCCTGAGCATTTGTGCCTTTATGTTAGATTCCCTGCCACTTTCTTCCATTATAAACACCATTTATTAGCCAAGAGTTGCCAACACGTAGCAATGGGACAAAGCGCTGTGGTCACCTTCACACTGGAGAGAATGGGACTAGCACACCTCAGAGAAGAAACTGACGCTTTCGGACTATAACTGTTTAGACCAGGCTCCCCACTGCTCACACATCATGCAAAGTGTGGCCATGAAAGGGCTCTAGAAAGCAAATGAGGAAAACCACAGGAGGAGAGAGACAGACAGAGAGAGACAGAATCTGATAGCTCGGGCTCAATACCCCCCACCCCCATTCCTGGCCCACAATTCTTCGTAGAGCTGAGGGTGAGTGGCTTGTCCTGGTTTTTTTGTGGACAGAAGAAGAGTTGCTTGAAGAACCAGCAGGTGCTATGGACATCACTCTTCAGGCTGGGCTAGCAAAGGCCCCTTGTTGCAAGGCCCCCCAAGGCAAAGGAAGAGCATAGAAATCAGAACCAAGGGGGAGGGCACTCTAAGCTGTGCCTGTGGACAAAAGAAAAGACACATGAATAAGGTACAATGCAGGAACCAATAGTGTTTTTCTGTAGTTTTACTAATTAGCACATGTAGTGGGTACTGAACTAAAAAAGAGCAAGTCATTCAAAGTTTATTAATCTCAAAGGTTACTCCAAAACATCATGGAACATAAATCATTTTGCATTAGATAAAAAAATTAAATAAAATACAACAACAACATGGGACCCCATTTGCTTTCAGTGTTTTTTGAAAGATTTGGAAGCTTGGAAGGCTTAGAGGCTTGGAATTTTATAAGGGTGAGCTTTTTTTTTTTTTTTTTTTGCAAACTAACTACAAAATTGCTAGCAAAATTGGTGAAGGCAGCTGTATAATCCATTGAGGCAAGCTGAAAAATTAGTGAAAAGACCCAAAAATTCAATTATGATTTATTCACCCTCATGGTGTTCCAAAACTATATCCATTTCTTATTTTTGAGGAGCATAAAAATATATATTTTGAAGAATATTGGTAACCAAAAAGTTTTGGTTCCTGTTGACTTCTTTTGTATTTTTTGCCCATTGGTTACTGACATACTTTTAAAACATGTTTTAATGTTCCAGAGAACAAAAAAAGTTGTACAGATTTAGAACAACAGGGAGGTGAATAAATGACAGTATTTTTATTTTTGCCTGAACTATCCCTTTAAGCTATCAACACATTTAGTTCATCAAAATTCTAATGCAAAACTGCCGAAATGATTTGCAGCGTCAAGTCTGTCACTTATGAGGTTTCATGATGATTAGGATTCTGCTTTTATAAACTGATATGATTCATGCATTCAGTGTGCAACTAGCTAGAATTCTGTTCACTTCACTTTGAGCAAGGAATCTATGTAAACCAGTGAGGTCATCTTTTAGTGTTTGTTTCATGACTTCACAATGATTTCAGATAGCTTTAGATGTCAATGAGCTTCATTTTTCCAGTACAACAGTGCCCATTGAACGATAAGAACCATCTTTGTACTTTTTTTCTTACACCTGCATAGTGGTGCATTTGAGTCATGTACAGTACAGTGCAGCACCAGAGATTCTTATCTAAACCATGTTTTGTTTGTAACTCATGTTTATTTGTTTGTGCTGTATGACATCATGTCAGTTGTCAGAATATACCAACAACAGTGAGTTGCGGGTACTTGAAAAGAGAAACTTTGTGTCAGGCAGTTGCTTTCTAATCATGCAGTGTGCCCCTTGGTACTGAATTGAGGCAGATTTCCAATTTTTAGCTTTCTGCAGTGCAGTGCCTTTGTGCTAGGAAGTCTTTGAAGAGGAGGTCCCTCAACATGTGCTGTTCCTCTTATATGTTGTGGCATCTGGATCTTGTAACGGGTTGTTCATTCTTTTGTTGCTTGTGTTCTATTACCACAACCTTCAGTTCTCATAATCTTCAGCTGAGCTTTTGACCTTCTTTTCAGTTTACTTCCTAGAGTATTCACAATGAGGAAGCCTTGTCCAACATGCTGTTTAGTTAGACTGGTCAGTCATATACAGGCTCAATCAACAGCACTTGTGGCATAATGTTAATTTACCACAAAAATGACATTTTCCTTCTTTTGTCTAAAAATAAACGTAAATATTAGAGTCAGAATTTACAACTGAAGTTAACATGGCCAATCTGTAAACGCTAATATACTTAGTGTTGTACTGGTATAACCAAAAGACATAAACAGTATGTGTGTTAACAAGATTTCATAGTGAAAAAAAGAAATTTGTTTTACGAACTATTTCTGTATATACAATTTAATGTTCATTGCCTAGAATCATTAAATGATAATAAAAATTACAAGAACAACTTTGTAGCCTAAATAATGTGAAGGGTTTTAACAGAAAAAATAATATTTTTAAATTCTTTATATTATAATAATCAAAAAAAGTGCATGACACCCTCATGTCGTTCTAATTTCTTATGTTAAAGATATTTTGAGTAATGCTGATAATCAAACAGTTGATGGCCCCATTGGCTTCCAAGCATTTCTTTCCCTATTATGAAAGTCATTGGGAACCATGAACTGTTTGGTTTTTCAAAATTGTTCAAAATATCTTCTTTTATGTTCAACATAAGAAAGAAATTACAGGTTTTGAACGACATGAGGGTGAGTAAATTATGACGAAATTTACATTTTTGGGTGAACTATTCCTTCAACTGTGAACAATGTATATTCCTTTAAGGAAAAATGGCTTAGATTTTTTTTTTCTAAAACGTTATTATCAAAACTTGTTCATACAAGTCAGTCTAATTCCAAGTCGTCACTAACAATGATTTCCTTTGTACTCTTGTATGAAAAGATGCCATCGATCAAGCTTTTAACGAAGACATCCTTCTCATCTGGAGGCAAGGTGGTGCAGTGTAATGAAAAAAAGAGAGAAAGCCTTTCAAGTGCCTCCACTGTGGCCTTGTTCGGTGGTTCTCTGTCTGTTATCAGCCCTTGAGGAGAGTTAATTGCCCCGGTCAGTCTGTGCCCCGTTTTAGCCATAGATGATGAAGTGTGAGGCTACGTTTCTCACACTGCACAAAATGTGAGATGTTGTACACTAGCCAGATGCAGGTCAAACACTTTAGTGGGAGTCCCATCTGGGCCATGGACTGATTTACTGTACTGTGTCGTACAGTAATTATCACAACATGTTCTCTTTAGTGATAAAATGTCTGTCAAGTAAATGAATCTAAATGTAAATGTATCACATTTTGGAAATAATGAACTGTGAGTGGATTAAGAGAATTTTTGGGGGGTTTGGTACCACAGACTTGATTGGCACATTAGGTGCCTCAAATGGACTGGTTTAACAGACTGGGCCCAAAGGAATGTGGGTGAATGCGCTAAAAGACATGAACTTTGAACTGTTGTATGGCATGAAGGGAGCTGAAGAAGTAGCCGAATGAAAGAGAAATCTTCGTCTTGTTTGGGGTTGAAGTGCTGTTTGTGGACTCTACATTGTGAGTCACTGAGCCGTTCCATTTAATGGAGCTACACAACTTCCTGCAGCTCCCCTCATTGTGCTGCCAGTATGCTGGGGATCAAAACAAGCATTGACTGCCCAACTCACTCAAAGGATCTGTGCGTTTCATTGGTCGGGATGGGAGTGCATGCATAGGCCTTGCTCTTTGTGTCTACCTCTGTGGATGTTAAGATGGTGTTTTCCCTTGGATTGATGAAACATATGAATAGGACCTGTTTGCCAAAAGGGAAAAATGTAATTCGCTAAAGATTGTAAAACTGTGGTAGATTTTTTAGGGTTTGTTTTCTCACTTTTTTATTGCCCTCATTTCTCATGATTAACTATGCCATAAAAAGCTGACCTGTCCTTCTCGATAGATTTTGGTCCTATGTGAGGTTAATTTATGGCGAGACTCCTGTAGGGACATTGTACTCTGTTCATTTAAAAGAAAAAGCTGTGAATGAGTCCCTATCTCTCTGCCATCCACAGATTTTTTTAATGCATTCTTCCTATTTTTAAAACCACAAAACTGTGTGTCAGCATTTTAGTGCAAAGACTATAAGTAATAAAATGGAAATGTGCTGATAGGATCTTTCAGATACAGTTCTCTCGTATTTATTGACATTGCAACTTGAATGTTTCCTTAATAGAGTCCATGTTAAAATAAAGGCTTTAGTGCTACATCACTGGAAATTTCATGGAGACAATGTTTGTATGAAGAGAAAACACTTTTATTAGACAAAAAGATTAAAGTGCTTGCCTGAGGAATTGTTTATCTAGACGTTACATTAAATATGCTTTTTATGTGAAAAACAGGCTGAAGCAGTTCAGATGAGATACAGAAGTGTTATCTTTGGATAGGGAATTTAATTAGCATTATTAGGATAACAGAATCATGTTGACACGGATATAATACAACATTGACAATGTATTATATTCCACTCTGTATGGGTTTTGTAGATCTGCTGGAGGAGATTGGGACCAAAAAAGCCCAGCAGTCTAAAGTCCTGTAATCTTATAAAGACATGCAGTTTTTCTGCCAGTAGTAATCTATAATTCATGGAAGAATTGAATGAGCAAGCAGGTTTCTATCAATCACAGTCTCCCTTTCCTCAGAATTACCGGCCTTCCTCAATATGCTCTCAACAAAACTTCAGAAATTGAGACAGGTGCTGATTCCCTCAAGGCCTATCCAGGTCCATTTATAAATTAAAATTTGATTTTATTATTGCTTTTTACTCCTCGTATTAGTTACTCATATTCTGTTGGGCTCTTATTTTTGCTTTCAGGCAACTGACCTTGCTCTAAAATGGCATGGGCCCCTTATGGGAGAGGCGGGGTCGAGGGCGTCTCCTCCTCCAGCCAGAAGGTCTTTGGCTCCGGCCAGCTCGAGCGGAATTCTGCCGCAAAGGAGTCCTCATGCTGCCCACCTCCTCCAGCTCTTTGCTATGCTCGGTGGAGGCCATTGGACCTGCGGGCAAAAAGAGGGTACGTGAATTATGAAACGTGACAGAAAATATTCACTTTGGTTAAAGTGTAACTGAATGGCAAAAAACAAAGTTTCCAAACAACCCCGCCCCCCAATCTCACCATTTGCTGAATCATTGTTTTACAGTTTAAGTTGATTTTAACAAAAAAATTCTATTGAATATTAATTTGAGATAGGATGAGTAAAAAAATACACATTTCACCTTTATGAAACATCAGAAAAATTATTTATTGCAGCAACAACTACCATTTAGCCAATGAAAGTCCCTCAGCAGTCACACGCACTGTTTACATACCAATCTCTGAAATTCTCACATCAAGTGAGAAGTGCCTGTCTCAAAAACACTGGGGAGACACTTGTCCTGGCCACATATTTTGTCTGTGTGTCTGTGTGCACTACACTGCTCAATTGTGAGTGTGCTCAGATGTTTCCAGTCATCTCTCAATAAGTGTGCGTAGATCCTTTAAGCCCGTCTCATATCCACAGCTTGATCCACATCAGTGCGTCCCTAACCTCTCACCTCTTTAGAAAAATCAAACAAAGTCCTGCGGAGAGAGCAAACATTCTGGGAGGTTTTGGGAAGACCTTGATCTGCGCAGCACTATCTGATGTCACTGATCTCCCATTCAAGTCTTGAATTGGCTTTCTTAGGGTATTTTGTTTGAGTGCATCATAGGGATTGGATGTCTTTCCATCGGAAAATTCCCTGTCTTCCTAATAACAGAAGCTAGAATCAATTAGACCTGTCTTTTCCTACATTGTAGAAGGGGATGAATGGGAAAACGTGCTTGCTCTCAATCATCAGGCCACTGTTCTCCAATCCTTCATTCCATACTATACACATACCGTGCTATCCTCTTTCCGCTTAAGCAAATGAAGATTATTCATACGGTTCTTCTAAATTCATCTTCCTTTTATGCATACGTCTTTTCTGTCTTAACCTTTTGATCTATGTTTCTCTTTAACTCCAACGCATGCAAAAAAAACGCCACCAGAAATGTCTTAAAAAAGGAATCTTTCAGTAAGAGCTCAACAAATGCCTATCCTACAGAGTAAACAGAGAATCCCATTAACCTTTTCCCAGCAAGAACTTGAATGAGATTAGTCTCATTGGGTCAAGACATTCCTAACATCTCTGTGGGGAGGGACAGACGACCTATATTAAAAAGTCTACATGGGAACAGCTTTTTTTGTTTTTGTTAGAAAATATCATAACACAAGTAATTGTTGTGAATTGAACAAAAAGTTACTGTGAAAATGAGCTTGATGTTAGACCTTCTAGATATCTGGTTTTACAAATAAGTGGAGTTTTCTCGCCTTCTCTTTATGACATTCTATTTTTAATTCACAACAAGCAGCTAACGCCATATAAGTTGAGTTGCTTTATTATACAGCCTTGAAATTATACAGAATGTGTACTGACTGGACGATGTGAGGCTAATCACATTGCTAAATATCCTCAAACTATATTTTTTAAATTCCTGACAGTTCAAATTACATTTACAAACTAATCGCCTTTAGCTGACACATTACACGTTCACAGCAGATTAATGCGCCGAACAGTAGACTAATTCATTTGCCCCACAGAAAGACTTCATTGCATATTTCAGCGTCTCATGAAAGGAAACCACGCTAAAACCCATCTTTCCACCAGGCCTGCTAATCCGAGCATTATCCTCCTGTTATTTCTCCAGAAATGAATGAAGCAAGTTTACACATTCTGTCTGCATTCAAGATATATAATCTGAAGGGCTTAGCATGTATAAAGGCTCCATGTGATCAGAAATTTCCCCTTTAAAACACTCAGGATCAGCTTTGAGAGCTTTTCCAGAACCGTAATCACTCAACCCAATGTATTGTTCACCTAGCGTGAGGGATAGTCTTGAAATCTCTCTGAGCGGCCAAAAGACAACGTTTTTGGCCAGGCAGGCAGAAGAGGCTGTAATTACACCTGGCTGAGCTGAACACAGCACATCACTGCAGCTCTTCTATCGGCGTCTGTCATAAACCTCTCCGTAATGACACAGTTATTTTGTTTCCTGCCATCACCATCTGACAGGCAGCATTTGCTGCCCGCTTAGCTTTAAGAAAACTGTCATCCTAGGCCACAAACAAGAAGAAGGCTGCTAAAAATAATCTCTGGTTGTGATGAGAACAGCATTTATGAATTAACTCAAGACATGCATTGGACTGATGAAGACAGAGGTCTATTTTAAGCACTCCGAATCCCTTCATTGTCTGTTTTATGACTCTTGGCTTCTTCTCAATCTGCGTAGCTCCTTGTTACTCTGTGGGCTGTATCTTCCCACGCTGTGGCGAATACAAAGTGACAAGAGCAATAACTGTGGATATACTATAGTAGATGGCATATGCTGATGGAATCTTCTCCTAACTAGCTGCATGTTTACTAGACCCACTCAGGGTTGTGAACGCTCTAGCCTCCTTATTGCATTAGATCTGATGGTGCTGATAGTGGGCCTCCTTCTCACCGACATAATTTCTTCCAGGTTCACCATCTAATGCCAAGCAAGTCAGGAAGTAATATTCCAATAGATGTTTCTCACGATACCAAGAGTCTTATTTGAAGACCTCAAACCCTTAAAGGTATAGTTCATTCAAAAGTGAAAATTCTGTCAACATTTACTCACCCTTTTATTGTTCCTTTACTGTATGAATTACTTGTTTCTGTGGAACACAGGAGACGGCTGCTTATTTTTTTATTATTTGTCCATACAGTGAAAGACAGTGGGGTACAGTGTACCTTGTATAGATAAAATCAGTTTTTCAAAATTTGTTCTTTTGTGGTCCACAGGGGAAAGTCATAGATGTGAATGTAAACCCCGGGAACATTTCTGGGAAATATTATCATGTTCCTTCTTGCACGTTTGGCACTTTCATAGACAAAGTGAAATGTTCAAGTAAGTGGGGCTAAAACTTTTTTGAAATATCCTTTGAAACAGATGACCATGAATCTGGCTGTTGGCTGGTGGTTATTGTAAATATATTGTAGATCATATAAAGTGCCACCTAAACTAAACTTAACCAATAGAGTTAACAAAAGCAAACGTGTCAAACTCATGTTTCACAGGACCTGTACCCTAGTGCAGTGTGCACTTCACTAGGTGAGCTACTGAGCAAAGTTTACACTTCAGAAGAGCCATATAGGTGTAGCTTGTTTTTTTTGTTTTTTTGTTATAGGCATGTTTTTAATCAACCTATGTTGTAGTTTTAGTTTTGTCATTTTTAGGTGAACTATCCCTTTAAGCATGTCTTTAGGAGTCATTTAGTCATTTAAAGTTGAATTTAGTTCGAATTCTGGCAACACTGAAATGCTGACCACAGTTTGCTTCCACAGAGATGGTGGCATGACACAGGAGGTGTCCAGTTTGATCAGCTTTCCTGTAGGCTGATGATAAATAGCCAAATTGTTGCCATCTCATCCTCTAGTATCACACTCCTTAGGTGCTATCCATTATGTTGACTTTTTAACACGACTGCCTAGCTGTGCCTAGCCTCTGCTGGACACCTTGTGTTTGATAGTGTGTCCCTGTAAATCCCAGGGCTGGCTTTTAGCCGAGAGAGTTATCCATCACCCGGCACTTTCCTGACAGGGAGAGCGAGGCCCAGGGTAGGCAACGTTTATAAAAGGCCGAGCACAATCTTGTCCCTTGTTTTCGCACAATGTTTCGGACCGGCCTAAATTTACAATACACTCCCTGTACCAACACACAATAGAACAAATAAAGAACCGTGACTTCCAATAGGTGCAAAGTTTAGGCTAGTCTGAAGACCTCTAAGCTTGGGGCACCAGATGGATCTAATCTTTTACTCACTACTCCAGGAAGTGAGAGATTAGATCTACTTACACGCAAAGCAGAACCAGGTGAGGAGAGGGCAACCCTTGTTTATGGCTGGTTGTACTACATGCATTATCTCTGCTTATACATTTGCCCTTCTAGCACCTCCACCACCAACCATCTTAAATCATCCGAATGCAACGACCAATCAATGTGTATTATAATTGCTCTGTCTATGCGAATAAAAACCGTCTCGCTTGGTTAGTTTGTTTGTGCAATATTATACAGGAATATTGATTTATTTGTCATTGTTTACAGAATATTCTCCTTGACGCACCCTATCTATTTATTGTGGAGACACGAATGCAGTGGTGGGTATGATGAGAGGATCATGCCTATGTGTTTGTCATCCAGCCTCACTCTCTCCACAGCATGAGACTGCAGTCATAACAGCTCTCGTAAGGGCGTCTCCACAAACATGCATAATGGATAGCAGCAACACAGCCACATCAGAAGTCAAAGGTGACACAAAATGTTATGGAGGTTTGCGTATATTCTTATCTTTTGTTTTTAATGGCAGTCTGAAACTAATGAGGTTTTGTGTGGGAGAATGTGTATGTCTCAACAGAGGATCCTGTTCATACTGTCATTCAAAAGGAGAAAGTTAACAGGCCTTTTGAAGACTTTGATTTCACTTACAGGCGTCTTACACTTAAAAGCAGTCAGTATGTAGGATGATGTATGAACTGGTTTATATAGCCGTATCTATATAAAGTGTGGTTCTGGTACACATGCAGTTTTATATGTTTGCATCGACAGTGAAATGTATTATTTCCATACTGACAACTGCTAGAATGCATTTCACGAATGAACAACTACAGAGACATTGAAATGTTTACAAATTGTTAAATAGAATTCATTGAATATAACATTAAAATATTTTATTAATCAAGTCAAAAATATCTGCACTACCGTTCAAAATTTTGGGAATAGTAAGATTTATACAGCAAAAAGACTAATATTGTGAAATATTATTTCAATTTAAAATAACGATTTTCTGTTTTTAATATATTTTTGATTAATATATTATTTTTGTGGATTCTTTGATTAATTAAAGTTCAAAACTGCAAAAAAAAATTAATAATGTAAAAGTTTATAACTTCACATAATTCTTCTAATCATCTCATCTCATATTTTGATATGCATGTAAATGCTTGGCTGCACATTTTCACATTCATTTTCATCTATGTATGAAATAGCACACAGAAAGGTGTGGCTTTTATGCTGTGTGTGAGTAAACACTGCATTCTAATAATTTCCATTCAGGCCAAATAATTCCCAAAAGAATTTTGTGAATGACTGTGCATGTGCGTGACTGTCGATGCTTTGTTTTGCCTTGCATATGTGCGAGAAGAGGCGTGGATTCCCGTGGGGGTATAACCATAGCTGATGGTGTGTGACGTCAGAGGCGTGATCCCCAGTGTCTCAGAGGACATTCATTCAATGAAATAAGAGAGAGAGAGCTCCACACTTAGCAGCTTTTTTCTCTGCCACACACGCAGGCATGCCAATTAGATGCCCGCTAAGACTATCCTTTAGCTAGTCACACTTGATCATGAGCATTATGCCTAGTATGAGACACGTTAATTAGCATGAAACCCCAGTATGAATCACTTGCCTAGCTCATAAATAAGTCCCTGTTACACAAAATTTCCTAACACTGTGCTATTATGTCTCTATATATATACTACTTCTGATATGGAAATTAAGTTAAAGAAGCAAGTAGGACTCCCAGAACGGCGTCTGAAATCAGAAGCCTGGCCTTTTGAAGCCTGGAGTGGTTGTGCTGCTTATTGCATGCCTACCAGTAGCACAGGGCCTTGGCATAAACTGGTACCAATCTCTAACGTGCTCTCAAACCACGTTTCCATGGCAGCCGCTGTGAAAGGCACTCACTGAGGAGCAAGAGAATGACATTGTTAGCAGGAATGGATCAGGTTTCCCAGTTTACAAATTTCAGTATAGGTCCATTACTAGAGTGAGGTAAGCAGTAAGATTTCTTAACCCTTTGCCTGTCCATCAGATCAGCCGTCATTTGCATTGTACTCCATTGCAGCGGGGGCTGTTTGATATTCAGCATTGTGTTGCTGTGATAGCACGTGGCTTGCAGGAGGAAATGAAGGCGTGCATTGTGTTCTGCAACTCCGCAGAGAAACAAAATCGCATGAAAAGTTCACAGACTTTCCCACACCTCCACGTTGAGCTCGGTTACTGAAAATAAGTGCGGCGCTTTGATAAAAGTGGCTGTAGCTTCTTGTCACCACGCCATTCTCTGATCGTTTCTGACACTCTCTGATGGTGTGCAGCCTTGCAAGCAAACTACACATGACCCAAATTAGCGCTAAGCTATAATAATGTGGTTAGAAATGGACCGGTTCCGAATGATCAGAGAGCTGCAGGTTCAAAGCGCTACGGCTGCTGCCTTGACTGCTAATGATGTGTTGAGAAAAAGAGAAAAGATGAAAAAAGGGGAGAAGGCTGATTAAGACTTGCTCAAGCTCTTGCACCAGCACTTTAGATTGGTTGGGGTGAATTGCTGGGTAGAGGTTACCACAGGTTGGACATTTAAGTACCAGAAAATCAAGAGAGCCGATCATGCAAAGCATCTTAAGTGCGATTTCTTCTGAATTGGCTTCCAGGGAAAAACAGTGTGCCATCTCAAAGAGGATTTGCCTCGGCAGATATTCTCGTCAGCAGTGATGGGCTCAAACTCAGCATGTTGGTAATCATCAAGAAAACGCTAGCTCTTAAGCGACAAGATTCTCCGGCAGTCTATTTCCAAGGGCTCTCTAATCGGTAATGAACCACATCCACCACTTACTATTGTTCAGTCAGCTGTGAGCCCACATGCTTACTGTCTTTAAAGTGGATGTGTGACGGCATAGCTTCAATTCTCCTGCTTCGGGCCCAGTGCCGATTTACTGAAAGGAGTGTCAACCAGTGCATGCTGGGATATTTCCAGCTGAGATCACACCAAACAATCAGTCGTGAAAAGATACATATGTGTCATGTGGACGAGAACTGACTGACGGTGCGTGATTAACAGCTCAGATGTGAACGGCTGCTTGTGTTTTTGATTTAGAAAACTTGCCCCGGTTCTCACAGTAACTTTGTGGGTCAAGTTACAGGCCGTTTTTAATTACTGACAGTTCATTTACCTTTTCTGTTTATGTATGTTGGTATATTAACCACAGTGTTTAACCAGAATAAGATTAAATGCAAAGCTTCACAATCTTTGAGTAAACTCTCTGTCTGAATTGTATATGTATTTACAGAATCCGGTTCCAATTTCTACATCCTAGTTTAACAAACAAGACCTATTCGTTCAACGCAATAGTATGTTTTGTTTCCTATGGGATATGATATCAACTATCCTGCATATACCTCATTTGTTCTATACTGAAAGAAAGGAAATGATAAAGCATGCTAAGTTTTGCTTTGACATCTAATATCTGTCAGTTTTGAATTGTTCCTTCTGGACATTTTAAAAATGAAATTTCTTATTGTATCAGATATGCAGTGTCTGTATGACATTCAAATGTTCAGTGTACTTTTAAGATTAGTTCATAATAATTAATTTATAAGGAAAATATGCACAGGGGTTTTACATTTAATGTGCATGGCCCTGTATTACAGAGATCAGAGAAAACAGTGAGGATTGGGCTTGTATTGGTGATATAATATAAAGAGCAATAAAATTGAAGGCATAACACAGATATCTTGTACCTCAAGGCTTGGAATTATGGGTAGTCCCAGTGGGGGCATCAGTAAAGTGTTTCAAAAACTCTTAAACACTTCTCATAAACAGTCCAGTCAGTTTTTCACATCTGTGCCGCTCTGAGCAATCAAAACCCGGCTCTGTGTTTCTGAACAGATTTAATGCAGCAGCAGAAGTCTTAAATCAAACTAAAGGTTTGATGTAATATACTTCTGAAATAATCTGGGAAAGCTCCCGATAGAAGTACAAACAACAATGCGCCATTTTTCTGTGGTTAAATGCGAACAAAATCAGGCCTGTGTGCTGCAATTGTGTTTTTCATTCCTTTCTCTTCAAATTGAGCATGAAAATAATTAAAGCACATTTATTCACCGACTTGAAATATTTATACAGCATTTTGCCTCTCTGTTCATAAAAATGTCCACTCTGATCATATCTGATCAGCAACCACAATAAATGTAACATTTAATAGTTGAAAAGGGAGCCATAAATCAGGTTAATACAAGGCCCCTGTGGACGCTGCGAGGCGTTCGCTGTATCTGGCTTTAATTAAAAAGTTGGGAAAGAGGGAGATTTTGGGGGTGTTGAGGGGATATGTTTTCTGATATTTAGTAGAAGGGCCCTGCTTTTGGGTGCAGGCGGCATGTAGCTAAGCCAGATGAGTGTGTGGTTCTGAGAGAGAGCAGTTAGCAAGTATCCATTTGAAGCAATTTTTGCACCGGGCCCTTTATATTCCCCACATTTGTCCACCTGCAAATTCAGGAAGACCACCAGCTGGGAAGTTTTAAAGACCTTTTAATATTTTAGCGGCTGTGTTCCTCGCCACATCAGAAGGCCGTACGATTGCTTTTTTCTTTTCTTTCTTTCTCCTCTGCATCTGTTTAAGTCTGATGGTGGAGGTGCTCTGATTTATTCAGAGTTCTCTGAGTTGCGTTATGCTGGCCTATAGCAATCACACATGTCAAGACATCCTCCGAACTGCCATTGGGGAGCTTTTCTCAAAGGTTACCCCACATGAGTTATAATAGAGCTCAGAAAATGTACTCCGTTTTATAAAGGGCACTGTTTTATTGGTTCTGCTCTGCCAAGCCGTGTAGCCGGAAAAAATAACCACTTCCACAGCTCCAGGCAGATATTTCTGAAGTATGGCAGAGACGGCAGTCGATGACACTTTGCTTGATCTGTTTGAAAGGTCTTTAGGTATTTAAAAAAAATACAAAGTAACTGTGTATATTTAATAAAAAGTAATAACTGTTCAGAGAATTGAACAACTTTATGCTACCTTGATGTCTTCAGTTCCACATTTTTGGGATTTTCTTAATTACATTAAACATTTATTACCTTTTTAAATTTGGCAGTCAAAGCAACTTTCATATGTTCATGCAGTCCCTGGGAATCAAACCTATGACACTGGTGTTCCTAGCACCGTGCTCAACCATTTGAGATACATGAATGCTTCAAAAAGAGAAGTTTAGTGAGTTTTGAGAGTATTCAGACTATTCGTTTCCTTACTCTTCCAGTGGAAGTACCAAAAACAGCAAAAAGCACTACTGAGATATTAAAAGAGTGGTGCATAATGACTGTATTCTAAATCTTCTGATGCCAAATTTAATTTAATTTAACAAAGGTAATATTCACTGATAATCATCTCCTCTAACACAACTCTTTCATGTTTGTTCATATGTAAACTTGTATATACAGTACACATATTCAAACTGCATGAAATTCAAGATTTTTTTTACTAATTTAGATTTTACTCTTTTTTTTCATACTAGAACTAGGTTTCAGAACACTTGTAATGCAGCAGAAAAGTCGTTGCTGTTATTATATTATGATATTACTATTACTGTTATGATAAATTCATGGTTCTTTGTGTTTTTGTAGTTTGATCACCTTCTCACTTTCATTGGATTAAAAAAGGCAGCATAAACATTTTCCATTTGTAGTCAGTAGCTGAAAAAAGTAATGTGAGTTGGAACGACATAATATCATGTGTATATCCATGTTCGCCATTTATTTGCACATCCCTCTGAGTTACAGTCTCTGACAAATTACGCTGCAATCCTTACAGTGCAACCGTAGAGGATATCCAGGTTAGTCATAAAATAGATCTGAGTCACTGACCCTCTGTATGTGTGTGTGAGCGTGTGCACGTATGTGTGTGCGTGCATGCTTGTGAAAGAGAGGAACTCAGCCAAAAATCTATCATGCCCCAAAGCACCGCTGAATGATTCTCCATAATCCTGTAATGACCTTTCTGTAGCGCTCATCTCCTTCATGCTGTTCGGATATGATGATCATCTTATCACTGGACATCTGGAAAAGTTTGGCTGATTGTGTACTCTCCATGGGCCCTATAATCAAGTGCATAAACGCAACACCTTCTTCACATTAGGTGGACGCATGGAATTATGATTTAATGCTTCCTGCATGCTGTTAGCACAGGCCACTGGTGTTATTTCACAAAATATCCTCCTCTTTCCCCTCTTTTTTTCTTCTAAAAAAACATAGTGTGGCTGAAGATTTCCTTATGAGCCCTATATTTGTTTTGCAGGGGTCACACTGCGAGCGACAAGCCCATGCAAGATCCCTAACACTACTTCAAAGTTTAATAGCGTTGTTGACAGCTTGCATGAAATCGGCCTTTTCCAAAAAAGCTGATTTCAAACAGATAAAGCCCGAGATCTGATCTCCACACCCTCACCTGGACAAAGAGGACAAACAAAGTAGCTAAAATTACACCATCTCAGGACTTCTGTCCATGTATTTGCGTGCATGTGTGCTCTCAAGGCTGTATTTTAAAAATGATTCATCCCGCGCTTCCGTGACTTTGAAAGATGATGCGTCGATACTGGACTCGGACTGACAACTCAGAGTGGCTGAACTGTTTCCACAATATGAAGTGTTTACATACCAGACTTGAGAGTGGAAGACAGATTGCTTTCAGGATGAATTATGAACGGCTCAATGCGCTCGAGATTTGCCCATTCTTGACAGGGAGCCCATTACAAGACGAGCAAATTGAGGTATGCGCAGACCAAAGCCGTTGTCGCCTGTTGCACCATGACTTCTCCAACGCGTCCCCACCCTCTTTCAACCTGAGAAAAAGCGGTGCATAGATCACCCCCATCGTACGGTTGAGACAGATGCCAATTTCCACCAAACTCCAATTGTACTAGAAAAGCGTTTGTCTGAAGATGAAAGGCTTCACACCCGCTGCCTACACACCGCGCCACTTCCAACACCTTTCCGCGACAGCGCGCAGCTCAGGCTCCCCACAGCTCCCTCACCTCCATCTCATGATGGAGATAATACTACTAATAACAATAAGCAGGCAGTCTGACCTGGATCAGACATAAGTAGCCGTAGCTACTGAGCCTGATCCTCGGAAGGACTCCACACTCATGCAGGGTGAGTGAAAAACGACACTGACTGTAATGCAAGGTAATTGCTTCCCATTTACTCGTGCAGAGACCAAAATAGCAGCGTCTCCGTAACAAACATGTGTGGAAATGCAGGGCGTAAGGGGCCGTTTGATACGCAGAGTAGCCGCTAGCCAGCACCCTTCAAACACAGATGCTTCCCAGCAGCCGGAGAGATGCAAGCATTTACACAAGGGCCACAGTTGTTTTTTTAACATGAGCCTGTTACCTGCATCACATCTGCAGGGTGGCCACTGGTCACCTGACTGGAGCTCACAGTCAGAGCTTTGAGACTTGTGTGACATCCTTCATAATAGGTTTTATTGTAGAGGCAGATGAAAAAAGCCATGGTGTTTGAGCAGGAATTACATAACAGTACAATAGCAGATTGTTTTTGGAATAAATCATACAAACTCTTATCTCTGTAGCTTCAGCCCTGAGAATTCATCCATGATGTGGCACAGCCCAAAAGAAAAAGAATCAAATACACCTTTAAAGGGATAATATTGGCGTTTTCATTGTGAAATGCAAATTATACAACCATCTGCTGTTTTTAACACCTCATTACATGCACCACAATACTGTATAGACATACACCTTACATTTACGACATCCGGGAGTACATAATCCTAGAAAGCCAAGCGTTACATGACACCAGGAAGAATCATCACATCATAATCGTCGCCGTTATTTTCCTACATATGTCACGGTAAAGTCGTCAAGTAATTCACCAATGGCAAAATTAACCACATTAAATGGGTACAATAACAAACCAAACCTCTGCAGTGCAGTATAGCGCGCAGCCAGGTGCCGTTTCCGTTCTCTCCCCAGCCCCAGAAGGCTAACCATGCTGGGTAACTGATCAACTACAGCTGCCCATTCCCATTCCCAAGCCCAAGGCTAACAGCAGAGAGAAGAAGATAAACACGGGGAGGCTCCAGGCAACAGCCGTCACGCTCCCGACTTACCAGCACTGGCTGAACACAGCAGAGACACCACCAGCACAATCACCAGCGTCAAGATCTTCACATTCATTTCTGCTCTCCCCTCTGTTTCCCTGCCAGTCGCTAGCTGATATACTGTAGTGGTGTGCGTGTGTGGATGGGAGGGAGAGGAGAGTGGGTGAGCGAGAGCGAGAGAGAGAGAGACTGTTTGCTCTTCAGTGTGCGCGTGTGTCTATGTGTGTGTGTGCGTGGCTGAATGTGTTTGTATATCTGTGTGCAAGTGTGTGACAGCGCCGCTGAGATTGAGGGCAGGTTACTGTCTGAGTTCTCCTTCCGTGATGTGCGCGTTTCTCTTTTGTGAATTGGAAGTCTGGTGGAATGAGTGTGAGAGAGTCGGTTGGTCTTGGATAAGGAGCCCAAGTCCCTCATGTTGCTTATGTATCCCTGACTCTAGGGGTCACGGAAAAGGGGACTCCCCCCCCCTCCACAATCATCATTAACCCTCCCACTGAGAGAGAGAGAGAGAGAGAGAGAGAAAGAGGAAGAGGGCAGCTTTCTGAAATCAGCCAAACAGATACCCTTCTCAAAATTGTCTAAGTGGTGCGTGTCAGGAAACAACATCACATGAAGGAAAGATGGTTTTCTTCTCTTAAACATTTCCTCATATACACGTTGACGAGTTGAACAGACCCACACAGTTCACTTCCATAAACTGGGTGGCACATTTTCTGTCTATTTTGCGTGTGATAGAGGAAAACTTATCAGTTCTTTCAGGGTTTTCTTTGATTTGCTGATTCTGAGTCATTTGTTTTGCTCTGTGTATAGATTTCCATTCTCTGCAAGAACAAAAGGCCTGATGAAAATCTGTGCAGAGGTACACTGGGTACTGCACAAATTTTCTGTCGTCCAATAAACAGGAAGTGTTTCATTTTTCATATTGAATGGTGAGTGATTTGAAAAAGCCTTGAAGCGATAAAACATTTCTTCTATTGAGTGAGTTAAATGCATGTAAAGTTGATCTGTATTGTAAGCTTATTCCATTAGTTTTGTTGTTTTTTTCCTGAAATATTTGTTTTCATTTGTATTTGTATGTAAAAACTCTGGTGCCATTAATCTACCACAATTTAAACTGTTTATGGCCCACCCCAGATGGACATTCCCATAATCCAGTCACTAAGAGAATTAAATACAAATGTAGCTAGAGGCCAAGAGACTGAAGCAGTTGAGGACGGATGAACGTATTATGTGCTGTAATGTTGTCAGAATTGTTTTAATCAAGATGCCTGCCATATGGTTTTGTTACAAAAATATCCTCTCATTACTACCTCAGTGCTCATAATGCGTCATTCTGTGTCTTTCAAGACTAAATATAATGATTCGAAATACTTTGTGTTGCAAATATTTTGATCAAACAATTAATGCCACTGTTGACTGATCTTTTCATTTCCAAGAGACTGAAGATGCTGTAATCTAAATTCCACTGATGCTTATTCAGGAATTAAATACATTTTAAACAAATGAAGTGGCTTCTCGGGGCAACCTGAATATTGCTCTCTTCTAATTTGTTGGACCGTGGCTCCATGTGGAATTGTTTTCTGTGGTCATCCGCCCCAGGCATGCATGTCTGTAACACCCTCTTCAGACCTAA
The DNA here is from genome assembly GCF_023724105.1 of Carassius gibelio. Classification (NCBI taxonomy): domain Eukaryota; kingdom Metazoa; phylum Chordata; class Actinopteri; order Cypriniformes; family Cyprinidae; genus Carassius; species Carassius gibelio. The sequence continues at coordinate 22,904,218 of NC_068409.1, read as the reverse complement.
CAACATGAGCACCTTCCATTCAAGCATGGTCCACTTGAGGCCTTCGCTCTTTGTGAAGTAATCCTCCCGTCTGGTACTGTCCAATGTAAAGTCTGAAGGTGCTTATCCTCCAGCGAACTAATTTTAGCCAGGAGATAATTTGTTGGAGAACACTGTCCAGGTTTTATGTATGGCTGGTATCTGCTCAGACATGCCTCAGTCGATTTAGGCATTTAAATGAGAGGATTAACACAAGGCAAACATAAATTTACAAAATGTAACTATAAGTATGAATGGCATGTTGTAATGCTGAAGAAAGATACCAAAGAGCATGCATGACTGTAAAGTCCTTAAAGAATTGCACCAAATTACTTTTAATCATCTTTGTGTGGCATTTTAAGTACCGTGCATATGCTGTTTATTCTCATTTTTAAATTCAGAGCTGCAATTTTTTTCTCGTTGCTTTGTTATTAGACCTATTCATGATGCACCTGGCATATCTGACCTCACAGGAAGTACTTGGATGTTTACAGGAAGTGCTTTGAATGCCATGCACACTGCCAGTCAGCTACCGCTTCCACGTGCCGATGCCGTTCATCATCCGAAACCCTTCCTGATTTAACGATTTATTAATAGTGAAGAATGTCTATCCTTCCAGTTAAACTGAATTCAATCTGGGTCATAGAAAACAAAGCTGATGCCCACTCAAGTTTAGTGATATCTATCAATATCGAAAAATCAGCAGGTGTTTTTCCATCCAAAGCTATAAACGGCAACTTATGACATGAAATGTTTACCTTATGATTTGCCTGCATTCTTGATTAATGTTCTTCCTGTTTGTTATCCGCCTCTTAATTGTATCTTTGTTTAGTCCAGGCATCAAACACAGTACCTGAATAAATGCGGGCGGATGTTTGTTAATGTTGTTGAGGGATCTGCTGTTTTAAAAAAAGTCAGGCTACTGAAGCATTATACAGAGAGTACTGTTTTCCAGGCCTTTAAAAACTGAAAAGCCTATAACTACTTAATGTTCTGTGATGTTTAGCTAGTTTTGGCAGTGAAGCATTATTAGTGAAATATTCAAATATACACACATTCCCAATATCAAACACCAGGTCAGTGGATTAAACTTTCATCCCATAATCACATCTACCCAGCCATGGCTATTCAATAGAAACAAACCATGCAGTTTCTACCATTCTCATACTTTTAATCCAGTAATTTCTTTACTAATGTGCAATTTGTTTTTGTTTTTTTTCTGGAGCTGTGAGTTGCTTTAATGGAAATTTATTGCAGAGGATTTGTGGCTATGCAGACAGTTGTTAATTTCTAGCTCATTATTTACCCTGGACCAGCCAATTATCTCCAGTGAACACTGGCTCCACTGTTGCGTGACTCAGCAGCAGCTGTCTCCATAATCCAGGTTATCCGGCCCATCAGTGAGAGCGTGCTAACATGCCTAACATAGGATGACAGTTTAGGGTCACTGTCATTTCAGTAGACCAGCTTTCAAATGATTTTCACTTCATAGTCATTGCAAGGAACCCCAAAATCTATTTTTCACCTTTGCATGTACACTGAGTTGCATTCTGTTGGTCTGTACAATTGTATTTTAATAGTACAGTCAACATTTTATTCGATTTTTTTTCACCTTTGCAACATTTGATCAGTATTTTTTTTATCTTATTTTGACCTTTGCATGATCAATATGTTGATCTGCTCTGTTTAATTCATAGAACAGTGCTGATCTATATATATATATATATATATTTATATATTTTATTGGTCTTGTACAGACAGTAAATATTGTCATTAAAGGCATGTTTCTGTAAAACCCTATTGTCTTTGTGCATAATCAATGAGCTGTCTTGTTTTTAAACAGAGATGTCTTTATAAAGTCTGAAGCCCACATACTCTTTGTCATAGGTTTACTCCAGAAACCTTAAAAAAACAAACTCACAAGAGCTTTGACTTTACAGCCAGCATCTAATCAGAGATGTGCATCTCTGGGATAGTTTCACAGGTGCCAGATAATGCCTGCGCTGATTTTGAAGTCACCCGGCTGTCTGTGTCTCAAAGGCTCTGATGAATACATCTCTGGGATCCATTATAGCTGTGTGCTTAGAGTTTTGTGTGCACTGGAGATACATGCCAACTTTTCTCATGGTTCTTTGGACTTCTAATGGTGCTGTTGTTTTTCTTTATGCGCTGCTTTCCAGATCCTTCCTTCCTTTAGTAGTGTTTTTTCCTCTCTGCTTTCTCTCCTGTCTCTGTCATGTAAAAAAAAATGATCTAAAAGAAGAGATATGCTGTTCATCTTGATCCAGAGTTCATTTATTGTAGCAGTAAGATGAAAAGAAGTCAAAACAAATTGAAAGGTCATAGAAAAAGCCATAGCAGAGCGTGTTCCCTTTTCCTCCCCGATGATATTCTGCTTATCGGACTTGCAATCAGTTCACACCGTCGCACGCAGTTTAGAAACGGTTGGCTTGATTTTAATGGATGCTGGTTGTAAGTTCTCGGAGTTAGAAAGTAGAGTGTCAGGCTGGCTGTGGATCAGAGTCTGTGGAACTGATGCAAGTTGAAAGATAAGAGACTGCTTTCGGGAAGAGCGGTAGCAGCACACGGGCCTTAAGTGTTCCTGAACAGGACTTTGAAGTTGGACAATGCCCACTCCTCCATCATCTCTAATGATCTTCATCTTCATGAATGATCTGCAAATGACCACGCTATCCTTTCTCGAAAATTTCTCCTGTTTACAGTTTCCACTGCCAGGCTAATCTTAGATCCCATTAATGTGCGATAACCGATATTCCAGGTGTTGCACACTTCATGTTTAGTCTGGAACGTGTCCGAAAATGTGAGGTTACAATTTGTGGACATGAAAAACAGCAACTGTTGCACAGGAATCGTGGAACGACAAAAGAAAACTATGCAAAGCGGAGTGTTATAGCACGTTTAAGATTTTCGTATTCCAGACTTTTTTCCTGTCCTCATTAGTGATCTGCGTTCTTAATTTCATCATTAGCATCAGTTAAACGTCTGCCGTTCTCTCCTCTGTGTATTGCTGCGGCAGTCTGCCAGCACCAGGGACTTTTGCAGGAAAATTGCAGTCATTTTCATGAAGAGGTCATTATTTGCTCAGATGCAATCAGGCCAAGGTGAATAAAAGACAAGGCGAGGAGTCAATAAAGAAACGGATGTATTTAGTGCAGTTACGGGGTCATCTGCCGTAAAAGCAGCAGTGTGTTTTTACCCTACATTCACCGTGGCCACGCTGATGGATTGCTGTTTCACTCTATGCCCTCAAAGTCATTGTCAGAAGCTCAGTCTGTTATTTTCTGGAGGTGACACACAATTTCAGAATTAAAGCGAAAAAATGAAGTGTGGAAATGCGGTGGATTCCCGCGTTTTGGCTTTGAGAAAATAAGGAAATAAGAAGCCTCCATAAAACCTATGGTTGAGTGGCAGTGTTTTGAACCCGGTCTTTGTTTCTTACCTCTGTGAAATTCATCTTTGATGGGCTGTCACCTTCCCTGTTATGAATTCTCTTTGCTTTGTCTGTGTAGAATAACTTAACAATTCACACTTCGCCATGTAGCGTTGCCTTAGTGCGCAAAGCCGTAAATACAAATAATTTTGTGTCATGCATAAAGTCAGAAGCAATAGTTCTCGAGGTGCAGCTGTGGTTTGTTATCAGCTAAAATGGGCAAAAAAAAGGCTAATGACCCGTACTGCTTAATGACCAGCTTGGAGGCCGGCGAATCCATATCATAAATCCTTCCTGTGGGTCGTGCCTCAGTTCCCACCTGTAAGGGGCGGGGGTGGGGGGTGCAAGTTCGGGTCATTTTTCAACATGATCAGGGACTCATTAGCAGCTGTTTTGTTTTACGCTCATAGAAATGGAGAACGTATGAAATCTTTTTCATATCGTACAGAGTTCTTATTAGCAAGGTCATTCAAGGAACCTTAAGTGGTGGTTTTTATGCGACAAAACTTGAAAATTTGCAAGAATTTTCATATCATATCCCCGGTGTCCCATTTCTGTGTTTAGCTAACATTTAACATCTCGTGTGGAAATTCGAAGTTGTATTTGTGAACTTTTTGTGAGAGTTGGGGACAAAGATAAAGGTTAAAATAAAAGAAGGAAAGGGGGGAGTTAGAAAGAAACGGTGAAAGGAACAGGACCTAGCGGTGGATGTGTTGTCCTTTGTGCGTTTGGCATGTTGGCAGCACTTGATAAATGGACCGTTCTGGAGGAATCCATTCACCCTTCACAATGCCACTGACCCTTCTCTGTTACGTAGCAACTAGACCTTCAGTGAGGGAATCAGTATAGTCCACATAGCACAGATTTAGAGGAATATATTTAAAACTCTTCTTATGTCTTTTGACATGCATTTGTGTGTGTACTGTATATAGGATATTTTTTGTTTGCTATTTCCAAAACTTTTATGTATTCCTCTTTGTCGTGCTCAGGTTCATCTCACTCTCTTTTTTTTTGTATTTTGACTGATACCTGTGATTTTAAAAGGGTGAGACTGAAATGGTTTGCTTCACATTGCACAGATTTTTCAATTTCACACTAGTCAGCACACAGTGTAAGCTGCTGACCAGCATTTCAAAAGAGTACTGAGAAATCTTTCATCTGTCTCATGTGGTAATTTAGCTGCTCAGACACTTTTTCTTATCTGTTATCTGTGATTTTCTATCTTCAGTACTTTTTCACAGCTGTTTTACCACAGGCTCTCGAAGGATCTGCAGCTAAAATGAACAATTTTATGATTACACTCATTTTAAAAATAGCATGAAATGGCTTTTCAACTGCATTTAACCTTCATAATGTGATGGATTGAGATTGTGTGTGTGTACAGTATGTAGTACAGTATATAGATCCATAATTGGTACATATTTGTTCTTAATATTGTAATTTATTGTAATTATTTAAAATAGTCCTACATTCATAGCAGAAAGTAACTGATTTCAGATGTGGAAAATATTAAATTTTAATAAGATCATGGAAGGTTATGGACATTTCCTACACTTTCATAATTTCACATTCACTAATGAATTGTGTATGATTAGACAGGCACATTCATGAAGAATTTCAATCAAGAAATTCAGTTTTGGTGTAAAGTTGACTTTCAGATTTGAGTCTAGCATTGTTTAGGTCTTTCTAGTTCATGAAGTGTGGGAACCTGAATTCATAGTTCGCGTCTGAGATACATATTTTGTGACCCAAATTATGAATTCAGATCCCCACACCCACTTTGTACTGTGATTGTTAGTACTGATGTAATGGAACGCCTAAGATCCCTCAGATTAATCACACATGGACACTCATTTGCAAGGGTGTGACTTATTTAATGTGTGTGTGTAAATATTTAAGTTGGTGCTCATAGTGTCCACTAATCGTTCTCCGTCGGATTAGACCATGCCTCATTCTGTCCGGGCCAAGATGACATGTGCTTCTCTGATTCAAAATATTGCAGAGGAGGCGCTCAGCCATCAGTCCACTTGATTGTAATGCACATGTTTGTCCACTCATAGCCTGCAAATGAACTTCGATGTTTGGTTTAGTCCGGATCAATCAACTTTTCCTAACTGTCCCAGTCTGCCATAGAAGGTTTGTGCACAGGGACAGAAATTTCAGTGAGGGATGTGCACTGAATGAATCATTATGTCAGTCAGTTCTGGCTGATTGATTGTGTCCTTAGGCTTTCCTGAGGCGCTTTGTGCCTGAACACCAAGCCTACCGACAGCCAGACCTGACCCAGAAGAGAGCGAAGCATGCCATTACAGAGCACACTGTGCCCTATCCAGTACAGGACAGTGGTTAATGCTGAGGGGTTCAAAAATGGGAGCACATTCCCAACTCGGATCATCACATTAAGAGCTGCCAAAAAAGTCTGAGCCAACGGGGGGTAATAACAGCGTATCATCATTTTGGCCTGACTGCGAGTGCCAAATATGTCATGTAAAGCTTCTCAGATCTCAGCAATTAGAGAGTGGCTGAAACAGCTTTTTAATGTGAGCGGCCGGTAAAAGACACTCACAGCATAAGAGTGGAGCTGTCTATCTGTTAGGTGCAGGAGATCATCTCACTTCCAAAACAGCAGTTTGGGCTTAAGTAAAATGACACCTTTAGCAACTTTAAGGAATGCAAGTTGCCTAAAATCTTTTTTTAGTAAAGTGTTGTGCACCTTTTTTCTTTCGCATTACAATGCAAGGCCACTGGGTTTCTGAGTCTGGTGTGGAAGAGCTTGGCTGGTCCTCACAAAGCCCAGACCTCAACCTCAACACCTTAGGAATGAAAAGAACCAACGACTGTGAGCCAGGCCTCATTACCCAACATTACTGGTTAGCCTCACTGATGCTCTTGGGTCTGAATGTGAGTAAATCCTTGAAGCCATTAACAACATCTAGTTGAAAACCTTCCCTGAAGAGTGAGGGCTTTTATAGAAGCAAGGGCTCCTTGATGAGTGTTTCAGGTACCCTTCGTTGGACTGTCAAAAGTGATTTTTATTCAGTTGTACATGAGAATGTCTTGTTTTTTTTAGATGTCAAGAATGGACTTGGAAACTTTCATTTGACACTGATTAGAGATGGCACAAATATATGAAATATTCTGACAAGAGTCTTCTCCCAGTCCCACGAGTTAACAGCTGGTAAATTGAATTATTTGAGAGACCACACACTACTGCGTGATGAGAAATTAAATCCATTTATCATGCACATAATTAGCATCTCATATACTATCCTCATATAACAGGGTAAATAAACCTGCATATCATTTCAAACAGTAAATTAATTTTTATTTTAATATGTATCTTGCTCGAGTCTGTATTGAGTATTGAGCATCTTGTGCAGTTTATCTCTTCTCAAGGTTCATTTCATTTGCTGTATTTCGAAAAACGGTGTTATATTATGTTTTATGTTTTTTCTCCATTGTGCAAATGAGCACAATGACAAAATATTTAAAAGGAAATGCAACACCATCACTAATGAGAAACAGTCAGGTTCAAATCTGTTCTGTGTTGTAACACCTCCAAAGTATATTTTTGTCCATGCAAACAGTTTGAAAAAAATACTTCAACAGCTGGATAGATTTGTAAAATTGTGTGTCAAGGTTGTTTATGAAATATTTTGACAAAGTAAGATGCTTATGCTTTATGATGCACCTTATTTGTTTACTAACTACATAATGGAATAATGCATGTATGCGTGGGTATGCACACACTGCCGTTCAGTTTTTTTTTTTTTTTTTTTTTTTGCAAATAATGATGTAAAAACTAGCATTAATTTCCAGTGCAGTCAAAGAAATTAGTAAATTCCTATTCATAATGATGTGATGCAATAAATGAATGGTAACTTACAGGGATAGTCCACCCAAAAATAATTTTAAAGAATGTACAGATCCAAACAACTGGAGCCAATTAACTTCCATTAAATGGACAAAAAGCTCTCCATTTTTTTTATTTCAACAGAAGTCATACAAGGACAACATCAGGGTGATTACATGATGGCAGAGTTTTCTTTCTTTATTTGTTTTGGTGGATTATCCCTTTTATTCTGCTCAGTAGTCATTTGTAAACCTGTGGCGGTTTCTTTTAGCAGTAAATATTTAGAACCCAAGCGAAACAAACAGGCAAAATGCACAATATCCAGAATAGCTTTTTTGAGAGCAGTGTTCCTGAGATAGTTAATTAGATCCCATATGCAAGTGCTTAGGGGGTAGAAAAGAAGAGAAAAATAGTGTTGGCCATCTGTGTGCTATTTAGACTGATCCCAGCAGCCATGGCTGTTTTATTCAAAAACTGTCAGGGAGTGTCATTAGGTGCGGCCTTTTTCAGGCTTCAGATTTCATTAGCCACAGGAAGGCCCACATTACCCTCAGGATTAATGTCAAGCCTCCTAGTCCAGCTCTGGAGTGCTTAGAGGAATATCTCTGACCTTTTTGTGTAAATACACTCTGATTCATTAAAGATTATGTAGACCACGGGAAAACTCTTAAACAGCTGAAGAGTGATATGCATTTGGCCTGTAAAGTCATCCGTGCTACTCTGGGAAAAGATAACTTATTCCTGAAGCATATTTTTATTTAAAGAGGCAAAAATATTGACTTACTTTCTTGATGTTTTGAAAAATGCCAGTGGGGTCCAATGTTATTCTTCAGAATAACTTGTATCGGGATCCACAGAGGAAAGTAAGTCATACAGGTTTAGGATGACATGAGGGTAAATAAATATTGGATGAACTACCCATTTAAAAAAATTCAAAACATCCTGCAAGTTGTTTTTGTCGTTCCAACCCAAAGTGTCTTTGTTGTTTTTTTGTATTCAAAATTGCATCATGAGCTAAAACCACAACAGCCGGGGTGATAGTGTCTCTGGCCTTCCTTCCTTTTTTCTCCTTAAGCCTCTTTCTTGCACTTATCAGGAGGAAGAAACGAGGGGCTACGTCAAGGCCAAAGCCTACAGTGAGCATGATAACTCAGTGAGGATGAGAGGAGTCATCACTTTTCCTGTTTTAATTAGTAACATCGGTTCCTCAGCAGGCAATCATGTCATCTGCTTCCTTCCAGGCGTTGATTATAGAGTGAGGACAGCGTCACACAGACCACACGAGTAAGATATGGTGTGTTTTTAAGGCTAAATGCTGTTTTCTGTTCCCAGTTTCGAGTACAAAAGATATTGCACAGAACCCGGAATATGATAAATTCAGAAGTGCAATATTCTGACAGCTGCAATAATGGAATACAATTTTCACACGGGCCCAATTGAGCCATAATCAAGCCCTCGCTCTCTAACCCAGGCTCAACATGTTGCTGTTTCTAGAAGCTTGCTGAATTACAAACCTGCTTCCACTCATGGGGTTTTGATTTTTACCTGATTCAGGAGGTTGTTAAATGTGCACGATCATGGAGTCATTCATCACACGCTCACTGTGCGCCGGTCAAAATCCCAGTATGCTGTTCCAGGTGCACCCTTGCTGCACACAAATCAGGGAATGGTCACAACTACATGTGATTCAGAGCGGTCTGGATGTCATATAGAATATGTATCATGCTTCCATTTTAAGGTCAAACATATTCAAGGTCCACTGTAAATGTGTGCATTAACCTTAGGATCTAAAAACCTTCAAACAACCAATATATATATATATATATATATATATATATATATATATATATATATACACACGTCCAGAATGCTTTTAAAGGGAAAAGACCTTTTGAACTGTGACTTTTTTCCTCTTTTTTTCAGTCATTTAAAACTGAAGACTGCTTGACAGGTTTTAAACAAAACAAAGGCAAAGCTGAAGGTATCGGACTGAAATGTGGGTACTGATGTAAGAGACTTTTCATTTTGTAAAGAATTTAAAAGAATTTGACTGTTCTAGTTCAGATTCTTCTTAACCCTCTCGGGCTCAAATTAAGTTTTAGTAACTTAGTAACTTTAGTAACCTTTAGTAAAGTTTTTAGTACTCCAGATACATAAAATATGTATCTGGAGTAATAAGGTTTTTAGTTACTTTACTGTTGCAAATCTGCAGCACCTGCCTTGAGAGGGTTAACAATTCCGGTTCTGGATATATATACAGTACAGACCAAAAGTTTGGAAACATTACTATTTTTAATGTTTTTGAAAGAAGTTTCTTCTGCTCATCAAGCCTGCATTTATTTGATAAAAAATACAGAAAAAAACAGTAATATTGTGAAATATTACTACAACTTAAAATAATTGTTTTCTATTTGAATATACTTAAAAAAAAAAAAATTTATTCCTGTGATGCAAAGCTGAATTTTCAGCATCATTACTCCAGCCTTCAGTGTCACATGTAACATCCAGTCTATCACATGATCATTTAGAAATCATTCTAATATTCTGATTTATTATGTGTTGGAAACAGTTCTGCTGTCTAATATATTTGATGAATAAAAGGTTAAAAAGAACTGCATTTATTCAAAATAAAAGAATAATTCTAATAATATATATTCTAATAATATATTTTCTTTACTATCACTTTTTATCAATTTAACACATCCTTGCTGAATAAAAGTATTGATTTTAATTAAAAGAAAGAAAAAAAAATTACTGACCCCAAATTACTGACCAGTAGTATCAAAGTATCCTAAAAAAGTATCACGTGTTCTGAAAAAATATTAAGCAGCAGAACTGTTTACAACTTTGATAATGAATCATCATATTAGAATGATTTCTAAAGGATCATGTGATAATGATCCTAAGAATTAAGTTTTGCATCACAGAAATAAATGATAATTTAAAGTATAAAAAATTTAAAAACAATTATTTTAAATTGTAATAATATATCACAATCAGTGTTGTGGGTAACGCGTTACAAAGTAACGCGTTAGAGTACTCTAATTACTTTTTTCCTGAAATTTGTAACTTAACGCGTTAGTTTCGTGCGTAAGTAATCAGTAACTTCGTTATTTTTTAAAAAAAGTAATCCGTTATTTTAAGGAAAGGAAAATCCCGACTGCAGCCTGCTTTTTGTCAGACAGTAATCCTAGGTCTACTGTGCCACCTGCGGATGTATCAGCGGAGCCGAAGCTCTGTGATCGTAAAGTCAATGGCTGTGATGCGTCTGTGCCCTGCGCCTGACCCTGTGTGTGTGTGTGTGTGTGGGGGGGGGTTTTTTTTTTTTTTTTTTTTTTCGAACTCCCGGCTAGGCAGAGAGGACAGCGTTTGGTTTATGGAAGTACGCACATTATTTTCAATTTGTCAACGAAAAAGAAAAGAACATAACGGTAAAATGCACACTTTGCTTTGGTGAAAAGCTTCTGTCGACCGCCAAAAATTCTACCTCAAATTTAACGCTACGTTTTAATCACTACTTTGAAGAGTAAATGTAAGAGGACTGTGTTAAAGCGAATTTAGGCTTGTGACTGTGAGTGACACGTTAATAATAATTAGTTCGGCTATTAAGCGATTTGTCATTTGCCTGTGTGGCGGTGAAGGACTTAATTCGGTTTGTTATCATTTTTGTTTGACAGGCAGCTGTTAATTTCTGTTAGATCATTGGCTGGCTGGTTGTTCATCATTTCTAAATGGATTTAAATCTGCAAGCCTGTTTAAGGTTGTGTTTACAAGTAAGCATACTTGTACTTTGATAACTGCATTATTAAAGAAAAATCAGGAGTTATCTTGTGGTGCTCATAATATACAGTAGCCTAGGCTAACCGGGCTGGGTAACGTTAGGTGAACATTTTGATTAATAATATGTTCTGTGATACTAAATAAATAAAACGCCATGTGGAATAGCCTATTGCTGACTGTCTATCCTGTTATTGTTATTCTGCAGTGTTAATTTAGTCGTATGACTGACGTTATTCATTGTCGGGAGTCACGACTTCTAGGTGCATTTAAAGGGGCCGGGGGCTGTGTCTGTCGTGTTTGAGCCGCTGCAAACGGCTTTTAATTTTTGGTAACGCATGAGTACTCTAACGCGTTACTTTTATGAATAGGTAACGCTGTATCATAACTGATTACTTTTAATTGATGGTAACGTTGTAACCTAACTAACTACTTTCCAAAGTAACTATACCCAACACTGATCACAATATTATTTTTTTTACTGTATTTTTGATCAAATAAATGCAGGCTGGATGAGCAGAAGAAACTTCTTTCAAAAACATTGAAAATAGTAATGTTTCCAAACTTTTGGTCTGTACTGTATATATATATATGTTTATCTTTTTATTGCTATTTTTGTTAAAATAGTTTTGTTACTATTTTTGTTCTGATTCATTAAAAAGAAAACATTCATAGGTATGAATTATGTTGACTCACTAAAAAGAACCAGTTCATAAGAGGACTAATACAAAATATATACAAATATATATATATATATATATATATATATATATATATATACATACATATATACACACACACACACATACATTCATGCCATCTGACCATATCACCAGCATAATACTGCTTCTCCACCTTCTCTCATTTCAAACACTGACTTTTATTAATCAGACTTAAGTTCTGTGAGCATCTCTGCACTTGAATGAATAACCCTCATGCTCCTTGAATCCTGTGTATTGGTATTATCAGTTTTTCATAGGTCATGCTTCCTGATGCTATTTTGAGATGTTGTCAACAAGTGTTGTTCTACATCCTGTGGTGGAAAAAGTCTGATGATGACTATAGTTAACGCTGAGCAGCTTATTGAGTTTCCCCCAGGAAACCTCCCCCGTGAATCACTAAAAGCGGTGCTGTAGGCAATCACTGTGGAGACTTCAATTACTGGCGTGTCCCAGTCGGCTGATTTCTAACTGTGGCCAGCAAATTAGAAAAAGGAGGAGGGAGGCAGAGAGAGAGAAAGTAAGAAAAACTGAAAAATCATTTGGAGAAGGATGTTGAAATTTGGACAGGATACTAAAAAGGACAAGTTTCTGGTTAGACGTGGAGAGGCAACCTTTGTTCATACTGTATGTTGGCTACAGGCCAGCCGTCTGCACCATAGGATTCACTTCATAATCCTGTGTATGACTGATTTATGGCTCACATTATCGAATGTTGACTAAACGTCCCCAACTGCGTCTTTATTCTATGTAGAGACAGGTCTGTGAAAATACAGACAAAAACATTCTACAGATTTTCTAATTTAGGGCAGGACACTTCATCTTCAGTGCAATTGTGTGGTTTTTAAAGATGATTAGGGCAGAGTTCATTGTGGCAGTAGGTTATAAGCCCATTTCAGTCAAACTGTATGTGCAGCAGTCTACCCTGAACAGGCTTGTTTGTAGCTGTATAAACATGTAGAAAGTGATAAATGTGTTAACTTAAGCTAAATTTGTTTCCATTTAGTTGTTCCCATGTTCCTATCTAGAACATGACCATTCCAGCTCAAAGCATTTTGTTATAATTCTCCCTTTAACATTTTAACATGCAATTCAAAAGTTTGTGGTAAATAAGATTTTATTGTTGTTGTTGACAGAAAGTTTTAATATTTCTTTACATTTTCATAATTTTCAAAATATAATTTTTTTTACTGTATTTTTAATCAAATATATGCAACCAAAAGAGCTCTACGAAGGTTTAAATTTTAGTCTATATATTGCATGTTTCCTAACTTATTGTTCTTTTGTCTTCTACAGGAGAAAGTAAGTCTTTCAGAGTGGAATGAGGGTAAGTAAATGATGACAACATTTTCAGTTTTAGGTGAACTGTTCCTTTAAGAATGCTGATGCTGTTTGAGGGACAGCTGTTGGAGTCATCACGACTTGCTTGCAAGATGACTTGTAAGGATTTTGGCTTTTATTAGCTTTAACCCCTTTGCGTGCAAACATCGCTGACGGCCCCAGTTTATTATTGTTTCACTTTCACAGCACATTAAACATCACTGTCTTACTTCATCTGGACAAACTGTGCATCAATGGAAAGTTTAAAGACTCAAGCTTCGATATTTGACCAATATTTTGATAAAACATTGTTGCAGTGACAGATATTTAGTGATTTATGTCAGGAGTGCAAAATAATAAATCCGTATTATGCCACATTTTGAATAGAAATTCACAACTCACTCATATTCAGTCACGTCAAGAGCGGTTTATTTGTGTTCACATAGACTCACTGAACAGCGTCAATAAGGATTTACAGACCAAAGATGCATATCTGCGGAGATATATGGATATATTAACTGATGTTTACTTCATATTTCTTCAGACAGAATCGTCATTTCTATTCATTTTCCACGGATTTACGCTATCAGATGATAAACAGCCTCTCCCAGCGATCTCTGTGTGCGTGCAGTAGTCACAGCTCGTGCGGTGTGTGACTCAGACTCTGATTGGGTCTTTCAAACATCAATCTTAGGGTTTCATATCTGGACACCGCCCCATCGTGTCACATGCTTCCTGCACACTTCCTGGTAGTTATCTGGCCAAAACAACACTGAAACACCTCTGTACACACAAAATATCCGAATAATAAACCCGCGATTACGATAGTAAAGCTTGGTATGAGAATTTCTTGAGATCTGGGGCGTTTTTATAAAAAAAATCGAAAATGTACATCGGAAATGCCAACTTGTGCAGCGATGAAAAAGGCTACAAATAACATATTTTTACAACAGTAAACGACCAAATTCCACCCATGATCGCTAAAGGAAGTTATTATAAACACTCGATCGGGGTTTAAAGTGAGTTTTGAGTAAAAGTGTACTAATAATTTCATAAATTGTCAGATGTAGCTTGATGCTAACGTTAGCACCAATGCTACTAATAGCAGGTGCTTTTCTTCTTCATAATGCATTTTTGTCTCAATAATTCACGTAAGGTCGTAAGAAAATGTTTTGTTGTATTTTTATAGTAAGACTTTTGATAAATAAGGGCTAAATGCAAAGAGAGACTGAAGTGAGATCGCTGCTTTGTTGCTTTGTTGCTTTGTAAAGCCTGAAAAACCACAATCAAGGCTAATAAAGGTGGAATAAAAACAAAAGAATAATGATAAAAGAATAATGCGGATAATGTGTCATACTTGGCGGAGGTGTGAAAGAACCGTTTGGTGAGAACAATACAATCATGATTCGGGCAGTTTTCAAGAGTGAAACATACACAAAGAGCACAGGAAAGTTTACATGTGAGATCTTACAGAGATGACAAGGGCCATAAATCAATCTGATTAGCCTTCTCTAAAAACACACATGACATGGCCTTAGAAAATATTTCATAAAATTCACAGTTTTACAGATTCGATTATGAAATTTTTTATGAAGTTTTGGAAGACTTGTGGCCTTAGCTACACTGTGTTTTCAAACTCATTTCCTACATCAACATTTTTTTAAATACATTTAAAACATATGTTTTTAATATTTTTATTTTTGTTTTTATGTTTGAGCTTATATATCTCTATTATCATAACAGTCTGAGTGATTCTGATTCCTGAACAGTAAACTTTAAAGTGTCAGCTTTGTGAACAAAGGTTGATTATGTATCTAGTCAGAAAGAATCATGAGCAGAAACCTTTTTATTTTGGGTATGTAATTTCGGTCTCCATGCCAAAAAAGGGGGGTTACTGGTAAGGGGTTAACTAAAGCCTAAAGCATATACCTGCACTCCAAACCAAATCATCTTCCATAATCTGGTTAAATTAGTGTAATTGATGGAGTATCTCTTTTAAATATGTTCAATATGCCCTGTGATTCACTTTTCATGTAGGCATTTACGGCTGATTAGTTTGAGAATACCACTTATTTTAATGAAATCTCAACTAAAACAGCACACCTAGATATTTATAGTGAATGTGTCGTAGTTTGTGCTGCTCAGGATACAGCTTGCAAAAGTTTTAACACCTCCACAGATTTCAATTTTCCCCTGTAGCCATGCTGAGACATGAGGACTATTTACCTTCTGTAGGGCAGAAAATGTGGTGTTGCTTTTTCACTGTCTTCTTGATTTGTTTTTAGTGCACTTTTCACTGTATTAGTTGTGGAAACATGAAGTAGGCAGCCACACATGTGAACCCACAGCACTCCTCTGTCTGGATTGGAGGATTTTGGGTAAGGTGTTGTAGTGTCTTGGCATGTTAGCTTATTGATGGACAGCAGTTACTTACCTGCACAAAAATGTGAGATTTTTCCAACAAAAGGTAATCGGGATTTTCACCTTCTTTAAAGCAATCGTCAATCTGACCCTAACGATTGGTGCAGCCGTACATCTGGTGCAGATGTAGCAGGCTCTCTTTCTCTCTCCCTCTCTCTCTCTCTCTGATTCAGGAGAGCTGGATGTCTGCCAAGCAGTGAATGTGCTTCCTGGTGACTGTGGCCAGCAGAGAGAGTAAACACACACAGGTACTAGAACTAGAGCCAAAAGCCATCAGCACCCCAACTGCAAGAGTCCAGGCCTCAGTGATGTGGGTGATCACTTCAAACAGAATCTAAAGAACGTGTAAAACACATGGCATTCAATCACAGGCGTTTGTGACCAGGTGCAGAGAGGTGTGCAGTATTATAGCCCAGTGCCAAAAATGCTGATTAAACCTATGGAACGTGTCAAAGATCACAAGCATAATGTATTAGACAGATTCGAAAATCAAAGTCAACCGAGGTCAAGCTCATGTCACCTTTGAAATTTTTTTCCTTATTGAGTCACTTTACCATGTGGTGAGGTATTTCTTTAACATATTTTTAGTATGTGTGTAGTGTGTGTATATATATATATATATATATATATATATATATATATATATATATATATATATACACACTGCCTTGCAAAAGTTTTTTAACATTTTATATTTATACAGGTACATCTCAATAAATTTGAATGGCCTGGAAAGTTAATTTATTTCAGTAATTCAACTCAAATTGTGAAACTCAAGTATTAAATAAATTCAATGCACACAGACTGAAGTAGTTTAAGTCTTTGGTTCTCTTAATTGTGATGATTTTGGCTCACATTTAACAAAAGCCCACCAATCTCAACAAATTAAATACTTCGTAAGACCAATTTAAAAAAAAAAGAGTGAATTTTTTGTGAATTGATGGCCTTCTGGAAAGTGTGTTCATTCACTGTACATGTACTCAATACTTGGTAGGGTCTCCTTTTGCCTTAATTACTTCCTCAATTCAGCATGGCATGGAGGAGATCAGTTTGTGGCACTGCTGAGGTGGTGTGGAAGCCCAGGTTTCTTTGACAGTGGCCTTCAGCTCATCTGCATTTCTTAGTCTCAACACCAGCAGATGACATTGCACCCCACATCATCACTGTGGAAACTTAACAATGGACTTCAAGCACTATGAGCTTCTCCACCTTTCCTCCAGACTCTAGGACCTTGATTTCCAAATGAAATACAAAACTTGCTCTCATCTGAAAAAGAGGACTTTGGACCACTGGGCAACAGTCCAGTTCTTCTTCACCTTAGCCCAGATAAGTTGCCTCTGATAATTTGTCTGTGGTTCAGGAGTGGCTTAATAAGAGCCAAATTCCTTGATACGTCTGTATGCCTTGAGCCCAGCCTCAGTCCATTCCTTGTGAAGTTCACTCAAATTCTTGAATCAATTTTGCTTGACAATCCTCATAAGGCTGCGGTTCTCTCAGTTGGTTGTGCATCTTTTTCTTCCACACTTTTTCCTTCCACTCAACTTTCTGTTAACATGCTTGGATACAGCACTCTGTGAACAGCCAGCTTTCTTTGGCAATTAATGTTTGTGGCTTACCCTCCTTGTGAAGGGTGTCAATGATTGTCTTTTGGACAGCTGTAAGATCAGCAGCCTTCTCCATGATTGTGTTGCCTAGTGAACCAAACTGAGAGACCATTTTGAAGGCTGAGGAAACGTTTGCAGGTGTTTTGAGTTGATAGGCATGTCACCATATTCTAATTTGTTGAGATGGTGAATTGGTGGATTGGTGGGCCAAATTTATCACAATTAAAAGAACCAAAGACTTAAACTACTTCAGTCTGTGTACATTGAATTTATTTAATACACGAGTTTCACAATTTGAGTTGAATTACTGAAATAAATGAACTTTTCCACAACATTCTAATTTATTGAGATGCACCTGTGTGTGTGTGTATGTATGCATATCATGACTTGCAAAAGTATTTATTCCCCTAAATTTTTTTCACGTTTACTGTTGGTGCCTTATGTTAAACTGCTTTAAATTACTTTTTCATACATACAGTGACACATACATACCTACAATTTATATACACACACAAACACATATAGAATTTATTTTATTTTATAGAATTTAAAATAAACTTGTTGGGTGAAATTTTTCTTTGATTTGTGTAATTCTTTACTTGACCTTCCTCTTTTCTTCCTTCTACCTCTATGACAAAATAGCCTGAAGATATGTGACATTTTGTCTTTTTACCCTTGCAGACATCACAGAAGAGACAGATGTGATGGCTGTTTCAGAAGATCAAAAGAGTGAGAAGCCCAAAACACTGATCCACAAGCTCCAAAGCTCAACGGGGAGCTCCTCATATGTCTACATGAAAAACCAGGGAAGGCTGGTGAGCGCTGGTCTTTGTGATTTAGTCTGTTAGATTCTGAGATGCCCCATGCCTGCAAAAGATCAAATCGTATCCTCCCAACCCGATTAGAGTAGCAGGGGGTATAAAACACACTCACAAGCTCATATTAAATGCCTTCATCTCTCTCTGATGAGCCTCTTTGAATGGAAGAATGCTGACTATTAAACGATTAACCAGTGTTGAAGAATCTCAGAAGAACTAATGAAGAAGTTAATGGAAGGTATGCTTACTTTTAGGGAAATAAATATGTGTATGCTATTTTTTTTGTTTCTTTTTTTTTCATTTCTAGTTGGCTGAACTCGATGCAGTAGATCTCAGATGTTGTATGATGATCATTGTGTAGGTTTGAGAGAGGATTTCTGCTTAAATCTGTTTGAGTATGTGCCCCATTTAATCTGACTGAGCAGGGCAAATGGAGTTCATCTAAAGACATCCTGACCATTGATCCCTCTTACATGACTAATTACCTAAATCTGATTGGTGTGAACATGCTGCGTGCCATTCATCTGAATTCATCTGGTTCTGCCTTGAAAGGTGAGGCCTGGTTCAACATTCATTCACATAACGCATTTTGTATCAATAACCAGATACAAACCAAAGCTTTGTTGAAACATCACAGCATATGTTGTATAATGAGGCTCAGCTGTCCCGTCGGTTTCTCTGACATACCCCTCTTAATCTCATGATGGCTCTGAGGATAATGGGGGTATTTCGCTGGAGATACAGGCAGACAGATAGCAGGCACTGTCGCAGGCTAGCACTAGCCAGCAAAGTTAGCGCTCGGGGCGGGTACCTCCGCATTTGCCTGCCATCTGTCGCGCAGGCAGACGTCCAGCAGTAAGACCGGGCACCCACCTGAGAAGGTAGTTGTGTGCACCATCTCTGTATGTCTGTGGATACTCGCCACTGCCCCCTATTTAGACCTCAATTCATTTGGAGGGTTGGCCAAATCGACATATTTTCTTATTTGATGCATTTACAAATAACACTTTATACAATACAGATCCTTTCAAAGCAGCTTCACATTAAAGAAAGGAAAATAACAGTAATAATGGTGCTAAAATTGTGCTATACAGAGCGCAACAAAATTAAAGAGGACCATGTTTAAGATAAGTGTTTTTAGCTTGACACCGTTTAAAAGAATAGTTTACTCACAAAATTACAGTTTTCTGAAAATGTTCTTAACCTCAGGCCAATCAAGATATAGAGATGTGGATGTGAGAGGACAATAGGACTTTGACTTTTTGACTGAAGGAAGTATGGGTTATGAGCTTGTATTTTTGGCCAAAAGTGAAGGTTTAAAGTTAAAACACCTTAATAATTGTCAGCTTTTCTCTTCACTAGATGTCAACTGATAGACTGAAGTTGTGTGAATAACTTGTGGATTATTATGCTTTTTATCAGCTGTCTGAACTTTTTCATTCTGATGCCACCATTCACTGCATCCATTCAGAAGAAGCAAGCGATCTAATGTTTAATTTCTGCAAATCTGTTCCAATGAAGAAACAAACTCATCTTCAACACATTTTCAGCTTATTTAGTTTTTGGGTGAACTGTTTCTTTAAATATATGCTACACACTGATGAAAAAAAAATAGCACAAGCCATCTGCTTGTTTGCATGAACCAACATTTAGCAAATATCTTTTACTTTCTTATACTGCTCAAAAGCACAAAACACAGACTTGAGAATAATGACGACACTGCTCACAGCTGGCAGTCTGACAGTTATTGTTTTTAATTCAGTGTTAGAAGTGGTAAATGTATTTCACAAATTCTGGGTAGTAGAGTTGTTGCTGTAAAAGGGATGAAAACCTCAGAGAGAGTGTACTCTGCTGACAGATATAATGCTTATAGCGCATTATGCACAATTTTGAAAACAATTTTTGACAGTGGATGTTAGCAAATTTTCAGCAACACCTTGCCTGCCATGGTTATGTGAGTGTTATGTGAGCATTTTGTTTTTGTTCATATGGACATATTTGTTGTTTTTGTTGTCATATTGACAATCAATGTGGACAAGTCCTCAAATCATCCCCTTCAAAGTGCCAGAGCATTTACTTTCTCAAAACAACCTCATTTATGTTCCACATAAGTCATATGGGTTTTGACATGAGGTTGAGTAAATGATTTTTAGCACAGATGTTTTTCTTGAACTGTTATGGTTTTTAAAAATGTAAAAAATATAGCATTAAGATTAAACAATTTGTATATCTCTTGTTACAAAATGCAGTCATTGAAATATAGTAAAGTTGTGTGATGGGCAAAATGTACTATCTAGTCGAATTTCATGTCTGCTCTTAATTTCTTGTCATCACCCTGCTTTTCTCTCTGTTGATAGGACACAGGATTGCTTAGGGATGCAGTCCTCTGTCAGTTGCACAGCAGTGTACTGTATATGATATTAGCACATACACCCTTAACATCAGAAGAATATTATGAGAGTCAGTGGAGTCCCTTACCACAGCCTCAATATAAGCTCACCAAAGTTCTACTTGGTTCTGTCACCTCGTGGGGTAAAATAAATCACTTTATCGGGCACGGGGTCGTTAGTCTCAGCTCTCTTCTATGCCGCCATCACTTTGAGGTTTTCTTCCAGGAGGCTGCTAGCGTGTTCCTGAAAGTGTGGCATGTTCCCTACAGATGATCTTGCGTGGGAAGCTGACTCAGGGCTTGGGCACAAAGCGCGCTGTCAAAAACCCTCCGTGCACTGGATGGTAATGTCTTCATGCCTGAGCATGTGTTAGTGCATTAGATCTGCTTTACAGGTTTAGATGCAGTATGTATACATTGTAATGCTTTAATAGAATAGATTTTTGGACAAACCACATTTCAAAGGTGGTGCTTTAAATCATGCAAAGCATGACAGACTCTGTTTGTTTTACAGTGGTTTAGTTTACATTACTTTCCTGGCTAAACAATGGCAGCCGTGGTGTAAGTGTGAGTATGCATAACTTGGATTGAACTTAAGTCAACATTGCTCTATTGTGCCGTCTCTGGGGACGGGTTCTTTGATTTGGATCAGCTGCCTCTCGGCCAGAGCTGTTTTGCAATGGATTCTGAATTGGGCTGTAAATTGATTAAATGTTACATTGAATTAATTGCATGCCAGAGAATTTGAATTAATAATGTCTTTTTTGGGTCTCAATGTCTTCAAAAGTACCATAAAATGCTATGCTAAAAGTATTTCCAATTTTGAGACCCTGCTCTGATGGCAGTTAAATGTCTGCATTAATATACAGTTTAGGGGCCATGGTAAATTGATAGTTAACAAATAAAATAATAAAAAAATAAATAAACTTTTTATCATTTTAATTGCATTTTTTAACAATAGTATGAATCTTAATTAATTTAGACAATGTTAATTTAGTCATGATTAATAAAAAATAAATTCAAATATTATTATTTATTTATTGTATTACCATTGTTATTTTAGCATCATTAAGATACTTACATAGTATTTATTTATATTTTTAATGTTTTTATTTATGTATTTTCAGTTTTCATAAAATTAAAAAAATGTATATGTGTGTGTGTGTGTATATAATGGTTTTTATTAATTTGATTTCAATTTTAGTTTTTGTTCTTTTAGTGCATCAAGTTAACTAAACTAAATAAGCTAAATAAAACTGACAAATGTTGCTTTGGCAGCAGTAACAAAAATGCAACAAAAAAAGTAACAAAAATTGTTTTATTGGTTTTAGTTTTAGTTAACACTCTGTTATGTTTTTATAATATTATAAATCAAAATTATATTGTGGTAATATTTATTAAAGGGTACCTGATTTATTCATAATAGTTAAATTGTTTTGAACAAAATGTTAAATATTATAATTTAATTATATATCATTCATTATTTAATATCAAAAAGGCATGACTGATTGATTTTTTTAAACAATAATCTAAATTTTAATTTATTTCAGTTAATGTTTGCTCATGTTAATAAGTAACTTGACAATCTTACTTTTCAAAGTTATGTATATGTCTGAAACAATTTCTTTGTCTCAGTCTGACCTAGAGCCAGACTTTCTAGGTGATGAGAAAGTGCAGCTGGTCTCAAGTCTGGGGCTCCTGGATCATTTTTTCTACATGCATTTTTTTCAGCCAGTTGGTGTTGATTGACAGGTATACTTTTTGCCCCTTTTCAGTTAGGGTTCAATGCGGATGTCTGGTTAATGAGGTTGACTTCAAGGATTATAATCGGGGGGGAGGTATTACTGACCATATGTGTCAGCGCAGATGAGTGAACCTCCCATGCTCGTGGTGTCAAAAGCATATTTTTTGCTTCCTCTAAGTTCTTATTTACCTTAGAGGCATACAGATCCATGTCACTGCTCCCCAGGGGTGACT
The DNA here is from genome assembly GCF_023724105.1 of Carassius gibelio. Taxonomy (NCBI): domain Eukaryota; kingdom Metazoa; phylum Chordata; class Actinopteri; order Cypriniformes; family Cyprinidae; genus Carassius; species Carassius gibelio. Next base: position 22,881,871 of record NC_068409.1, on the reverse strand, counting down.
TTAACAACCTAACGTCTATGACAGATAAGTTATGCTAAACAGATTATTCATGTTTGCAAGACCTTAGAGGCACAGCATGGCCCTTCTAAAGAACCGGATCATCATATCTTGGCTTTCAGCATCCATGGCAAGGCCAGAAGATTTATAGTAATAGGTTCATAAAGGGCTTAACTCAACTAACGAATCTAAGATGTATTTCTCCACTGGGATGATTAAAGGAATAATTCACTCAAAAGTGAAAATTCTGCCTTATATAATCTTTAACCCAAATATCTTTTTGGGTGAACCGCTCCTATAAATGGCTATTCTTTTGCTCTGATTGTGTTTGTCCTATTCTTCATCCAACAAAACATTTGATGAGAAAGAAGAGAGATGGGGCAAAAACAGAAATGTGAAAAGGAAAAAATTAAAAGCGCCCTCAGAAGCACACTGTGACATATGGAAGCTATCACAAGGCTATGCTCCCATCTGTGTCCACAACCGCGGCTCGCTGGCACCCAAAAGCCACTGCGCAGGATGGGAGTAATCCATGGGATTGTGATGGGACTCCAAATTCCCTGGGGACAGAGATTTGACCAGGAAGAGAGGAAGAAGTAGATGGATTATAATGGTGCAGGGTGAAGTGCAGATGTTCAGTGCTATTTTCAGAAAACAGGTGCTCAGATATTGAGAAAGGTTTAGCAAGGTCACCAATTCTTGCTTTTTGTCATTCATGTATAGTCTTCCTGTGATGTTAGTGCCAACTTGGAAATGTTGCAACACAAAGTCTATTGGCACTGTGAGCGTATGGTGCGATGAATTGACTGTCTGTTCCGAAAAAATCTACCAAAAAGCAAATGCAAGATAAAAAAACTGAAAACATTTTGGTCAACAATATGACCTTATTGAGTAAAGATATGTCTCACTTTTGCATCTTGGTTTTCCTTTTACATCTTCATGCTGCGTTTTTGGCATACTTACACCTATTTGGATTATCGTGGTTTATGGACCTAGAATTTTTTTGGACTTTTTCAGGCACAATGAGTTTATAATGAAAAAAAGTCTCATATAAATTGGTCTTAAATTTCAGCCCTCTTGTGCAAGTGAATGATCCTAAATGCATGAATTATAACTATACACCAAAGACCAGAATACACGCAATTCAAGATTCCCATGACTAAAACTAGACCAGAAATGCTTTTTTCCTGCAGGTTTAATCAAAGTCTGACATTGCTTTTCACCACACTGACGTATTTAGTTCTTTTGTTGCTAACAAATGAAAAATTACTAGCATTACAGAGAACTTCCTGTTTAACGCAACAGAAGTTTGTGCACTGGGTTTCTAAATCCATTTGAAGGCACTGGTTAAGTGTTTGGGTTATGTGTGGTTTTGCTCTACTTGTCTGGTGCTCCGTGAGTCATTGGGATGTCGAGTGCCCCCCTGTTTTAACCTCTTTTCCTGCCCTGTTACTCACCGGACCACTTCAAGTTTTCTTGGAGTGAAAAATTTATTGCGGGTTGGTAAATTTTTTATAGCTCCATTTCAGTGGAAGTTTGATGGCGTTGCGTTCTGTATCAATCCGGCAGCGACCAGCCCTTAGCATTCTCTCAAGCCGTCCTGTGAGGCCGTCTGACGCACACCTCCTGAAAAAGTTACACATGGTGTGCGCTGTCTTGTCTGATAAATCCCTGTGGAACAAACCTCTATGATTTACTGCATGTCAGGAATTGGGCTTCTCTGGAACCAATGACCCTACCAGACAAGTGAAGTTTTTCATCTTAAACGCACTACATGGTACAAATGATCTGTAAAGGTGGATTTGTACAGTATTATAATTCCATCTCTATGTTCATATCAGTTTTGGACACGCTAGGAAATTACAAGATCAAACTTGCTAGTTCTGCTCTCAGGCTGTGTACTTATACTTTTGGATGACCTACTGTCTGAACCTCTTTACACTCATGACAGCAAAATATGGTATGTTGGAGAGGCCAGCGATGGCTGTAACACTATCTTTGACAAGAATAACGAATTTTATTTAAATTATATATTTAAATTTTATTTAAATATATAAAAGTTATTTGGTAGGGCTGTGCAAAAAATCAAAGGTGATTTTCATGTACATCTCATCAGTAAAGATGCTCCTGTAATTAGAAGTATATCTCCAGCACGTGTGCTCAGATCAGGGTTGCCAGGTTTCCACAACAAATCGTGCCCAGTTGCTTCTTAAAACCAGTCCAAAACTAGCCCAATCGCGTTTTCAGGAGGTTCCCCGATAAAAATTGCTTCCCGGGGTTAAAATATAATTTTTTTGGAAGGGTTGCCTTTGTGAAATTAGCATTTTAGTTTAAATAACCAGGAAATAATAAGAAAAAAATTAAATAATAATAGAACGTCTGCAAGTGCATGCTGATGTTTTTATCAAATTAAACAAGAAACTGCTGATTCAGTTGATCAGTTTTTTTTTTTTTACCATCCCCTTAACAATTATTAAGCCAAACACAAATTGACACAAATCAAATTATAACCCAAAGTTAAATTTGTACAGAGAGATTTACAACATTAATAAGTACTATTATTTTGAGCTTGATTCATCAAAGGATGCTGAATGGGAAAATTATCACAGTTTCCACAAAAATGATAAGCAGCACAACTATTTTCAACATCGATTGTAATACAATGTTTCTTGATTATGAAATCATCATGTGACACTGAAGACTGAAGTAATGATGCAGAAAATTCAGCTTTGCCATCACAGGAATAAATTATATATTTTAAATATATTTTATAAAATCTAAAATATTTTTTTACATTTAGAGATTTTTTTATTTTAATTTATAAAAAGCGTTACTGACCCCAACATTTTCATCCCTTTACCTAATTTATAAGTAATTCAACTGACTTAACCTATCTTTGAGCGCTACAACTCACCCCATGTTTTGAACCTCTCTGTTGGTTTCTGTGTGCTTGCTTGCATTTGTGTGTGTGTGCCTGTGTGTGTGTGTGTTTGACCTCAGCTCGTAGACCTCCCCTAAGGCTGCACTGCTTGGGCCCCTGTGTTAACACCTCTCAGTGCTGGACACACCTGTCATTGATTAGCGTTAGTGTGTAACCAATCCGGTATGCCTTCCCTCATAAAACAATACATCCAATTTCATCTTTGCTACAAGATGACCCAATGTATACAGTTATTTTAAACATAAGTACCACCATACCAGCTTGTAGCTTTTTCTCTGAAGCCACGGAAATTGTGTTGGCTGTAATGGAGTTTTTTTTCGTGTGTGTGAGTGCATGTGTATGTGCTTATATAGGCCCCACTAATGTGGCTCATATAACATGCAGAAGGATAATTGTAAACCTTCATTTCCACGAGTCATATTTGTTTCTGCAGCTCTGTCTGTGATCCCATCCCTCAACTACGGTGCATGTGAAACAAAGAACAGCTGCTCCTCGTTGCACCATGTTTTGGATGTATGCACCATTCCATGGCCTACAAAGTAGATCCCCAGGACAAAAGCTCAGGAAGCCTCGGGTCCCACAGGAGCCGGGCTGACCAGCGCCATCGGCACTTGACGAGCTTGTCAGCCGCATGCAGAGGGCCAGCTTCTTTTCTTATCATCAGGAAGTTGTCAGGTGGGAGATATTTCTGTTTGTTTGTTTTGCAAATGTGTTTGTTTCCGCTAATCCAAACAATTAGGTGACATCCTATGACAGAACGAGCACAAGTCCGGCTGCAGCTGGACATGCTGCGTGGAGCTCTACAGTAATGGACTCATCCATCTACACAGTCTGTTGAAACACTGTGACAGAATGGCCGAAGCTGAGGTGATCGTGCTAAAGGGTTACATTTTGGACGCAAACAGGAAGCTGATATGCTTCAAAACTTTTTTTATATTAAATGATGGTATCTAAGTAGCAGAAATGCATATATATATATATATATATATATATATATATATATATATATATATATATATATATATATATATATATATATATATATATATATATATATATATATATATTTGTATGTATGTGTATATATATATATATATATATATATTTGTATGTATGTGTATATATATATATATATATATATGTGTGTGTGTGTGTGTGTGTGTGTGTATGTATATATATATATATATATATATATATATATATATATATATATGTATGTATGTATGTATGTATGTATGTGTGTGTGTATATATATATATATATATATATATATATATATGTGTGTGTGTGTGTGTATGTATGTGTGTATGTATATATATATATATATATATATATATATATATGTGTGTGTGTGTGTGTGTGTGTGTGTATGTATATGTGTATATATATATATATATAGCTATAATGTTTGAATATAATATTATTTTATTATCTGTAATATATATATATATATATATATATATATATAATGATCTAAAAACTCTAATGCTCAAAAATGTGGGATCAGACAGCCTTTTTAATGTTTTTGAAAGTCTCACCAGGACTGTTAATTTGAGTATGTGAAAAATTATTGCAATTTAAAATAACTGTTTTCTGTTTAAATATACTTTAAAATGCTATTAATTCCTATGATGGCTAAGTTGAATTTTCAGCAGCCATTACTCCAGTCTTTGGTGTCACATGATCCTTCAGAAATCATTCTAATGTACTGATTTGGTACTTAAGAAACGTTCATTATACTTTTTTTTCATGAATCTTTAAGAAATAGAAAGTTTTAAAAACAACATTAAAAATTTTTTACTGACTCCGAGATTTTGAAGAATAGTGTATATATAATTTAGAAGTTTATTTTAATTTAAAACTATATTAATATGTTTGTAGCAGATTATAAATTATTTAGACATTACATTTAGTTGGTAGATATGATGTTTGAATCCATTCCTCACTGTCTAATGTGTGAAATGCAGTATATCAGCATAAATATATATTTTTTTTGTTTTTAGAACAGTTAAGGAACTCATTGCTCTCTACTGGATTACAATGTATCAAACTCCAAAAGTTCAGTTCCTCTTAGACTGAAAAGTTTGCCACCCACTATAGTGTTTGTTATTGTTAATCAGCACCTTGTAGTTCGAAGTCCGATACTCAAACCATGCTGGAGTTTACACTGTCTACCAGCGATTCTTTTTCAGACTCCTGGCCAAAAAACACAGAGGTGCTCCATTAATAATTACTTTTTGGTTAACAGTAGAAAGAACGGTGAACATATGGTGTTTACGTCCTTTAATTTGAATGAGCTTGCTGTTTCCAACTCAGAATCAGTCTATTCAATACACTTACTGAAATATGCTAAATCCGAATCTGTCATTTCTGCATGCTGTAGGCTTATATGTTTGGCCCAGTGTCATATGCCTTCTGAGAAAGCGTTCATGCGGAGAAAGAACCAATTATGTGTAATTTCTACTTTTAAGCCCATCTCCCATAATCACCATGGTGATATTTTAAATGTGATTAAACACACAGGAGTACTTCCATGTGCATAAATGGTCCTTCATCTTCACAGAACTGGAACAGTCGGATTAGCTATTTAATTTATATTTATATACAAAGACAGCTGAATGGAGCACAACAGGATAGAACAGAAGCACGGGTCTTGAGATATGTTTTCCAACGACTTTTATCTTGATACGGAGTCTAAAAAATGCAGCGCTCATGGCGTGTGATGCTGTAAAACAAAGACATCCATCTAGATTAGCTTTTTAAAGTAATTAAATAAAATAAAATATTAAATTCTAAAATAAAATAAAAATATATAGACTGTATACAGTATGTGCAAATCAAGCCTAGTTTATTCTCTCTATCCTCCATTGTTCGTTTCTCTTTTTTCAGTCCGTTTCTCAAGGACACCACCATAAGAGCCCTCTTAGACTAATACAGTTATCTGTTCATCTCAAGCAGATGAAAAACTTCCCCTGAATGAATATACACAATATCTTGGCACACCGGTCAGGATCCAGCACAGAGGAGCCTATCTTTAAAATCACAGGCATGTAAGTATGCATCCTCTTGAATTCCAGTGCCTTTGTTTTCAGATGTAAGGGAAGAGCAGTAATGGGTCTTCTGTTGACTTTACATCCTTGGAAAGTCCGCCTGGGCCACACACCTGCCAATATGGAAATAGCCAGGAATTTTAGTGCAACCATTCCTTCCATATCCTCTGTCGCGGCCAAGAATTCCAGCATTGTTTGCATGGCCATGCCGTTAATCATCAATATAAACACCTGTATACTTAATATAATTCACCGGGCCTTTTGTTGAGGGTTTTTCCCTTGTTTTGATGGCATGCTCAATGCGGGAGATCATGAGGTCGCCTCTCCATGATAACCCGTGTGTTACACTCATGGGTGGTTTTGGTTTATGTATTAATTCATTGCGGTCAGCTGACAGTGTGCTCTGAAGGGTAGTGTCACCGAGTGCACTGGCAGCTTGACAAGTGCCCCATCTGACAGAGGCCAGACTGAATGTCCTTGACAGAAGCATAGCGCTGCCAGGAGTGCTTCAGTGGCGGCAGAATGCATAATTGGTGACACGATGAGCAAAGAGGACACTTGACACAAGTCCTGGGCTGGAGAGAGAAAGGCACACTGGCAGCCTTCACAAACTCGGACATGTCTGATCAGCTCATGGTTGATTGAGACTCGGTTCTTGGTTTGTTGGTTCAAAGTACAGTCTAATGGCTGTCAGCTATACTGCACTCGTGTAACCTCCTGAAATGATTTGTTCACTCAAAAAAATCCAAAACGTATATCGTTATTCATTGATTAACCCTCCTCTAGTGAACTGTTGCAATGTTTTTTTTACAATTTGTATGAAGCATTAGTCTGTTAGTCAGTAGTTGTTATGATGCTTTAGTCTGTCTTTTTTTTGGAGCTTGAGAGCTTCTTGGAATCATGGAAGTTTTAGGATAACGTTATGACAGAATTATTTCTTTAAAGAGCCAGTAAGATGAAAATTCTAAGCTTCCTATCACTGTTTATAAGTCCTGTACATTAGGTTTAAATCCATCCAAGGTTTAAAAAACATTGTCATTTTGTCAAAATATCATTTTAAAATTACCTCAATTCTCAGAGATCCCCAAACGGTCCGCGTGAAGCTGTTCAAAAGATTCAGTTTCCTTAAACCCCACCTTTCGGTTGCATACTGTGTTCTGATTGGTCAACTGACAAAGTTTTGATTGGTTGTTCCGCACACAACTTCACGGTAAACAATGCGTTAGCATCTGTTTGGGGTGAATTATGTCTTATTCCTCTTACCGTGAAGCAAACAGTAAAATAAAAAACTTGAACAGTCTCGCAGCTTTTTCTTCTGTGTGGGTGTATTCAAACCGCGTTCTTCAGTTTGAATCTGAATAGCGCGTTCAGCGCGGGGGCGTGGACACATTAGATATAATGAAGGGAGACATGAAAAACAGACATCGCGTTGTTTTCATATGGATTACTTTATCACAGAATATCTGTTTTCGGCAGCACTTGTTTAGTTTTAAAGAAGACGTGTAAAGCTTTCTATAGATATCTCTCTCATGTCTCTTCGTTGAGGTCAGAGTTCCGTTTCTCCCAAGACGGTAGGCGGAGATTATTATGCAAAGTGTTCCTAGTGACGTACATAGAGATGAGCAAAAGATTTGAAATCTATAACGACTCGTTTCAGCGATTCAGAGTCGACTCCTTACTTTAGAAGCCAATAACTTTATAAATCGTGTACTTTTTGGTTTAATTATTTTGCACATTGTTTACACTGATGGACAGCTACATCATACACTGTAATACAGGTAATTTTTGATTTCCCATCTGTTTGGCTCTTTGAACAACAATAATATTCTTATCCAAATATATTATCAAGAGTTTAAAACTGATCACATGCAGTATAATAATTTAATTGATAGTATTGATATTATTAATACTAATTTTTCAGGGTCTTAGAAAAAAACACTTGTGGCAATCAGTATACCCTTTGTTTTTTTTTGTTTTTTGTTTTTTTTTGTTATAGCAAATTATTGGCAAGTTGTTAGGTGAATTCATACAACCTTAGTTTTACACTTTTATACAAACTGCTCATACACCATTTAGGTTTACGTTTAGTAATGGACCTTAATGGTTAGATTTTTTATTTAAAAAAACAATTGTATGTTTTTATACAAATCAGATCATACTAATACAAAAATTGTTTGTTGTTGTTGTTCCTACATATTGCTTTTTAGATAATTGCCCTAATTATTTGAAGTGGTTTTGTTTAATTAATTTTGTAACTGGATAGTGAAGTTATAGCAGCCAAAAACTGGACAGCAAATATGGAAGCTCTTTTAATAGAGATCAAAAGCATCCCAGGTGGGATCATTGCATTCTTCCCATACTTCCATTTGTTACTTAATATATTTGACTGAGAAAGTGTGTCTTTAGTCTGGTAGTGTAGACTGTGTTATAAAATTGTTCTCACATATTTTTCCCTTTCATGTCACACATTCTTTTTCTTCATTTCTTCTCGTGAGACATTGTGTTCAGGCTAGAGTGTTTTATAAACTGTTACTGCACTTTTATGTTTTAAGAGCAGAAGAACATATTTTTCTTCTCATGAATTCCTGTGTTAACGTTCGGCACTTTATTAAGCTCTTTTTCTCTTTTCATTTATGTTTTGAATCTGATGTGATTATGAGAAATAGGCAGAAGGCAGCTCTCATGAGAAAGAGATGAAACATGGGTCAATTCGGTGACCGTTCCAAACTCATCTTTTTGATGAAGAGCTCCATTATGCTTTATAAGTCCAGCTGCAGGATTTACATGTCATAAACACAACGGAGTCATTGCAGTTAGCTTCAGTGCAAAGATGCAAGCTGCTGAAGAACTATTGGATTGAGCCTAAAATATGCTCATTCTGAGCTCTCGTGACTGTCCGTGACATATGATCTTTGTAAACCAATGATGTCAGTGTGTCAGGGTAAGTTAATGAATGTCTTTGCTAATCTAAGCAGTAGACATCTCTCCCAGCCATTTATACCTTGAAGCTTTAGCCAAAAGATCAAGTGGAACTTTTAGGGTAATTTTCCCTCATTTGTTTTGTTTCAGGGTTTATCTCTGTATTTTTAGGAAGCTGAAAAGTACTGACCAAAATGTTTGATTTGAACTTAAACTGGTTTATTTTTTAGCTACTAGACTTGTGCGAATTTTAATTACTTGCCATTTAATCGTGTTGTGCTTTTGATAATATGTGTATATGAAGGGCCCTGTCCAGATAACTGGTTTTGCTTCTTTTCACTTATTTAATTCTGATGCTATTATTCTGTACCTTGACTGTGGTATATAGTCATTACAGACTCATAATGTTTTGAGCTTTTCATGCTCTAGTAAAAGCAGATGTATTGACTGATGGTTGTGTTAGGGTTAGGGTTAGGGTTAGGGTTATGCGACTTGCTCCTTTGTCTTGACCATGCAGCTGAAGGTTATAACCAGGGTTGCCAGGCATGTGATTTTCAAATGAAAATGGGGCTGTGTTTAAATGGTTTTGATACATATATATTGATTTATTCGATTATTATTTATATGTTCAGTACAACCCCCCCCCCCCCCCCCCCCCCCCACCACCTAATGGTATTGCATATTTACTATAATATTTAGGCCTAAGCCTACATAATGAAAAAGCTTTAAAGGGTTTGAGCTGAGTTTTAGTTTGGTTGTGTTGGCCATTGGGCTTTTTCACACAGACCTGGCAACCCAATGTGTGCAGGCCACATGAGAAGGTGCTGAAAGGTTAGATGTACAATCAGGAAATTCTCTGTGATGGCCTCAGCTCCCTCGGTGGGTGTCTGTATTCCCATGACACAGCTTTCCTTTTCCTCCTTCACTCACATGGCACCCAACGATTCAGAAACCCCCATAACTTAAGAAAACTCTGCGCTGTTTGGCTTTGCTTTTCTCTTGTTTTGTTAGTCTTTAAGAGACTGCAGGCTGAGATCATGAATCAGCTAGCCAAAAGAGAAGGACAGGCATCAGAGGGATGCTTATGTTGCCCGGTCATCTGCTTTGACCATTTTTCTTATGACTTATGGAGAACTGCTCCCTTCTTGAGGAACCACAAGTCTCTCAGGATGGTAGAGCAGGTTAGAATGTACCTCAACCTCATGCAGACTTCTAAACACTTGTTCTGATTTAAACATAACGTGATGGACGCAGCGTGAGCGTCTGTCTGAGAGTCTAGGAGCTGAAGGGCTTCAATCAACTGTAATCAGTGTGTTTCAGCCTCTCCCTGAAACACCGTTGGAGCACTGCAGCAGTCTCTCCACGGCCCATTTGCACTGCAGTTTACTTTAACCTAGCAAGTTCTGAGGAGCCCTCAAGGCCACAAAACCTGAACGTAAACACACAGCACACGGAATGTGTTTACCAATCTGCCAATGACCTTTTCCTACGTGCTTCAAATGTGTTTTTGAGGATTTTAATCTGAAATCACCATCGTATATGTGCATTAGTGTATCAGATTGTTGAATTAAAGGCTAGAGGAAGGGAGTGCACCTTTAATGTCTTTAAATGTTAAATGAGCAAGTGAAAACTGATAGGTGAAATGTACGAGTGCCAGGAATATAATGGCCTAAAAATAGAGTTTGTCACCAGATGAGTGGAAAGAAAATGTTAGAGAGGTCAGAACTAGCAGCTTGGGCTGTGTGTTTGAAGTGTGTGTGTGTGTGTGTGTGTGTGTGTGTGTGTGTGTGTGTGTGTGTGTGTGTGTGTGTGTGTGTTCCTTTCTCTACGGGTCAACAGTGACGCACACCCAGGGTTTGACAGGATGTGTCAGGCTGATCCTTCTGCTTTCATGTTCATCTATCGGTTCAATTCTCTCACTTTTGTCTTTCTGTTCGTCTCTTACTTTCATTTGCTCTTTCCCAGTGGAGAGCAAAATCAATGTGTCCCTGTCTGTCAGTATGATATTGCCTTGCAGGCTTCAATTTTCCAACAAAATGAGTGCAGTGGATGTTTTGATATATAATATAAAAGCTGCAACACAATTTCTCTTGTAAAAAAAAAAATATATATATATATATTTATATATATATATATATATATATATATATATATATATATATATATATATGTATGTATATATATATATATATATATATATATATATATATATACACACACATACACACATTACAGACCTAAAGTTTGGACACATCTTCTCATTCAAAGAGTTTTCTTTATTTTCTTGACTATGAAAATTGTAGAGTCACACTGAAGGCATCAAGGGCTATTTGACCAAGCAGGAGAGTGATGGGGTGCTGCGCCAGATGACCTGGCCTCCACAGTCACCGGACCTGAACCCAATCGAGATGGTTTAGGGGTGAGCTGGACCGCAGACAGAAGACAAAAGGGCCAAAAAGTGCTAAGCATCTCTTCGGGGAACTCCTTCAAGACTGTTGGAAGACCATTTCAGGTGACCACCTCTTGAAGATCATCAAGAGAATGCCAAGAGTGTGTATATGTGTGGATATATATATATATATATATATATATATATATATATGTATATATATGTATATGTATATATATGTATATGTATGTGTCACACACACACACACACAATATAAATATGTACTGTCTTTATTAAACTTATTTAAGGTTCATTCTAATTTATAAGTAATACACTAATGTAAAATGTATTAGTATACACTAATATTTAAGTTTGGCTTTAGAATTTGTTTTTTTTTCAAGGAAATAATTGGTTTTATTCACTAAAGAGGCATTAAATTGATCAAAAGTCACAGTAAAGACTTCTGATTTTAAAATAAATGCTGTTCTTTTCATCAGAATCATTTTAAGCATTGATAATAATAAATATTAATTGAGTATCAAATAATGATATAATCATGATATAATCGATGTAGGATTGTGTGACACTGAAGACTGTAAGAGTAATAATAGCTGATGGCAGATTTCCCATCACAGGAATAAATTACATTGTAAAATGTAATACAATACAAAGCAAATATTTTAACATTACGTAACATTACCATAGAATAACAAATGCTGTACAATTTGGCATATTCATTATTGTTGCATGTTCGTGTTAGCTATTGCATTAACAAGTGTTAACATGAACCTTATTGTGAAGTGTTTCTGAAATATTTCAGAATAACCCTCAGAGCTCATTAAAATATTGTTTTAATTCTCAGTAAAGAAATATTTCTGCCTTTTCCCAACAGTATGAGTAAAATCCAGATAATGAATTCTGAAGAAATGAGTGTAACTACAGTAAATGCCACAATAATGCAATGTTGTGAAACTTTAATAAGTATTTTACATCTGGTATTGTGAGTTTCACACACACAGTCTCAAAATAATAGTCAACCAGTCTCACAGTCACATCTTGACTGACTGTCCTGGGGTCTTGTTCCTCTATTATGTCCAGTCTGTGGCCCGCTGGGACAGCCTCAAAAGTCCCCCAATGGAATTTAGAGAGGAAAAAAAACACTTTGTCTTTCAGCAGTGGTCTTTTTTCTGCATGTGCCGTTTGTTAGTAGAAGTCTCAGGCCATTATTCACAAAGCTTACAAAGGTCGGGTTAGGCTGCAAGCAAATCCCTCTTCAAGCTAATTATTGCTCTCTGAATACGTGGATCAGACTCTGTGCCAGGTTCAATCCAGAGTTATTTCTATACAACACATATTTCACTGTGAAAACTACTTCACATGGTGTCCCAATAAAACCCAGTTAATTGTGAATCAAAGGGACAGCTTTATCTTATTGTTAGTCATGCTAACATGCTTAACCCCTTGGATATGCAATCTCTTATCCAAGATTAGGCTTTAGGAAAAGGAGGAATTTAAAAATATCCACCCTTAATCAAGCTGTAGGGTCCATTTGGCCAGCTGAGAACCTCCATACGGTCCAGACGTGTGTGTGAGTGTGTGTGTGTATGTTTGAGCTGTTGGTCTGATTAGGGTCACCATGAAGCATTGCAGAATTCCTCAGCTGAGAGTACAGCAACATCCTCTGTGATTCAACTGAAAAATGTCCAATGGCAAATTAAGAGGCAATTAATTACAGTATCATTTAACAAACAAAGATGCAAAAATACACAAATGAGCCAAGAGACAGGATGCCAGAGAGAAGGGAAGCGAGGACAGCAGCGGCTGGAGTGCATGCAATCCAGACCTCCCTTCCTCCTTGTATTGTCCTGTTTACCGACCTGCTCGTTCGGTTGTTTGGATGTTTTCCTTCAATTCCCCTGAGTCGATATCTTCCTGTAGCGCACAGGCACTCACCTGACTTAATCGCTCCGGTCTGGCTGCTGGACATCATTAAAAGGCTCAGAATATCGACTCCAGGAAGTCTAATGGAGTCTGGTGTGCGGTGCATTGTTTGGAAAATGCCTCAGATTTTGCCTTTATCAGATTTTAGAGTCGCATCTTGCTCCATTCATCCCATCTTCCCTTCCCTTTTGACTTCATGCAAGAGGCTGCGACTTTCCACCAGTGCTGTTCTGAGGAATAAATGCCACTTGAAAGTGCTGAAGGCATCGATTTATTTCTTTTTGCACCTGACCTGAACCTTGAAATACAATGCCTTCGAATGAATGTTTAATTTACCTGTCAGAATTAAGTGTGGAATAGCAGTGGAAAAGCTAGAATGAATCTGGAGCATTGGATGCCAAAATGACTTGTTGTTGTACTTTTTGAAGTCATGGCATGTCCGTTCTTTGTCTGCTGCGTACAGTCTGAGTATCATTTCGATTAGTTTTTCCTCCCATCTTATCACCGGTGACCTTGTGACCCTCGTGTCTGGAGGAGATTTAAGTTGTAGTGTGGTTTGAACAAGGTCACACAGGTCTCTGGCCAGTAATGGCATCTGTTAAATGTGACGAGTGCCTTCCTATCAGCCCAGTCTTTTTGGTTATGGAGACTGTGAGATTTCTTTTCGTACAGTCAGGGATGTGGTTTAGCTCACTACCTCGCTGGTTCTCAAACTCTCCAGGTCAAATGCCACTTTTGATCCAATCGACCAGACATTTCCAAGGTTCCTCAAACGACCTCTTTAAATGAACTGATAATCTCAGACATTCACAAACTGTCTGCCACAGAGAGATTAACTCATTCTGGCTGATAATTAAGTGAGGAAAGAATACAATGATATGTGAATTACTCATCTAATTGGATTCTCTTAGAGGACTTTAAGATGAAGATCTAATCATAATGTAGGTCAGGAAATTTGTTTCAGTTATCAGGGCAAAAATTCCTAATGTACCTAATACATTTATTTCAGTTTTATTTTAATTACTGAAAATAATTTGCAATAGTTTAAGCTTTAGTTTAACCATAATAACACCGATGTACTCTATGTGTACTGTATATCAGTATAAGTTTAACTATATATAACACTAGGGAAAACCTAACGAGAAGCACTGTCCTGGCTTAATGCACAGCAGGTTCCAGCCATTAACAGTCTTGTAAATATAGCTTCTGCTTGACCTTGTTCCTCTTGTGGTTAAAGGGCTTAATAAATGTTCTTGAATGTGTTTATCTATGCATGTCTTAAACGTTTCGTTTAGCCTCGGTGTAGGTTAATATTCAGTGATGCACCTCATGTCCAGCTAACCACACTGACCGCATTCATAAACATAATGAGCTCTGTTTCCTCCTCCTGGTAAACACTCAGACCCTGTGACAGGTCACCGCCTACTCTTCTCTCAGAGCATCGGAATGTGCCGGAGACATAAAGAGACTCACTTTCCATGTGGCCCAAGCGTCCACTGCAGGGCAAAACAGGGGAGAGATGGGCTACTTAGGTAGTTCACTAGGTTTTGAAACACAGCCATTCAGATGCACATTTGTTGATTTGAACTATGCCTATTTAGGACTGTGGGAAAGAGATGTGGGATGACTCTCATTCTGAATATATGACTGCAATAAAGGGAGCAGAATTTTCTCATTCTGTGGTCAACCAGCTATTTCTGTTCATCAATGGACAGATGAGTTTGCATTTTTCGAATAACACACTTTAATGGCTTGATAGTCCATTTGCTTCTTGTTCAGGGCCTTCTGAGGTTCAACATAACAAAGGTTGTTTGGATCTTTGTGTTCTTGACACACTTGTTTTAGTCTGTGTGTGTGAGAGAGAGGAACAGAGGGCTCGTGGGGTTGTCTTGCAAATCTGGAAGGTTATTCTTTGCCATTGTGCTTTCTGGTATCACCAAAAGTGACTCTTGACCCATAAATATTTAACAGAGCAGACTTTAATAGAAACTTCACTTTCACCTCTTCCTCCGCAATAGACCCTCGGCTGGACTTTGTTTTCAGCACCCCTCACCCTCTCTCTCACACATAAATATTTATAAGTGAATGAAGGGAGAGAAGTTTTATTAGGGCATCTTTGATTTAATGTGATGGACCAATCACGGGAAGATAAACTGCACTTCCACTACAAAGTATATAAAAATACCCAGCAAACATGAAATCATCAAAGACTGTTAGCACATTCCACAAATACTGTGGTGTCCTGATATTTTGGTAAATTATAATAGGCAAGAAAATTATTTTTTTGTGGGATATGTTTGGTAAGCATAGAAAATTAACCTAGCATGAAATGTAGATATGTAGATATCAAATTTTGAAATGAGGATTTGTCAGAATTTTGACATTGATCTATTAAATATATTTTGTAAACAGGGTTTTAATTATTGACTGATTTTAATGACAACAAAAAAACAGTTATGCATGATTTTCTCCCTTTTGCAAAAATATTAACATTGTTTTAACATTTACACCATTTAGAAATGACATTATGTGCTTTAAATATTTGTAATTTTTATATGTGTGCGTGCACGCGTGTGCGTGTGTGTGTGTGGTAGAGTGACCTTAATCTTCAACCTTGTTACCCAAATTATTGATAAGAAAAAAGGTACAATAAATATTTTCCTTTAATTTTGGGCATTCATTTTTATATTATTTGTTCTCAAACTAGTTGGCCCATACTAAGTAACAGCTTTATTTGATCTGTTTAGGCAACCCTGTGCTTTTAAAATTGTTTATTTTATTTATTTTTTATTTTATTTTTTTGGTTGTGAAAATTGCAAACCTAGAAAATTAATTAAAAGCAATGATATAAAATTTTACTTAATTTAATTTGACTCGCTGCTAAGATTGGCATTTTTTGTACCTTCTTTCACTGTTTTTATTTTTCTTTTCCTTGTTTTAAGCCCTACTTTTTACCCTATTCACAGACAGTGCCTGCATTTGTTTAAACAGAATTCAGGCGCCATATTCACTTTCTTTAGAGGATCTCTCTGTTATTCAAAACTAGAGCATTTCCACATACCTTCATTAATTCTGAGGAGTAGACGCACAGTGGGGTCTCTTCCTCTGGTGCGAGCAGCATGGGGTGCGTTTGAGTGTGGAGTGTGAGACGGTGTGTGTGTGCGTGTATTAGTCCTGCACCCCGGAGACCACCCGCTGATTATGTAAAACTCCTCTGCCTTTGAGTGTCTAAGCACAGCCAAGAGGGAAGTTCAACATCTATCTCTCCTGACCCTGTCTGACCCGTCTAATCCCACTGTTTCTCAGGTTCTGATTACACAGATCAGGGACCAGCATCGGGATCGAACACCAACCCCAATCATCAGTCACTCCGACTGGCATCTGACAGCTCCCATGGTCTGCTAGAACCTTCTACACACCCGCCCCACTTCACTTCTACTTCAAAGTCCCATGGTCTATCTGAGGTTATCTCTTTTTTTCAACCGATGAAGTCCCAGGAATATCAGTTAGATAAAATGGGTGGATCTAATGACAGAAACGTAGGATTCGCTTAATTAGATTCTAATATGTCAGTACGCATAGTGTATAGAATTAGCTTGAAGTCTCAATTGACGCATGTCCAGTTTCGTGATCCATTCCATGTGTTATCTTTACATTCCTGTCTCCTTTCATCACAATCTGGTGTGTTGCAGCACATGATGATTTCAACTTTCATTACTTCCCTTTGTAACTCTGAAAAACTGTATACTGGATGATACATTGTATATTGCAAAAACATTCAGAGAGCATTTCGGTCATGGTGACGAAATATTTCCTTGCAATGTTTGGCATTGGATGTTAAAAGCTAACTTCAAACATGCTGCAAACTTTACAGAACTTCCACCTGTTTTTAATCTGGCATACTTAGCGAAGTTTGTAGCAATTACCATTTAGAGAGAGAAATTTCTGCTTGTTCATGCCAAAAACCCAGTAATCGATCTAATCTTAAGGGAAATCGTTATGTTCACAGTCTGTGACTTTGGGACCTAAAATTGTCTGTGTTGACAGAAGGGGCTCTGTAGTGCAATGGGTTCTGTTTCCTCTGCTCAGGGACTGGGGACTGAAGTTGAGGTACAGACTGTATTACGTGACCCAGCTCACAACTTTCAGAGGCTTCCTACTGTATATGCTACTCCTAAAGGATTTCCTCTGCGCACTTAACATTGTTTCTGTAGGCACATTCTTTTCTTCTATCTCTCTCTCCTTTTCATTTGACACCACATAACATATTTCAAGGTGAAAACACATACTGTGTGTCCTTGGTCTGTACTAGCGTTGATATCTATGATTCAGCACCTCAAGGCATTTGACAGTAACTACTGTAGTCACATAGATAATGATTGACTGCGTTAGACTTATAGTGAGCAGGTGAGAGACACAGTCAACATCATTGGAAACAATGTGAAGAGCAAAACACTAAATATTACTGAGATACTGTATTTACACTTTCTAAAGGAAATATGGTGTTTTAATGGTTGCTAGATCATTTCTAGGTGGTTTCTTATCCAAGTCAACATATCTCACCATCAAATCTCTAACCTGAATTAAAAAATTAACTGCAGCCAAAAATAACCCTTTCCAGCCACAAATTGTCCAAACCCCCCATAAAACCAAATAACTAAAAGCCTCTGTGTTTTTTGCTTTGTTCGTTTTGTTTTGTTTTATTAAGTTTGGTTTAGTTTAGTTTTTTGTTTTGTTGCTTTGCTTTGTTGTTTTGTTTTATTTGCTTTGTTTTGTTTTGTTTTGTGTTGTTTTTTTGTTGCTTTGTTTCATTTTTTGTTTGCTTTGTTGTTTTTTGTTGCTTTGCTTTCCTTTGCTTTGTTGTTTTGTTGCCTAGGTTTTTTTTTTTTTTTTTGGTTGGTTGGTTGTTTGGGTGTTTTTTATTTATTTATTTATTTTGCTGTTGTTTTGCTTCGCAGAAATCTATTATATATAACAGCATAGAACTTTTGGTATGGATGGACTCACCTGTTGGTACCTAACACTATATCTTATGACTGTGTCCTGCTTTACCTGCGTTAGTCACAGATTACAGTTGGAAATGTAGTGTGTGACTGCACTGGGCTGCTCTCAGAACTGATCTGAGATCAGTGATCTATGGATGTGAGTGTGAGGCCATCTGGGCTCAGCTGCTCTGGAGGTATTGTCAGTGGAGGTATTGCTTGTGGCTCCCTGTGCTGCTCCACATTACCAGGGAACGGTTGCCAGGGCTACCATTTATTAATATCCATCTATAACTTTGAGCACTGTGCTCATTTGAGCAAATAATGAAGACAGCCACTGGTTTCAGGGGAGGGTTCGCTGGCATGTGAGCTCGCAAATCTACATACTTATTGTGTTCAGGACATAATTGAGTCTGTCTGTGTGTTTACAAGCTTGTAAATAAGGGTGCAATTGAATAAATGTTACATAAAGTATATGCAATCGCATATGTTTGTGTTTATGTAAATAAGCAGCAATAGGAAATTGTCAGCTAGGCAAATTAAAACTGTTTGGCAAAAATAAGTACTGGGGTATGTTAGTAAATATGTGAATGTATCATTTATAATGTATAAGAAGAAGACTCCAGCTTTTAATTGATTTTATATATTTCCTGTCTTTAATTGCTTTTATTAAATGAATCAGTGATGCATTCATAGCACTGTGATTCATTCATTCCAAGTTGCATTACAACTAAAATAGTTTTTAAGAGATTTTGAACATTCATGTTTCTGCTCTGATTCAGCTATGTTCAAGGGCTCAATATAATTGCGAATAATATAATCAGTGGCTTTATGCTGTATAATATTTCCCTCCATATCAAGTTAGGACCACTACAGCCGGAAAAAAATTAATGGAGCATCCCTGCCCCCTGCTGGTTGTTTAGTAACACTTACAAGGACCAGGATTTCACATTCGATATACATTGTGTAACAAACGGTCTCTGTCTGTAATCTTATGTAAATTTACTCAGATGATGTCCCTAATGATGAAAATGTTGGGATTGTGGTTTTATCTTATCTCCACTGATTGTTTGTTCTTGTGTTAATTAGTAACGGCCTTTTGCTGGGTGTTATGGTTTGATAAAGTATTTTTATGTTGTTATTGATGTGCGATGTCACTGAAAGAGGTAATCAGTTTCAGAGGAAAGGTTATCTTTTATTAAAAGATTATGAAATCTAACAGTTGTTTTAAAATGCAAAGATTAATGATTCAAGATAAGATCAGCAATGTTTACAAAGTGAATAGCACCGATTTTGATTTCACGTTGACATTGATTTCATATTCAGAAACTTTCTGAACACTTGAATGTAGAGATTTTGTATTAATAATGTGCTCTTATGAATACAACATCTCAGCAAGGAGCTAAATCTCCTCCTAGTCTGCAAATGACTCTGTTGCTATGCAGTAATGAGTCTGGTGGCAGAGCAACAGCCAGACATGCATCTCAGCTGTTCACTGGGATCTGACTGGCACAGTAATTATCTCTGTCTAGACATTTGTCTTCATATAACAATCAAGTGACATGCAGTATTATTTAATTTATCTGAGCTTCTTATTGTTTATTAGAGATGAACTCAAAGTTCTTTTCTGTTGGATTGTTTGAAATCAAAGTGATGATTTTGGTCAAAATCTACACTGTAAACTCAGAGAGGTCGTTTAAAGTGATGTCAAATTATGTCATTACTTAATCACTTTAGTCAATGCTCTCACATGTCTTGAAATATAGTACTCGAATTGCATGGACTTCTTTCATGGTAGGTTTCAAGTGGTTTTAGGTGACTTGCTCAAGAATGCTCAAGCTGCTTTTTTCTGTACACTAAGTAAAGGAGGGATGGATGATATCTAAGTCTAAGGTCAAGCTGTATCAAAGGTAGAGAATTAAAAAAAAAATGATTCTTATGAATCTATGTGTGAACCTTGTGATGGACTGACCATTCATCCAGGGTTTTTCTCCACCTGTGGCTCAAGATGCTGGGGTAATTAAAAGATACAGTTCACAACTTTAAAGGGAGTTTATATCATTTCAGAACGAAATAAAGTTCGAAGTAAAGATATTTAAAAAAAAAACAATAATGGACTGCAATTGACCTTACAGAATTGGGCTAGTATTCCCACTTATCCCTTTTATAAATGCAGCAGGGAAATACAGTACTATTTCATAAAAACTTAAATGGCCAATTTTCATAAACAAGGCCTATTTTACATTTTCAGAGCAAAAACAAGTTCAAAACAAAGAACATATAAAAAAAAGGGTTGGTCTAAATATAATTAAATCTAATGTAGAATAACAGTAAAATAATATTATATAATCATAAGGAGGGGTGAGCCACTGGCTCAATTTACCCCGCTCCCTCCATTTTAACACATTTGTATCATTCAGCATGGGCCTTGGTTTATTATTATTATTATTATTATTATTATTATTATTATTATTATTTTGCAGAAATGTAGTTACCAATTATTCCATGGGTCTCTTCATCACTTGGTGAGTAAAATACATAACTCTTCACATATTTATGGTCATATATCACCAATTTTTGCCTAAAAACAAGGGGTGGCTCACTTTACCCACGGGTTTAATTCACTGCACTCTCCCCTATAAAATAAATCCTCTGGAATAAAAGTTCATGGGATGTGAAGTTTGAATATGTGGAAGTGTGAACTACTGCAGAATGGAAAATTTTAAGTGAATACTAACTTAAATGGGGATATTTTCATCACGCAAAGTTGCTGTTTGCCTTCATATGTCTTGAAATATAGTGCTTAAACTACTTTACTTCTACTACTACTAGAGTTTTTAGGTCATTTCAGAGCTCGAAATCATCCACATCCACTTTCATTGTATGTTCCAATGAAGAGAGAAATATATGGAACTGCATGAAGATGAGAAATTGATGACAGTTTTCATTTTTGGATGTACTATCCCTTTAAGTGTTTGCACAATAAAACTTTCTTGCGAAACTTCCTGACTTCGAAAGGCAGAGTGATGGTGTTAGTTGTTAGAAGAGGGCGTTCAGGAACATACTAGCCAACAGTACATATGTAACAGGAGACATTAGCTATTATTTATTATGCGACCAGCAATTTGTTCGCTATGCCTGGGTAAATGCACTGCACATTAAAGAAGGGCATAGGGAGAGAGACACTGTGCTTTTATTACAGTAGTAAAGATTAGAGTCACAGCCAAAGTTCCTCCCCCTCAGCTACTGCACATGGATCTGGTTAGGACGCCTCTGGTAATGCATGTAGTTTCAGATAGGACATACACACCCTTGCATACACACACACACACACACACACAGACTCACAAGACAGAAACTCTCGTGCCCTGCTGTCACACTCTGTGTGTGGACTTGCTTGGAGCAGATGGTCTAAAATGAGCTCCTCAGGCTGGATACTGGCTCTGTGTCTTGTGGTTCTTGAAGGTAACAAAAAAAATAAATAGTGTATGCGATGGTGATTTAGTCTTGCTGGTGTGGTGTAACTATGCGACAATCATGCACTGTATGAGTAAGACTTTCATTAAGGCAACATTTCTGGTCACCATCTGTTGTTGTGTCATGTTTGTTTGGTTTATGTGTAAATTTAATTTGCATGCCATTAGCCTAAAAATGAATTCTGCCATAAAATGTCATTTGTTTGCTCACTCGAACCATAAAACGAATCTGTAAGAGACTGTATGATTAATGTTTTTTTAATTCATAAGATGATTATATGTATGGTTTGTTTACTATATTTGGCTTGTTTACATTGTGGTTTGTGAGATTTTATGCATGTTTTTGAGTTGCAGTGCAGCTGTAGGCTTGCTTTTACTGTTTCAGTCATAATGTAATGTGAAAACATTGTCATCTCGAATTATAAAAGGCATAAGTTTAACCACAATTGCTGACCTTTGTTCACCACATGTGCTGACAGTGAGTTTAAAACAGTTACTCTGTTGTTCTGCATGTGTCTCTTCTCGTGTGTCATCACAGGAGGCAGATATGCTGTGTGGGCCAAAGAAGGATCAGGCAGTGAGAGGAACTGTTCGGCAATTCCTCCGGTACTCTATTCTTCTATCTATACTCTGTCCATGTTTTCCTCTGTATATCCACACAACTGGTTCAGCCCTCTGCTAGGACTCGTCTTTAGCTCAGAGAGCAGTGGAAAGAGAAAATAATAACCCTGTCTCCAGCATACAGGTCTAATCTGGCCTCTCAGTGAAAAGATCTTCTCTTCTGATAAGAACTCAGTTTTTAGGTCATGCACACCCCAGATCTGATCTCAATGAGCTGTATGTGTGTTATCTGTAAACGTTCTCTGTTTTGTATCAGTTTAAGTGTTTTTATATGGGTTTAGTTTGGAATTACGGGTTGAAAACCGAATTTGTGATAACTTCATGAATTCCGGATAATTTTGATGCAATATATTTAAATGATTCATTCTCGTTGCTCCAGTATTTGCCACCAACAGCTGTAAACACGACTCTGAGGCTTCGTGATCTGAGAGCATCCATGATCCCCTTGAACATCTCAGCCTACATCATCCCAGCCACAGATGCTCATCTGGTAACTTCTAAAGATTGTCAGAAATGAACTTTTATATTTGGAGCCAATACTGGTCTCCTGGAATTAATATTTCTTTTTTTACTTTTTTTCCCCCTAACCATATACAATCACAAACCATAACTGTACACTGATGTCAAATAAGTCTAAATAATTTCTAATATAATTTGATCAAATCAACAAAAATAATAATATTTATATTGTTATTTTTAGACAAAAACTATTTTTTTTAAATGCACATTCTCTCTGCAGAGACACCACATACTAAATCCAAAACTAGTTGGTCTACAATTAATAATATGAAATATATCAAATGATATACAAGATTAAACATTATTCATCCCCAAATTTTAAATATACTGTATTTTGTATTTTTGTCCATTTTGTAGGCTTTTCATTTCTGACCCCCTAAACCTTGTCTTCTCTTTCAGTCTTCTTCATCCTCAGACATTACCTTTGTGATAGTAACAGTGTATGGTTTTTTGGCAGAGTGAGTACATCGCCCCCAGAGATGCGAGGTTGGCCTGGATGTCTGGCTTCTCTGGCTCTGCAGGTGTGTTTCAAAATATTGCTGTATCACCATGCATCATTCTCACACACATAATGTTTGTCACTTCTTTGGTCCCTGACAAACGGCCCGCTCCTGTCTTCTGTAATAACTAACAAGAGTGTGTTTCTAATTTCTAGGAACAGCAGTAATTACTCAAAACAAGGCTGTTTTGTGGACCGATAGCCGCTACTGGATTCAGGCAGAGAGACAAATGGACTGTAACTGGGAGCTACAGCGAGATGGTGAGGAGCAAATTATGAGAGTAAAATTAATATTTAAACTTGTCTAAATGAAGTTGAACATGTAGGTGAATGAATGTATTAAAACACACATTTAAAGGATATTGAAAGATGTTGTTCTATTGATTCCTGGTCTAACTCTACTGGATCACAGCCTCCATTCGCAGCATTACCAACTGGCTGATCTTAGAGATCCCTGAGGGAGATCAGGTGGGCTTTGACCCGTTCCTCTTCTCTGTAGGTAAGCAAACAAAGCTACTAAAATACTTTCTTATGTAAATTAAGTTAAAAGTATGTGTTGTTGTGTTGTTGTTGTTTTGTTTTTTTTAAATGCCGTTCTGTTGAACTTTTTTTTTTTTTCATCAAAACAAAAACAAATGTCAGAAAATTACTCACAGTTTCCCCAAAAATTATGAAGCAGCAAAACTGTTTTCAACATTGATGATGATGATAATGCATTTTAAAATGTATTCAAAATGGAAAACATATATATGAAATTGTATAATATTTCACAATAATGATTATATATTTACTATTTTTATCAAATAAATGCAGTCTTGGTGAGACTTTTCAAAAACATTAAAAAAAAAAAATCTTACTAAAGCAAGCTTTTTAATTGAAGTGTGTATATAAACCATATTAAGATGATCACATAAGCAACAAATCTAGTAACAAAGATTAAATCACTCATGAATAATCTGGTCATTATTCATTGCTGCCTTAGACACTTTTGGCGTCTACAACACCAACCTGGCTCCAGCGGGCCGGATCCTGAAGTCTATTCCTGATAACCTGGTGGATAAAATATGGACAGATCGACCTCCTCTGCCTCCTGACAACCCCACACGCTTACCTGACAGTGTCATCGGTGTGTGCATGTCTTATCAGCATCACTTGACTGATAAGTACCAAGCGAATAGGGCAAAGGACCATAAGATCATGACAAACAGAGCAATAAAGCTCTGATTTAATCTTTAATGACTAGTGATATAACTTATAGTAATGACAACTCACAGAGGAAATATTCTAGTTCATTCTGGTGCTAAGATAAAGTCAATGAGGCATGAATAAAGGCATAGTCAGCCTAAAAATAACTTCATTTTGGTGTAAAACTACAGTATATGGCTGTTTTTCTGTGGGACATAAAAGGGGGAATTCTGTGCTTGTTGCTCTTTTCCTCTTTTTCAAACATCAAATAAGATGCACAAAAAGAATCTTAGAATGAGTTGTGCATTTTATTACTATTATCATTTCTAAGTCTTCTGAATTCATATTATAGCTTTGTGTGAGAAACATATGAACATTTTCAGTGCTGTTTACTAAAAATCTTCCTGCCGAGACTGAAGCGTTGAGTCAATGTGGTGAACTTGAGAACAAAAATCAGTCTGATTCATGAATACATCATTTTAAACCAAGTGAAAAAGCTGATTCACTTAACAGATTTGATTCAAAATAGTGAATCTTTAGCAAAACAGTCTTCTATCTATGCCTCTATGTTACCTTTTATTGTGATTGCATAGGAAAAGTAATTTGAAGGGATCAGTAAAAGGTGACAGAATTCTCATTTTTGGGTGAATTGTTTCTTGAAGGTTTTGTTGTAACTCAAATTTACATTGTGGAAATTCAGAAAGGACCTGGCCAATGAAAGTGGATCAGATACGAGCCCAAATAAGTGACAATCCATACAAGCCCACCGCTGTGCTGCTTTCAGCTCTGGACGAGACCGCATGTAAGCACAAAACAGCACAACACAAAGCCATCTCAAGCACCAGAGTTTCTCTGAATTGTTCTGTAAATCTCTTGTCAGGCCAAAATTTCAGCTTGCGTCTCTATTTTCAGGGCTGTTTAATCTACGAGGCAACGACATTCCTTTTAATCCATTCTTCTATTCTTACACTCTGCTGTCAATGGATGAGATATGGCAAGTTCCTCCGTTTCATATTAATAGCACTATACTTAGTTGGTGTGCTGTACAGTTTCTAACTAGCCTCTTTCATCAGGCTCTTTGTGCACATTGAACGAATTACAGAAGAGTTGAAGGTGTACCTGAACTCTTCATGCTACAATTCCTATTGTGTGCAGCTGCTTGAGTACAGCTCTGTGCGCACATACCTGAAGTCCTATCTACAGAGACTCAACGTGAGGGTGTGGGTGGGTACAGAGTACACCAACCAAGCCCTGTATGAGCTCATCACTCCTGAGGTAAGACCTGGATCCGAAATATAGACTACTACTATGTGTACGGTAGCTTGTATGCTCAAATAAGGAGTCTCAAATGTTCTGTGGGCTTAAGATGGTTTCAGTCAAGTGTCAGCCTCTCAAATAAGTGATTTTCACTTTTTGTAGTAAGCCTTTAATGTTATCTCGTGCTTCTGTTCAAGAAGTGTTAAATAGTAGCCTAATTTATTTTTTCCCATATGGTTTTTTAAAGGCTGAAACATAAATGTAAATATGTAAAAACTGTAATCTAAGGAAAGAAGAAATAAGCCTCTATGCTTGCATCTGTCAAAAAAGTTAAGTTACGCACATCTACATCAGGCACATGTCACTGTGTGACAAAATTAGATTGCTATAATCAGTGGAGCCATTTCTATTTTTGACACACTGCACAGCTATTTCAGCCACTTTATTTTGCCCTTCCTGGTCTGTCTGAAATGAAATTATTTTATTGGCAGATTTGTGTGTATGTTTTACTTATTGTGACTAGATGTGCTGTGATGTGCAAAACAAATCTATATAAATGGAGGTGAGGATGGATGGATGGATGGATGGATGGGGTAGTTAGGTTTATGGGTGAGTATATAGGTGGATGCATGGGTAGATAGATGGATAAATGGATGGATAAGTAGCTTGGTGGATGAACGGATGGGTAGATTGTTGGACGGATGGATGGATGGATTGATGGATGGATGGATGGATGGATGGATGGATGGATAAGTAGATGAGTGGATGGATGGATGGATAAGTAGATGGGTGGATGGATGGATAAGTAGATGGGTAGATAGGTGAATGGGTGGATGAGTAGATTGGTGGACAGATGTATGGATGGTGGGTAGCTAGATGGATGGGTAGATTCATTGATGGATGGATGCATGGATGGAAGGATTGGTGGATGGTAGATAGCTAGACGGATAGGTAGATGGGTGGATGGATGGATGGATGGATAAGTAGATGGGTAGATAGGTGAATGAGTGGATGAGTTGATGGGTGGACAGATGTATGGATGGTGGATAGCTAGATGGATGGGAGGATTCATGAACGGATGATGGATGTTAGATAGGATGGCTGGTAGATAGGTGGATGGATGGATGGATGGTAGATAGCTAGATGGATAGGTATATAGGTGAATACATGGGCAGTAGATGGATAAATTAATGGATGAATGGTTGGATGAGTAGCTAGGTAGGAGGATGAATGGAGGTATGGATAAATGGTAGATAGATAGATGGATAGATGTAGATTGGTTGATAGATGGATGATTGATGGCTGGATGGATAAGTAGATGGATGGATGGATCCTGTCTGAACTTATAATTTCATAAACCTGCTTGAGTCCCACAGTACAGGTGAAGATTTTACTGCTGATGCACATATCTTATGTTTTTAAGGACAAACTTCTGACCAGCACCTACTCTCCAGTACTGACCACAAAAGCAGTGAAAGATGCGACTGAGCAGCGTATTCTCAAAGAGGCTCATGTAAGAGAACACACACACACAGCCTTCTCCCCAAATGACTTTTGTAAAGCGGTGATAACCCTGATGGACACTGTTGACTGATACCTGTTGTATTATCATAATTTCTAGATTGAGGGGCACTTTATCACATCATAAAGCCACATTAGCAGGCCAGACAGTCTCCATTCATTGCAGCATCAATGTCTTATCGCTCCTTATCGCACAACATCCATCAAACATATTGGGACCTTTATTCCTCATGGTGTTTGCTTGTATTCAGTGATCTATTGACATATTTTGCAGAATAAGGTTTTTCAATCGAAAACAACTGCATTTGATAACATGCATGGATGTGGTTCTGGTGGTTTATGGCCTAAAGTCAGACCTCTGTCGACTGCTTCAATTAATCCCCTCCGTCTGGCATCCGTCTGGTCTAAACCAGGTGATTTTGTACTTCTCAGCCACGATGGGTGAACATCCATCCTTTTCCCCGCAGGTTAGGGACGCAGTCGCAGTCATGCAGCTTCTGATGTGGCTTGAGAAGAAAGTTCCAGAAGGCACAGAGAACGAACTCACAGCAGCACATTTTGTCGATCAGTGTCGCAGGTACAGAACATTTTTATATATTTACCATTAATTTATTTAAATTGTGCATTGCTTATTTATTTTAATTGTACATTTATTTATTTTATAAACTTGCATTACAGGAATGACATTATTTGCACAAGTAGAAATTGTTCCTTCATCAAGGATGTTAATTTAGAAGATGTTTTCCTTATGTACTGTAAACTTCCTTTTTCTTGAGAATCAAAAACCCTTCACTGTGTTTTGACAGCAAACAGAAGAACAGCAGAGGGCCGAGTTTTGAGACTATTTCTGCAAGTGGACCTAATGCTGCTCTTGCTCACTACAGGTATTGAAGACTGTTCCTCTTCTCACCAAATTATAATGTTTAGCTTTTCAGTCATTTTTCTTTGTTCACGCTTGAATTATATTCATTGTGTTTACTTATAATTGCCTGCATTGTTCTTATTTTTACAGTCCATCTAATGAAACTGCAAGGAAGCTGTTAGTGAATGAGATGTATCTGGTTGACTCTGGAGGACAGTACCTGTGAGTTCATAGTATTATTAGTACATAGTTATGTTTGTGTGCAAAAACAATACACAGCCAAGCTCACGCATGCATTCTGTCTGATTTATGTTAACAGTGATGGTACTACTGATATAACGCGTACTGTGCACTGGGGTGAACCCAGTGACTTTCAAAAGGTACTGAATAGCAGGCATAGAGAGTTACTAATGATGCAAAGCATAATAGGATGCTTATACTGAAAAGAAAACTGTTTTCTCCATTTCCTACTCCGATAGGAGGCCTACACAAGAGTGCTCATGGGAAATATTGAGATTTCTAGAACCATCTTTCCGGCTGGAACTAGAGGTGAGCAGTTCCTCATCTTCAATCACCATCTCCATTCAAGCGACCATGCCATGATACTTACACAAGAGGGCGCTATACACACTGCAGACTTCTCACAGTGACCACTACAAAACCTGTCATGTGCCGACCTTTCAAGTGTTTTTATTCCCACCACAGGCGTGAACATGGAGATGCTGGGACGAAGAGCATTGTGGGAAGTTGGTTTAAATTATGGTCATGGCACAGGTCATGGTGTGGGCAACTACTTTGGAGTCCATGAATGTAAGTCTGACTCTGTAATGTCTTTATATATTTATTTCATTAAACTTGTCATTTAAATGCATTTGTGTTTATACGAATCATTTAAAATTAAAATACACTAACATTTTAAAGTGTAGGATAAGTTTGTTTAACTATGTGTGATATTAAACATTTATAATGTTACAAAAGATTTCCGTTTAATAAATCTTGTTCTTTAAAGCGTTCTATTCAAAGAATCCTGGAAA
Source organism: Carassius gibelio (assembly GCF_023724105.1). Classification (NCBI taxonomy): domain Eukaryota; kingdom Metazoa; phylum Chordata; class Actinopteri; order Cypriniformes; family Cyprinidae; genus Carassius; species Carassius gibelio. The sequence continues at coordinate 22,852,678 of NC_068409.1, read as the reverse complement.
AAAATTTTTTAGCATTGACAATAATTAGAAAATTATATTAAATTAAATTTTAAAATATACCTTGTAACACTATTTAACAATATAAGTGTTTTACCCTATTTTATTTATTTATTACAAATAAATGCAGCCTTGGTGAGAATAACTTTCAAAAACACACACATATACAGAGAAGTGTATATATAGATCATATGCTGTATCTCTTCATCTAAGGTCTTTGTTTTCTCTCTGATAGGGCCTGTGGGTTTTCAGTCCAATAATATTCCATTTCAAGAGGGGATGTTCACATCAATTGGTGAGGAATCATTAAGCAGCTCATTACGATTATCTTAGTTTGATAGTTACAGTTATAAACTGACAAACTCTCCTCTAGAACCTGGTTATTACAAGGAGGATGAGTTTGGTATAAGGATAGAGGACATTGCTGTCACTGTTCCAGCTACTACAAAGGTACATCCAACTAACTGAGGGTCCATAGCTCTGTAAATCCACTGCCGTTAGCCAAGGGCAGTGCCTGAAGAAATATTAATAATATGTGCATGTTTTCTTGCTTAAAATAAAATTCCTCTTTTCTTGTTTTACTTTCAAGTATGGCCACAATTACTTGACATTTGAAACTGTCTCACTGGTGCCTTATGACAGAAAACTGATAAACACATCTCTTCTCAGTCCTGAGCAGGTATTGTAATAGTGCCATAAAGTATTTATAACATATGTTATACAATTATATATGTAACACAATTATATATATGTGTGTGTGTGTGTGTGTGTGTGTGTGTGTGTGTGAGACCCTGGACCACAAAACGTTTAGGGTCTTATGGGTTAATTTTTTTTAATTAGATTGATACATAATCTGAAATCTGAATTAATATTAATAATATTTAATAATATATCATTAATAATAATTTATGGTTTGGAATAGTGGTTTTAGGAATAGGACAATATTTGTCTGAGATACAAATATTTGAAAATCTTGAATCTGATATATACAAAATATTGAGAAAATGGCTTTTAAAGTTATCCAAATGAAGTTCTTAGCAATGCATATTACTAATCAAAAATTAAGTTTTAATATATTTACGGTAGGAAATTTACAAATTATATTCATGGAAAAAGATCTTAACTTTATAGTACCCTAATGATTTTTGGCATAAAAGATAAATCAATCATTTTGAACCATACAGTGTATTTTTGGCTATTGTTACAAATGTACCCCAGTGACTTAGGACTGGGTTTGTGCTCAAGAGTGTGTGTGTTTGTGTGTGTGTATATATATATGTATATGTATATGTACATATTTAAGTGCAATATCATGTGAGACTCATCTTATACAACAGTTCATTCAGAAGTTAATACTGTGTTAATAATTTGTCAACCAAAATATAAAGTTTTGAATGAATTGGGTGAACCATTTGGCGAGTTGAATCATTCAGTGTATGACATCAAAGTACAGCGAGAGCGATTCAGAAGCACAAGTCATCCTATGCTCTCTAAGCTCTAGCAGTTTATTGATGTCAAACACCGATCGGTCTTATGGTGATGACCCACTTCAATTCGAACAAGCCTAATGATTCAATGAACCATTCATAAAGAACCATTTACTTCACTCCTGAATGAATCAGCCATTTGAACGAATCAAACAAATGAATAAATGACTTAATCATTAAGACATTTACCACCACCTACTAACGGTTTTAGTTTATTATTTAGAATATAATTTCATTAAAGAAATGGTTTAGTATTTTCATAGTAATGATTATAAAATTGAGAAAATAAATTATTAAAGTTTTATAGTTCACCCAACCAAAAAGGACAATTCTGTCATCATTTATTTATGTGGTCCAAAAGAGTATATGTAATACATTTTATCAAACAAAATATTTCTTGCTGAACCTACTTTTTGTAATCTCTGTTTGATGCTTTGCACAACAATGATTTTAAATGATATTTTCAGAGTTAGTTTTGTTTATAAGAGTTATAATATTGTGTTTAAAATCAAATACAATATCAACTTCTTATTTAATGAACTGCTGTTTAAAATCACATTTGCAATCGTGACATTCAGGACAAACAGTATTATAGTGTGATATTGTTCTCACTGCTCGTATGATTTTCTTATCATATCATGATATAGACCGCAGGGCCGTCCACAGTGGGTGCGAGGCCCTGTGCAAAGTTGACATGCGAGGCCATTTGCAATTTTTGTGTGTGTGTGTGTGTGTGGTTGACGCTGATACAGTTGTTGAGCTGCAACACCGGTTACGTCACTTGCCAACTGCGACACCGACCCCCACCGTTGTTTAGATTTTTTTTATAGTAATGAAAATTATTTGGTTCGGTAAAACAACAAACACTACAAATAAAAACAGAACGCGGCTCATTGCAGCGTGCCAAAAGACAAAAGTCTCGTCACAGATGAGATTTAAGTGAGGAGAGTCAAGCTGACTGACATGTAGGTGAGCCCATAGACTGTCTAAAACCAGGGTGAGACCACTGATCTATAATAGAGAACTGTATATAGATCAGTGGGTGAGACAGACAAGACGATGGCGGATGATTTTCGAAACGAAATGCAAAAATGCATCTGTTTGGCAGTATTTTGGATTTTGAAAAGCCTGTTGACTTTTGCCATTTATCTAATGTGATTTTGGAAGTTTTTTTTTTTTATTTATTATTTATTTTGTTTCACATTGTTTGCTGATTTTTACTTTATTTAATCTGTGTGCAATTTATTTATTTTATTTGACATCAAGGTGTATGCCGTGCCTCCAAACTTTCTTTTTTGTTTTGCTAATAAACCAAATTTATTTGGTAATATATTATACATGTTTACTTATTTCAAGTTTTGCATACCTATTTAAACTTTAGGTTATTTGTTATTATATTTTAGGCATAGCCTGCCTTACAGCATTGTGTATTTTTATTTGTTTTGTTAAAGGGTTAGTTCATCGAAAAATCATAATTATGTTATTAATAACTCACCCTCATGTCGTTCCAAACCCGTGAGACCTCCGTTTATCTTTGGAACACTGTTTAAGATATCTCTCTCAGACAGTTCGATTCAATAAACCAGTTGAAGAAAACGGTTCACCGGTTCTTTTGCGCTCGACGTAATGGTGTCATTTGCGATGATTGCCCTTGATTCAAGCCTTCGGTTTACCCGCGCTCTTGACACTAGCACAGAATCAGTTCAGAATCAATCACCAAAAGAATCAGTTCGGTTCAGACGCTCTGTGTGTCGGTCTGCTTCACCTGAATCACACCTGCGCAGTATCATCAGCTCACACAGCTTCAATGGAGGGACTGAGAGCTCTCAGACTAAATCTAAAATATCTTTAAACAGTGTTTGGAACGACATGAGGGTGAGTTATTAATAACATAATTATGATTTTTCGATGAACTAACCCTTTAATAAAAGTTATATGTTTTATATATAAGCTTAAGTGACTTTGATCTTGTATTTTGTTGTTGCATTTAAGCAATTGACGCTAAAATGTGCACAACTCTTTTAAGCTATTTTTCAAAGCAACACCCTATTGCTATAGTAACGAATGCAACTTTAATACTCATCTGATCGATTGTGATGCCGTGCTTACGTGAATCATGGTCACACACATGCTTGTAAGGATCTACTGCATAATAATAATAATAAAGCAATTAAATAAGTAAATACGAATTTTAAAAAAACATGTTTTAGGTCTGTAGACCTATATATGAAGAGTAAGTGCCATCCAAAAAATTTTCTCATGCTCCCATGTTAATATTCAGTTATTTTATTTCAATTGTAAAGAAAATAAACTATTCATTGCCATTAAAGGGAAATAACTGAACCTACACATGGGAGCCTGATAAAAATGCAAATTTTTAACTGCATCAAGGTTTTGCATCTGAACTGAACTATATGAAATAGTAAGTTTACACTATTTGAAAATAATAGTTTATTTTAAAATATGCAAACTCACTCTTATTTGTATGTCTAATAGTCGAAAACACAAATGTCTCTTGTCATATTAATTAATCATTTACATCTTGATTTACTCTTGTCATATTAGTTAATGATTTACATTATCATGATCACATATTTTTAATTCAAAACACCAAAATTGCTTAAAAGTTGAGTTTGTATCAGTAGATAGTCTATTAATGTCAGTTGCTAAACATTTCTATCGTAAAACAGTTTTCTAATACAGTATTACATCTTTCCACAGACTCTAGTTGCATTGTGACAGTGACAGTAAGACCCGAATTCTTTAATTTGACTGGCCATATCGATCATTTTGACATTGATGAACTCTGTTGGACCACTGTTGGCCCTAACCCAGCCTGTGTCTGACAGCTTATCAGAATGATAAGCCCCCTAAAAAAAAAATGAAAAAAAAAAAGCTTATACTACTGTTCCAGCTATTAAAATAATTAAGGTTTCTATATAATGGCAAAGTGATTATATTTAGTTTTGTTAATTTTATTTAGTTGATTTCAAAAATGCTCTGAGCATTTCCTGTTAAATAAATATATATATTTTTATGGGTTTTTTTAACAACCACGCAACCAGCAGCAGACAGTGACTCAAATCATGATTTTCCTTAGTTGTCAGTTATAATCATCAAAATTAAAATAACTAAACATTTGAAATATATCAGTCTGTGTGTAATGAATGAATATAATATACAAGTTTCACTTTTTGAATGGAATTAGTGAAATTCATATATTAGTTTCATGTGCTTATTCTCATATTATGTGTTGTTTGATATAATATATATAATATAAATACATCTATGTTTATTTTCATATTATAATTTTGGTACTGCTTGAATGTCTTGTATGCCATTTGGTGTTCAGTGTAAAAAATGTGGGTTAAGAACCACGACTTTGTGTGTTTAAGTACAAGTTGTTTTCTAGTGTTGGTTTCTTTTGAAATTCTGCCCACTGACGTTCTTCACTAGAAATAAGTTTTGGGAGGGGGTTGTGGGTTAGCTGAAAATGGCCCTATCAGAAAACACTCACTGACAGCATTTTATTTGTTGTTGTCTTGTAGCTGCACTGGCTTAACAAATACTATGAGACCATCCGGAGCGTGGTGGGTCCTGAGCTGGAGAGGCAGGCGCTGAAGGAGGAGTATGACTGGATGATGAAGCATACGGCACCCTTCCTCATGGCTGAAGCTTCAGCTGTCATCTCCTCAGTCACACTGCTAGTAACAGTGCTGCCCTCTGTTTTACTGCATAACCTGTTGTAAAACAAGCACTAAAGGGTGTAACCGCTCCTATTGTGGGCTGAAGTGACAAACTTACTTTCAGGTACAAACAGAAAAGCTCCAGTGTAGCACACTTAAATGAAGTTTTCTATTATACAGTGTTCTTTCGCTCTCTTAATTCTTCTGTTATGTCCATTTTTAAGCCAGTTTAAATGGATTGAATGCCTCATTAGGATTTGTCCTGTGTTTGAACTGTTAGTATTTTATAATGTATTTTATGACATAAGTTGTATGTTTAATTAAGAAAGACAATATTAAGATTTAAAAATGATACACTGCATGTGAATGTACGAATATATTATTTTAAGAAAATCATTGTTTATCTATAGTTTATTAAAGTAAGATTACTACAGTATCTCCACTACTTTTGGTATATCTATAACTGTGTCCGAAAGCTTAGGCAGGCAGTGAGGTAATGACTTGCAGGCGGTGTTTGCATGTAAATTTACCTCGCAAAACATTTTTAAACTGACTTATAAGGAATAACAGTCTGGTGAACTACATGAAAATACAGAGAACTTGGAAAAGTTGGTCAAAGTCATTTATTTACACATAAACCGACCATCAACTGCGACTTTCATTTTATTTTTTTATTTTTTGGCTTAACTGTCCCAGAATGGAAAGCACAGGTTTGTAGGTATCATAGGCAGCGAAGAATACATCTATGCTGATTTCAGAAATCACTCATATGAAAGTATCTCAGTAAACAGGATGTGACACGATCATTGGATTCAGACATGCCTTGATGTCCTCAAACCTCTTTATCCTGCATGTGTGTAGGCAGCATTTTACAGCTTTCGGATGCAGCCTGTGTGTTGTGTTCTGAGATTTCATACTTAACTGTCTCAATTCCAGATGTCAAACAGAGCACTCCACTGAGTGAAAATATTAACCAGACACCATCAATGGCAACTCAACATAACATTTTATGATACAGTAACATGAAAAAAAGCATATGTCTTAAATGGATCTGCATGTTTCAAAAGGTTTATATTAATTTCAGTTCAACACTGAGATTTAACTGCTCCCCAACAGTTCAGCCTTCATCATGAAAAAACATATAAATAATAGTATATGCACAGTACTGTGCAATGGTCTTAGACCACTAGAATTTCCACCAACTAAAAATGGTTTTAAAAGTCAGTTATTTCTATATTTTGCTGTGTAGTGTGTCAGTAGGAAATATCAGTTTTCATTTCCAAACTCTCATTTTGCCATTAATTGTAATAATCCAGCAATTTATTTTTGCATAAGGAGTCTGACAGCAGCCAACAAACTGAGACTGACTCAATCAAAAAGAATTGTGGCAACGTCTCCAAGATTCTTCAAGAAACCTACCGTATTTGTCGGACTATAAGTCGCACCTGAGTATAAGTCGCATCAGTCAAAAAATACGTCATGATGAGGAAAAAAACATATATAAGTCGTACTGGACTATAAGTCGCATTTATTTAGAACCAAGAGAAAACATTACCGTCTCCAGCCACGAGAGGGAGCTCTATGTCTTCAGTGTAGACTACAGGAGCACTGAGCAGCATAGAGCGCCCTCTCGCGGCTGGAGACGGTAATGTTTTCTATTGGTTCAGGTCTCTTAGTTCATTTCTCTTGGTTCATGTCAAATTAATTTTGATAAAAGTCGCACCTGACTTTAAGTCGCAGGACCAGCCAAACGATGAAAAAAAGTGTGACTTATAGTCTGGAAAATACTGTACCTGCAAAATCTTCAGTACTCTTAAAAGTTTTAGGCACTTATGTAAAAATCATGTAAAATGGGGATTCTGCCAAAATTTATGTGTTTAATATATTTTCTTTATCAATTAACTTATATTAACTAAATTAAATGAAGGTGTGAGCATCCTCTGCGTTTAAAGCAGCTTTTGCACTAGTCGCATAGTTTTTCAGGAAGCTCTGCAGGTAGGTTTCTTGAAGCATCTTGGAGACGTTGCCACAATTCTTTTTGATTTAGTCTCGGTTTGTTCTGTTTCTTCGTGTTATTCTAGACAGACTGGATGATGGTGAGATCAGATCTCTGTGTACAGTACTGGCTGCTGTCAGACTCCTTGTGCAAACAAAAATCACTGGATTACCACAAATACGAGCAAAATGAGTGTTCGGAAACATAAACTGATATTTCCTACTGACATGCTACAGCAAAAGATAGAAATAACTGACTTTAAACCCATCACTATTACAGTGTGCCAAACCTCTGCAAATGACCCAGTGCTTGAGTGAACTGTCTGAATAAATCAAACAAATCACGATTCATTTTATCCCTTTTTACTAATTTGTTTGATCAATTAGATCGTAAGAGCGATTCATTTGCATACAGAATCTAGTATCACTAGTTCTGATTGTAAACAGCGGATGGAAAAAGCATATGACTTTATTGCTGAAATATTACCAGAGAAAATGATTATTAGGACAATATACTTTAATCCTCCACATTTATTAGTAATATTTTCTGGGGCACAGTAATATTTCACTGGTGCTCGTGTCCCAGTAAAAGGGCTTTAGCGATGCTAAATTTATATTCAGCTAGAAGATTTATAATGTTTCTAACATTACTATAACCTTTTATTCTCGTGTTGGTACTTCTGTTAAGCCAAAGCCATATATCATTGTCATTGCTTCATCTTTTATCAGTGCCACAAATTCAAATTTATCTCCATTAATATGAAAATTATAATCATTTTATTTAAATACCGTCAGCAGTCATTTATAAACTTTAATCAAGCCATCCACGGATCCCGTTTTTTGTTCCTTGTAAAAATGACTCGTGAGCACTCTTTTCTAACATATTGGCACAATGTGTCATAACATGCCGTTTGTTTGTTATACATGGGTGTGTTGATTTTAGAGCTGGGCATGATTTAGGGCACTGTAACTGACATGATGACAGCATGAAAGCAAGTCCTATCTCTCACACAGATATCAGAGCAGACGCACATCTTAACAGCGTTCTGAGAAGCAGCTTTTAGGTTCCCCTTTTATTGTCACAGGCCTTAAGCAAGCTGCTGTCAGTAGCACTGCTGCATGTGAAGGACTCATGCCTGCAGAGGTGCTGTTGCTTGGCAACAGTTCTGTCAGAACCGCAATAAGGTGTGAGTGCGGTTTCTCAAACATCCGCTCACTCGCTCATTCTCTCTCTCTGCGCTTCTTTGTTTGGCTCCTCCAGCTCAAAACAACTTTCAGTATTGTTCCTTATCTTCACAAAAACAGGACAGATGGGTACGATACTGTATATTTGTCATTTGTTTCTTTGCTAGCCGAGGCTCTGGATGGCGTGACCGTACATAAAGAGGAACTGCAGGTTTTGAAAACAATGACCTCATTAAAGTTGTCACTGTGCTTGTACAACAAAATATTGTTCTTATCTAAAGTCATGCACTACATGTTACTGGCAGCTGAAATGTGCTGTAAACACCAGCCTCTTTGGCTCAGATGTTTCATACTCATGACAGGCTCGTATTTGTCTGACATCTTACCACGTGGTGTTTAAAAAACAAACAAAAATAACTCTGGCAACTCACACACACACACAGAAACTTCCTCTATTGTCTCTCCCAGCTGGCTGTAAACTTACACACAAAAACGTCAGTCTTCGCTTTTAGGACACTTTTTTACTTTAACATATTAGTTGCCAGACGCATCATAATCGCTAATGTTATAATAATAATATATGATATATATATATATATATATATATATATATATATGTGTGTGTGTGTGTGTGTGTGTGTGTAAATATATATCATTTTATTAATTTTAATAAAAAATATTTTACTAAAAAAAAAAAAAAAAAAATATATATATATATATATATATATATATATATATTAATATAAAATGTGTATATATATATATATATATATATATATATATATATATATATATATATATATATATATATATATATATTAATATAAAATGTGTATATATATATATATATATATATATATATATATATATATATATATATATAAGTTACATGATTTACAAATGTAAGAATATTTAAATAATCAAATATTCTAAATATTAATAGTCAGAGACTCAATTCACTGTTAATCTCAATAAATAAATAAATAATAATAATAATAATTCCTAATGCTCATATCTGAGCTCCGTTACAAAGTTTCAGGCTGAGAATGCTCAGCATGACTGAATATATAAATAAATGGTAATTAGGTTGTTGTCTTATTTCATCTTTTTCTATCTGGTTTGTTTATTCTTTTATGATATGAACCATTTCAACCAAAACCACCTCTCAAAAAAATAGGTTCCTGTCTAGTCATGTGACTTCCCCCGTTTAGTTCTCCACTCCAGCGATCAGAGAAGAACTTTTCTTCTGCCTCTTCCTCCTCTGTTGGCTTTTGTCTCTCTGTGAGCGGCACCGTGGCAGTAAGACCGACAGTTAGTTCACAGCCCAGAGACACACTGCCACAGCTATAGTCGTGGTCCTCAGGAGAAAATTGACCACCCACTACTGATCAAGATGCTACGACGGAAACCATCCAACGCATCTGAAAAGGAGCAGACCCAGGTGCAAAAGAAGAAGGTAGGAGTTTGTGTATTAATCTGCATGTTCGGCCCAGTTTTGGTCAATTAAAGCAAGAGTAGAATTAATGAAAGTTTCCTTCAAGGGACACAAACACACAGAATATGCTGTTTAGAAAGCAGAAGGTATATTAAACAAATTTCAATGTTCCAGAACACATGTGGTTTATTTGCTAACTGTTCGATCAACAGTACTTGGAGAGGATTTTTTGATCTAGTCCTATTGTAAATTGTCCTGTTTGACTTCAGACCTGTTAGAACTGAAACTCTATGACTGCTCTGGGTAAAATGCATGGCTGTGAAGCAGTTCCTGTAGAGACAGCAGACCATACCACATATCCTGAAACAGCTCATATTTCATCAGAGCAAAGCATCCAAACGCAGCTCCTCAATTCAAAGTGACATTTACGTAGGTCTTCACAGCCCGCTTCACTTCTCAATCAGTGGTTAACTGCTTCTACAGCATTACTCTTATTTTCCATTTGATTCACATCTTGCGTGGAACAGCCAACAGTTTCGATATTTCTCCTCTGTGAAACTGCAGGTGGTTTGTAAATGCATGGAACCTTAGCGAAGCGAGATCTGAAAATCTTGCTGATGTGGGTTAGGGTTACTTTTTGTGTCTTTTATTTTTTTGTAAGGTTATTTTGATGTCTTTTATTAATTTCTTAACCAATGCCTTTCTCATATCCATATCCAGAGCAGAGGATGTAGCATAGTTTTGACATGGATTAACCATGGTGTAAATGAAAATACTTCCACATCATCTCAAATGTTGCAGCTTCCTCTTTGGCCATGCTTTAGATTATGAGTAATCATTTCTGCCGAGATCTGTCAAAAATATATTTCAACATCTCATGATGATGCAGAGTGTTGTCACTGTGTTGGGGGAAACTTATAGGGAAGGTTTGTGCACTGATAGTTTGACAGGAGGTCATTTTACCAGTATTTACCGGCTGAACAATCTCTCTGCAGTTAGTTGTTTTAGCAGATTGCAGTTTGTCGTGTGTTGTCTAGATAGTGCATAGCTCTGCAGGGATTGGCTGCATGTTGACTCTGACATTACCCACTTCCTGTGCTGAAGTAAAGTGGCACAGTGAAAGGTTTTGATAAAAGAAAAACATCAAATTAGAGCGAATATGTACAGCAGCCCACAAAACCCAAACTGAATGACGATCATTAATTAAAAAAAAGTTTCTTAGCCTTGAATGAAACTACTCTGGTTCAAGCCACATGTAATACAATGCAATACATTTAAATTTATTACATTAAATTAAAAATTATTTAAATGCATCTGTTTTCATAATATAAATGAGCATCATGTAAAATGATTTTGCTTTATTAAATAAATCAGCGGTGCACAAACCAGGCCAAAGTTAGCTCATTATGACCTTTGATTTGGCCCACTATACCATAACAGAATAAAAGTGAATTTTTATATATCTGTTAAATGTAATTATAATTTATGTTTAGTCCAATGGCCCTCAATTAAGTTGAGTCTTTGTCCCTTTGTAGTAGAAAGATTTGACTCACACATTGTTTCACAATTACATTGAGAAGTTACATTGACAAAGGGTCACCAAACAGCTTATTTTTTGTGAACAGTTCAATGGTTTTTCCACCACACATGAGTTAAAGCAAGTGTTATCATCAATCTGTTCATCTGAATGCTGGACTTTAATTAGTCTGGGATGAGAACCTGTTCTGTGTTCACAGCTGACTCTGCAAAGGTCCAGCAGCTTCAAAGACTTCATGAAGCCGAAGCCGTCCTCACCCGTAGTGAGCTCTGAGCCTACACTGGATGAAACAGTAAGTGCACTAGTTTGTCAAAGAAATGGTCATTTGCGCACCTCCCAACAGGTTCCAAACATGTACGAGTTATTTGTTTTAGCTGTTGAACACAAAAGAAGATATTTTGAAGAATGTTGGTTACCAAATAGTTGACAGTTGACTGCCAGTGCATGGTAGTAATACTATGGAAGTCATAGGATACCATTTTTCCAGATATCTTCTTTTGGAACGTTTGGAACAACTTGAGGGTGAGTCATGACACAATGCTCAGTTTTGGTGAACTATCCCTGTGACTATAGAGATGAGCTTTCCATCCTCAAGGGCCAACATACTTCTGTCTCATGATTATCAAAATACTGGATAATGGGAAGCTGTGTCGAAAAAACAACTTCAGAGTCACAGTTAATATTAACCCAAACTGCTAGTATGATGCTTAATAACTGTTTCATTTGAAAGCCACACTGTTTTAAAAATATCTAGACAGGATGTCATCCTTTCATGAGCCATCCAAGCAGAGAGCCTGCTTTAGCCTTCTGTCTGCTTTTCAGAGCAGACAATTGTGCTTTATTATGCAGAGCAACTGTGTATATTTATTTGCAAAAACAGATAACTTCATTTTTATTAATTTTCATAAATCAGGCTTTTTTTTATTATGTTTTATTGTGTTTTATTGTGTTTAATTAATTAATAAAAACAACCCAACTCTAGTTTGATTGATATTAATTGGAATGCAGTATAAATATATGATTTTTGAACTTTTTTAAAACAGAGTTATCTGTTAATTTTCATTTATATGCATTGCATTCAAAAGTTTTGGGATCAACAAGATACATTTTATATATTTTAATAAATACTTTTAGCAAGGACATAAAAATTATCTAAAGTGACAGTAAAGACATAATGTTGCAAAATTAATTTCAAATAAATGCTGTTCTGGAAACTTTATAGAATCCTGAAAACAATGCATCACATTTTTTCCCACAAAAATATTATGCAGCACAGCATATTGATAATATATTTTGATAATAATACAAATAAAATACAAAACAATATTAATAATAATTTTACATATGTATTTTGACTAGCATATTAAAATGATGACTGAAGACTGTAGTAATGGCTCCTGAAAATTATATTTAATATATTTTAATTGTAATAATATAGTACAATACTACAATTTTACTCTGTTTTTGAATAACTAATTGCAGCCTTGATGAGGATAAGAGACTTCTTTTAAAACATTTGTAACATTTTACATGTATATATTTTTCTAATGAGACATTGTTTTAACAAACAAATAAATTGATTAAAATATATTTCTAATTAATTAATAATTTAATAAATATTAATACTTTTTTTTTTGGCTGTTAAAACAGTCTCCTGTTCAGTATCGAAAATGTTTAATGGTATGGGATAGGTTTCTGTGCAGAAGTTTAAGTGAAGTGCTGAGGTATAAACACAAAGGTAATGTAACAGTCAGATGTAAAATCCCCTTGACGTAGACAGGTACTTTTGTCTGTGTCTTTGATAACAGCACATGTTGTCCTAAAAGGAAGAGGCTGTTACATTTCTCTCAGAGCTCAGAGAGGAGGAGTCACACTGTGGGTAGAAACAGAAAAACCGCTGTCACAGACTCAACTGGAAATCCTCCCGAGAACAGGGGCCCATAGTTTTAAAACACACTGCTCATAATGAGGTTATGTCACAAACAAATACACGCTGATTCAGCTTGGCCAGGGCAAACCTCTGAACAGAACATGGCATTTAACAGATGGGTTATGAAAAACACTTCAAAGAGTTCTGCAATCAGTCATTAAAAACACAAAGGTTACTTGAGGTAAATCAAGGCAATACATTCTAACAGAAGTCTGTCTCAGTCTCTTTAATGATGGAGCCAGGACAGAACAACATGTCTATGAGGGCCAGCAGTATAGAAACAGTTATTCATTGCCTGTAGACCTTTTTAGACAAGAGGAAGTTTGATGAGTCGAGGGGACAAAATTAGTAGATACTGAGTAAGTGCTCAGTAAAAACAGAATATTTTTTTGTGAAATTTCTTTCAGCAGCTGGAGGGTGCACCACCGGAGGATTCGGGGAAAAGTAACGGGAAACTGGGAAAGAAATGGAGAAATGTCATAACTCGCACAATGACCCGTAAAACTTCCAAGATGGTACAGAAAGCCCTTGCGGAGGAGGGGGTGAGTTAAAACGTACAATAATATCAATAAACACTTATTAACCTTGGTTAATGTTAATTGCTACATAAAATATTGTTTTTATCATTTCAGATGTTTGAGTATTCCGAAATCCATTTTATAAATATGTAATTTAATTGCATTTATAAATTAGCATTAAACTATATTAATAAATGCTGTAAAAGTATGAGTTACTGATACCTAATGCACTGATTAATATAAATTAATTCAACCCTATTGTAAAATGTTACATTTAAAATCCTGTTAAAATATCTCGGTCCCATAAACATTTCTGTAAATGTTTATTATCTTATTTTAGCAGTTTGGTATATTTTATTATAAACTAACGTACCATCAAAAAAATCACTTAATGTAACAGATTAAATTTTTCTGATTTCTAATTGTATTTTATTTATTTCTTTATTTTTCTAAGTAAGCTAACATACTAGCCGCCTGTTTAAGAAATAACATTGAATTTGTCTCCCCCATGTGGATGATATTAGAACATTTTATACAGTCAGCACTCTTTCCAGTAGCTTAATGTTAGGTCACAAAGACATTCATGAGGATTTGAATTAAACTGAACTGTTATTTATATTACGTTTGTTGATTTCAGAATGAGAGTGGGGAGGACGGCTCTATGTCTCCAATGTCTCCAATGTCAAGTGACTGGACGCCAGATCTCACCGGGAACAGAATATCTGTGTGCTCCAACAGCTCAGAGGACACAATGCACAGCCCTCTCACGCGCCAGCTCTCTGGATGTAAGCCAGCTCAGCTCAGCACGATATGAAGCTGAAGTCAGATCATGAGCCTGATTGATTTTTTTCTTCTGATGTGCAGGTGCTGACAGGCAGAGTCTGGACAGTGGCTTCAGCCAGAGAGACAGCATGAGACTGGAGGACAGCAACTACACAGGGCCCTTCTGCGGCAGAGCCCTCGTCCACACTGACTTCACCCCCAGCCCTTATGACATGGAATCCCTCAAACTACAGGTCCGCTTTTTAAAAAGTGCTGTTTTCCCATTGGTCTATTTATGTATTCTTCTCTTTTATTTGTTTAAATTCGTTAAATAAATTTTAAACCAATTTATATTCTATTCATTGTTATTTATGGTATTTTTATATATTTTCATATAGTTATTTCAGTACTTCAAGGTTAAGCTAAATGTAAATGAGAATTTTTTCCTTGGCAGCTCCCTGAAATAATTTCAGTATTTTATTTCAGTTAACATTTATTTTCATATTAAGTAGCCATTTTTAAACTATAATAACCCTGGTATAAAATGTGCTATTGAAATAAAATTTGAGGAATTGTACTGCTGCTCTTTTCCATACAAATTACAAAGACTTTTGACCTGAAGTATTCAAGCAGGAAAGGCCCTGTGAAAGTATCAAAAAGTGGTCCATAAAATCTGTGTGCTATGTAGAAATATGGACATTTTTAAATCCCCAATCGTGAAATAATAACAGCCAGTATATTATTCAGAATTTATTTTTCTATGTTTCACGAAAGACAGTAATGCAAGTGAAGAATTCCAGAATTTTGGATGCAACAAATCCTTTAAAATAAATGAGTGTGCAGCATATGTATTGTATGTAGTGCACTGACGTTTTTGAAAACACACAGAAAGGAGACATCATCCAGATCATTGAGAAGCCACCAGTGGGCACCTGGACTGGTAAACTCAACAACAAAGTGGGCTCTTTTAAATTCATCTACGTCACAATACTACCAGATGAGGAAACACCACCAAAGAGGAAGCGAAGCCGGAGTCAAGGACGCAAGAACAAGCCCAAACCACAAACCTTGGAGGAAGTTCTGGAGAGAATGGGCCTAACTGTAAGTCCCAAGTCACTTTCTCTTTAACACTTGGGCCATTACATCACAGTACAATAGGATCTGCTCTGACTGATTTCATTGTTTGTTTCAGGAGCTGGGATCTCTCCTGTCCATGCACGGCTTCCAGAGTTTGGAGGATTTCAGAGGTCTGAAGGAGTCCCACCTGAACGAACTGAACATTACAGACCCTGAGCAACGTGCGAAGATACTGAAAGCAGCAGAATTGCTTCATGACTGTAAGTCCACTAAAGAGCCATTGAGTCTAGCCTTTTTTCGTATTTGTTTCATTACATATTTATAACTTGCTGTCTGTTTGATGTGCTGACATCCTTTCTGCTCTCCAGCGGAGGACGAATCTGATGCAGAGGAGCAAAAGACTGAAATGCCACGGGACTCGGGTTGTTACGAAAGCACAGAGAACCTGACAAACGGACGCGAAGAGCCCCCGGAGCCAGAGACTGATCCGGACACAGAAACAAAGCTCAATGCAATTCAGGAACAACTGGAGGAGATGAAGGTAGAGGAGAGTCCTGAGAGCCAAACCGAGTGAAGCCACCAGAATGTTCTTTCGATCCTGCTTCTTTGAAACTCTCTCATCCTCTCTGACAGAAAGGATGTTATATCCACGTGCTGGATTCAATTCATGAAAGAGAAAACGTTAAAATGCACAGCCCATATGGAAGCCAGTAGGTCTTCTTAAAAGATGGTATAGAGAACTTGAAGGTACCATCATTTATTCTCGCTGAGACAAAGGTGAAGGTTTTTTGCAAAACAGACAGCATGTGCATGAAGTGATATTCCATGGATTAAACCTATGGCTTAAAATAAGAAGAATGCTGAAACCCCAAATATTGATTTTACTCAGCTTAGGTTCAATATTTAAGCCATCTTTTTCTGGTAAATGTGATGTGTGTGACCTAACTGTGACTCTCTAATATCTGAGAAGTTTCAACATCATCATACGTTTAGCTATGAAGTAGCATTTTATTTACTTCTGTTCGACGGTTTCTGCCGAAATGAATGTACAGGGTAAAACAACTGGTGCGCTCCAAAATGTTTTTTTTTTTTTTTGTCAGACATGAAAGAGGAAAAGCACATTGTTCAGTTTTGTTCTTTTGCTTCTGTTTTGGTTCCTGTTTATGGTAATTTCTGTCATGATATGTTTTCAAAGCCATTGTTGTTTTGATTGTATTCCGTTTTAGCCTTCCGTTTGTCATTTATACTGATGTCTGTACTTTCACCGTTTATTTAGCTAGTTTTGTTTGTGTTTTTTTAAGAAAAAGAAAATTTTGAAACAAAGAGATTGTAATAATACCATATAATTTAATGAACACATACACACACACAAATTCATAAGTAGAAAGTGAAGAGTATGAGGATATACATGATCACAGTGTTATTACCAAGCAAAGTGAACAGAACTCAATTCGTGATGATGTATAATGTGTATGTTATGCATCCTATCCAAATATCTAGAGCGGACCATCTTTTGCTAATATTCCAAACTTATACATTACACTGACTTGGCATTAAAGACTTGGCTTTATTTACTAAATTAGTATATTATGACACATTACATGACTTAAAAAAAGTGGGATTCATTCAGCGCAGTTTTAAGCACATTACCATTTACCTTCGGCCTAGCAAATGAATATTCACATCTTGCATACACACACACACACGTTCCCACCATAGTACTCACAAAAAACCCCATCTGCTATAAATTAAAAATCTGATAGAAGCACATTCTGTTGGTTTCTGAAGAACTACGTTTCCTGCAATAAAGGACTTTTACCCTCAACACATTCTTCAACATCAGTAAAGGAAACAAGAAGCAAACGAATCACTCTCATAACCGTTCCAGCTTATATACTGCTGTGAGTTGGCACTGAACTGGCAACATTATAAAGCTGGCTGTTCCAAATAAATCATACGGCGTTCTTAGTTCACTTCTAAACTTTCCACATAATACTCCCCTGAAACAAATGTGTGGCTGGCTATGAGAATTCATGTAAAAATATACAGTCCATAGGTCCCTGATGTCTGTAGGTCTGTCCATAAAGTGTTCCCTTACAAGTGACCTTCAACATACTACAGTGAAATCAGTAAAGGTGACTACAATACGCATTCGCTGATACACTGGGGCAAGCTCTGCTACCTTAAACACTGTGAAAAGAAAGTGGAAAAAGAAAAACGAGCACAATTTCTTAATTCAATCCAAAAGCATGCTTAAATGACACTGAAGGAGACTTGGTCAACTAAACGTTTCCATGCCTAGACTCAGCAAAGTTCACTTTCAGATGTAAATTCAACTTTCTTTCATTTACTTTGGCCTGGAGTAGTAATATCTGACTCTTAGTGAAAAGGAAAAAAGGAAAGGTTGCTCATATGTCGGGTGGATGTGGAAAGACCTTGTTAAATAAGATAAGCTAAAAATAATAGTCATAAATCAGGCATGTTTTCCAGTTCTTAGAAGGAATTTGCAGCTTCTTATACATTTTTACATTATATACATTTACTCCATGGCTTTTTTTGCATTCTGACGGATCGTTAGCTTTGTCTAAAAATGAAGTTGATTGATTACAGGTATAAGTAGATTTAGGGCATTATGGAGTCCTCTGTAGATGTAATGGTAGAGCATAGATAAGGCACTCTCACACACTTACTGATGCAGATCGGCCTGTACCCACTGACACAAACATCTTACAGCCTCTGCTTTCTACCATCTAGGATGATTGTAAAATCAAGTCGGAGCTTAACTTTCTGTTTTGACATGGAGTTGAATCACATTTATAACTGACTGACTTACTAAGCTGATCCAAATGGCCCCGTCATCAAAATAAAGCAGATTTGTTGGGCCTCAAATGTACGTTTATGGCTAAAGCACTTTTGCTGATAACACTTTGAAAACAAAGAAGTCTAATCCAAAGGGCATTTTGCACAACTACAATAGAAGCTAGTAATGGGTTTTACAGGGCACACAAATGGTTAGGAATAATGGAGGCAGGCTATACAGAAACGGGTAATGACACTGAAAAAACAACCGAACATTTTACGAGGGAAATAATGTCCTCATTACGCTTCAGGGTAGTCCATTCTCATTCCATTCAGTCTGTGGCTTCCCATTTCCCTCATTGTGAGTTTCATCATGCTGTGATTCAGAGAGGAGAGTCTCAAGACCTCCAGATCTCGTCTCGTGTGCTAGCGCAGGATCCAGGCAGAAGGGGTCCCGTTCTGTGAAAGAGTATCAGAAAGCACAGACCACTGCTCTGAACGAGTCATGAGTTTTTCTGTGTGTGTTCCTGTGAGCGAGCACGTTCAGAGGGTTGAGAGAAGTCTGGAGAAGAAGGCTTTCAAAGCTAGTGGGCCGACTCTTTGATGACTGCAGGGGCGACAGCATTAGGGGATGTTGGCGAGGGGGGTTTCTCTTCTTTAGGGGAGCTGGTGCTCTTCTGGGGGTCTGCACCAATGCTTGGCTTGGCTTCATCGGGGGTATGTTCATTGAGAATCAGGGGAGCTGAGGATTTCTGCAGGAAGAATGGGAATGTGTCAGTACTGTCATTCCTAAACGAGGTACATGTACCCAGTGGGTGCTTAGCAGGGTTCAGAGGGAACTTGGAAATATTTCAGTTCAAATTTCAGTCTAATTTGCTTGAGGTGCTTTTTTTCACCCAAATTCAGAAGCATGCTTTGCAAATTTACTTACACAGCTTTTGTGAATATAATCAAAGCTAAATGGTTGTATGACACAGTAGGATTTTTAGAAAGAAATTAAAAGAGACAAAATAAGAATCCAAAAATTTTTAAATAATTTAATCCATTACCAATGTAATCCATAAAAAGTAACTAATTATGTTACAATATACAAAGAGTATACTCTAATTATAGTTTATAAACAAACAACAACAACAACAATATCCTGCAAAATTATTTGCTTTGTTTACATTAGAGTTGCAAGATGAATCTTTTAGGCGAAAAAGATGACCCACGCAATCTTATTCCTGAATGACAATGATTCAGCTATGTCTATCATGACTTTTTCACAGCGCTAGTGTCAGTTGAGCTTGAGAAGCACGTTTTGTTTGCACCCATGTTAATTAATCATTCATGCTGCAGCTGATCCAGAAAGAGCAACACAAACAGTATTTTCAACCACACATCATTATTTCTGTGTTACAGACATTTAAATAACAGAAGTACTTGGATAAATGTTTATAGTGTGGGTATAACACTTATTCTCTCGATAGTAGCGATCAAAACGAAAGTATTTGAACTAGTGTATGTATTGTAAGGCAATATCCTCTTCCGCCACGAGGTGGCGACAAACTGCCCGTTTAAAAAAAGTATTTGTCATTGAGTAATTCATTCAAAAGATTCCAACTGAGAAACAGGTCTCTATGAATTGAGAAGCTGACTCAATTTAATTTTATTCAAATTTATATACAAAAAAAGACTTAAGCAATTAACTTTTCATAACTAGTAAAAAAAAAAATTCTTCTTTAGAATCATGAGAAAATCGTAATCTCCAATTTATAGTCCGATATATAAAAAAAAACATGATTCTCAATTTATGCAGAATTTTGCAGCTCTGGTTTACATGTTTATTGCTGCATTTAACTCATTAAAATAGAAGTTTAATATCATAAAGTACAAGTTAATTTCAAAATGCACATATATTTTGTTCATTTTTTTTTTTCAGTTGAATAAAATACTATTTTTCCCTATACATCTCGTGTCTCATGGGATATATATATATATATATATATATATATATATATATATATATATATATATATACACACACACACACACACATATATATATATATATATATATATAGCAAGGTGGTGGGTTTGATTCCCATGGAACACTTTAGGTAAAAAAATGTTAGCCTGAATGCACTAAGTCACTTTGGATAAAGCGTCTGCTAAATGCATAAACGTTAATGTAAAAAAAAATAATAATAATAAATATATATATAAATATATATATATATATATATATATATATATATATATATATATATATATATATATATATATATATGCACACACACACAGTGGGGCTCGAAACTTTGGGCACCCCTTGCAGAATCTGTGAAAATATGAGTAATTTTCAAAAAAATAAGAGAGATCATACTAAATGCATGTTATTTTTTATTTAGTACTGTCCTGAGTAAGATATTGTGCATAAAAGATATTAACATTTAGTCCACAAGACAAAAAAAAAATGCTGAAATTATTAAAATAACCTCACTCAAAAGTTTGGGAACCCTTGGTTCTTAGTACTGTGTGTGGTCACCTGATGATCCTCGACTGTCTTTCTGTTTTGTGATGGTTGTGCATGAGTCCCTTGAAACAAGATGCATTAAACTTTTGAACACGATGAAGATGGCCAAATTTTTCTTATTTTGTTGAAATATAATTTTTTTCCATTTAGTTCTGCCCTTCGTAAGCAACAGAAGATACTTGTATGTTTCCCGATACACAAATTAAGTACAATTTACCTTGATATTCAAATTCCAAAGTTTTCACCCCCAGCTCTTAATGCATCTTGTTTCCTTCTGGAGCATCAGTGAACGTTTGAACCTTTTTTAATAGTTGTGTTTGAGTCCCTCAAATGTCCTCAGTGTGATAAGATGGATCTCAAAATCATAAAGTCACTGCTGGAAAGGGTTCAAATATGCAAAGATACTGGAAAACTGAAGAATCTGCAGGACTTTAAAGATTTTTCTGAAGAACGCTGCTCAGTTTAACTGTTCAGAACAAACAAGGGACTCATGCACAACCATCACAAAACAGAAAGACAGTCGAGGATCATCAGGTAACAGAACACAGTACTTAAAACCAAGGGTTCCCAAACTTTTGAGTGGGGTTATTTTAATAATTTCAGCATTTTTTTTTGTCTTGTGGACTAAATGTTAATATCTTTTATGCACAATATCTTACTCAGGACAGTACTAAATAAAATATAACATGCATTTAGTATGATCTCTCATATTTTTTGAAAATTACTCATATTTTCACAAATTCTGCAAGGGGTGCCCAAAATTTCGAGCCCCACTGTGTGTATATATATATATATATATATATATATATATATATATATATATATATATATATAAAATCAAATTACATATAAATATCCATGATCCTGTGTATTGCCGATAAATGCATTCATTTACTCCACGTGGATCTTTTTCCAGGCCTTCTAACCCTCTCAGCTCTTAGGGTAATTGATTTAAGATCTTTCTTGCAGACTCACTACTCAACGCACAATAAGGCAGCCAGCTACATTTCAGCCAAATGAACACTCACTCGTTCACACAAACACTCATAAAAAATGTGGTCTTACTGTGGTTTGTGAAACAGGGTTGCTGCTCTTATGGGTGGAAGCAGCAGACGCAGCAGGGGGGGCGGGGCTAGTCGAGTCTTCCAGCATCACCCCTCTTCTGTCCAACACACTAGCAGAAAAGAGAAAGACAGAGTTATATAATCCTGTGATCAGGTGTCACATTTTCCTGACTTACATGTATCAAAAAATCAAACCACACGGCATCTGCAAACCAATGCTGGCGCTTACTTATAAAAGTGAAGCTTTTCATAGTTTGTCATCTTATTCAATGCTATACCACTTTGTGGCACCCCTGTATACAAGCAAAACTACATTAATGTTCCTACCTGGGGTAATTAGGGCCACACAGAACCTCACAGCAGTTCTTGATGATGTTCTTATGGCTATAAGGGTTCTGCACACGGTTCTTTCCAGACCACGAGCCTTTGATCTGTACAGTAGAGATGAAGGTCTTAGAACTTTGAAAATAACCCCAGCATAATGTCAGAACAGCCACTGACTGTTACAATCCGCTTCAGCCTCCAACTCTCTACTGACTCTTCACTGCACTCTGATGTTTCAAGTTATAAAGCATCCGTGCAAATAGGAGCTTGATGAAAAAGAATCTTGTATTTTTTATCTTTTATTTAAATGTGCCTTTTCAATTCTAGCCATTCCATCCCTACGGATTTCATTTGATCTAGTTAAGCACTTCAAGGTTCCTCATCTTAAAAAGACATGCCTGTACGGTTTCATCTACTCCTAGATGGAAATGTATGTATGCATCACAGGCAAATCTGGAGGGGAAAATCATCTAAAGTTTCCAAGTTCCATGTGTGGTGTTCCACTCAAAATTGTTACACCAGCTTTAGGTTTCAGTAAAAAGTTAAGATGTATCTGAATTTGACTGGAAGCTATGACAGTGTCTGCAGGTATTGATACAGAATCCAGTTTAAACTAAATCAAAAGGTAAACGACCATCATGTCACACCATATTTTTTGCAGCAACTGCATCCTTCCTTCTCCCTTCCTCCCTTACTCACTCTCACTATTTTTCACTCCTCATTAACAAGAAAAGAAAGGCCAGAGGGCAAATGTGGCAAAACAACAACAAAAAAAACATCCTAAATTAATCATTAGGGCTATGTGTGAAAGTGCCACAAAACTAAAGATTCTGCAAAACTAAATCAAAGCATTAATTAACTTAAACCGCTGCAGGGAATCCAAACACTACTATATATGCATGTGTTAAGACTTTTTTATTTTTTATAAATGCTTAACCTTAAGATTATTTTCATCAGAGTTTATTTATTATAAATTTTTCTGTGGGGTTTGGGATTTTTGCTAACTTGTTAAAAGAAAAGTTTGAAGGTTTCTGTTTATTAATTTTTTTTTTTAATAAAATGTAGTTAAATTTTATATTATTATTTTTATAGGGTAAAACCTGTTACTAAATTACTGTGACTTTTGCAACTAAATGTAGTTTATTTAAACTGTTAAATCTTAAATATTTGGCAATAGCAAAGATTGGGATACAAATGTCAACTGCTTTTTTATAATTAAAATTAATTTAGTTTATATTTAAACAAAAAATGAGGTTTTATTAAATACATTATAAATGAGGTTTTATTAAATACATTATAAATGAGGTTTTATTAAATAAATATTTTTACTTCAATGACTTTAATACCAATGTCAAACTATGTGTATCTGTTGGACACAGGCAAAATACAAAACCTCCGGAGGTCAAAATCTTTTTTATAATGTCTATAAACATCTGATGCGTTTAAAGCTTCTTTTCATGCAAGTTAATCTTATGTTACATAACAGCTTATCTAACATGCCAAATAGTTACTATAAAACATGGGATTTGTGCCTCTAATACTTTAAAAGCGTAATGGGACATCGATGTGCACCCTGTTCATAAACAGTGGTATAAATACTGTATATACTGTAGATAAAACTCCTGTTCTCTGTGCTTGCTTATCTCCGAGATGGCACTGTTGCCAAGGTAACTGCTGGATCTAGTGTGCTGAAAAGCTCTAGGGCATGTGTTTATCTTTCTAGCCACATCAAGAACCGACAGTAGACTTTGGAACAGAAAGGGAAGAAAAAGACTCACGTCCTCATTGGTGGTCTGGTTGAGGGAGATCAAGTAGGTGTGGAAACCAGTCAATCCTACCACAGACCAGAGCGTGAAAAAACACACCAGAACCTCCAACACAGTGCAATGTGGAGTCAAGGAAACAACATGCTCAAAAAGATCTACAATACACAGTAAACAATGTGTTTAACCTTTGATAAGTCTTTGCTCAGCAATACAACGGGTTTTAGAAAAGAAAATACATAAAATAAATGTTAGAAATCTAGTACACAAACACAGTTTTTATCGTGATACATAATTTACAGCATGACAGGTTTATCAGGAGCTCAGTTTATTTTCAAATCTTCAGGAAGTGGTTCAATAGCCCAGACGAAAGGATATGTTCCGGGAGTTTCTTTAATGGTACTCAGAAACCCGGAGTCCACTGAACCTAGAAAACACACAGGATATATTAATTTACATCATGTATCCATGCATGCAAGCAGTAACTCACAGCATCAGATGTCCCAGCGTCTCCCATTATTCCATGTTCAGAGGATTTTCACACATCCACCCACACTCTGCCAGAGCGGAGAAGTTTGCTCTGTTCGTTTACAAGCACCTTTTCAACCACAGTAGCTAGGTTTCCATTCAGACTAATACAAATCTGTTGAAGGACTAGTTTATCCAAGAAATGGCAAAAGAAAAATAATAAAAAGGATCTTAGGGTAGTCTATGTGACTTATTTACTTGTGTTTTACCGCCATATCACCAACAATGGCTTTATTCATGGCCAGTATCATTACATTACATCATTTAATGGGGAAGTCGTGGCCTAATGGTTAGAGGGTTGGACTCCCAATCGAAGGGTTGTGAGTTCGAGTCCCGGGCCGGCAGTAATTGTGTGTGGGGTGAGTGCATGTACAGTTCTCTCTCCACCTTCAATACCACGACTTAGGTGCCCTTGAGCAAGGCATCGAACCCCCAACTGCTCCCCGGGTGCCGCAGCATAAATGGTTGCCCACTGCTCCGGGTGTGTGCTCACAGTGTGTGTGTGTGTGTGTGTGTGTGTGTGTTCACTGCTCTGTGTGTGTGCATTTCGGTTGGGTTAAATGCAGAGCACAAATTCTGAGTATGGGTCACCATACTTGGCTGAATGTCACTTCACTTTCACTTTACAATAACTTTAAGAAGCAACCACTATTCAGAAACATACAACACAACAACAGTACTGATCAAAATCATACAGAATCTTTCAATTTTCAGCTTTTAACAAACTGGTTTCTTATGACCTTTCAATAAATATGAATGAGTGAGTCTCCATCTCGGTCTATCTCTTTGTGACTACATGTATATGCTATCTATCTATCTATCTATATATATATATATATATATATATATATATATATATATATATATATATATATATATATATATATATATATATATATATATATATATATATATATATATATATATATATATATATATATATATATGACATCTGAACCCATACAATAACTGTGTGAGAAACTGAACAAAACGGATGTCATATCACCTAGCTCTCAAAGTAAATGACACATATGGTGATGAAGGTTTGAAATGATGACATTTGGTTCAATATAAAAACTTAGATCTCAATCAAGTCAAAGCAATTGTAAGGCTTCAGAAGACTTGTATAATGGTGTATATGCTGCATGGACTAATTTTAGGGTGACCAATGACTGTGGATATGTATGGTCAGAATTAGATTATATTATTTAAATTAATAGGCCAGATTTCAAACCGCAAAAACTGGTTATGATGAAAAGGTCAGAGCTGATTTATCCTCGCATAAACTTGTCTCGCACATATGAGATTTGTGAGGAAAAAAGAGTGAATTTCAAATGGAAGGGGAAAATAAAGGGATCAGCTTCACTTTTTGGAAAGTCAGACAGAAACACGCTAAATATGCTAGCAGTGTAGAGAGCTTTGTTATAATCAAGTTGCGATGTGCCACATGTATCCGGTGTCGATGTGTATATAATAAATAATAAACAAATAAATAAAACAAAAATGATGCGCTTTCTTCCGTCTGATCTTGAATAGGAGCGCTTCACAAAAATGAACCGAAACCGAGCGAATATATGCCTCACAGACATGATAATTATATCTATAGAAAGCTTTAAACTAGTACTTAACAAAACATATCGAAAACAAAAAGTCTTTAATTATAATCATAATCCGTATAGATGCATTTCTTAAAGGTGCGTTTAATGTGGAGAATGCGAGCATTGCACAAGACCAAATGTCTCGTTGTTCTCGTTGTGCTAATTACAGTTGCTCTTCTGATATCCTGAACACTCCCCGACCGAACTACGCCTGAGAGAACCGTATTCGCATACATACTGAGTGTCACTTCAAGACACTTGTTTTCCTAGAAACTATGACCATTAAACCACGTGACTGTCTGTAGATTTTAAATTGTTATTGATAACATGAAAATGTAATTTCCTCTTTTAAACAATCCGATTTTGGATGTCAACAGTGAAGACGTTCAGGCACTCACACACACATTGTCTTGCTGCGATACTCACGGAGAACCACATGGACGATGTCGAAGGCGAAGATGTAGATGGTAAGTAGGGACAGCGAGAGTGTGAACAAGTAGAAGTATCTGTAATTCCTCTTTCCAACACAGTTTCCGACCCAGGGACAGTGATGGTCAAACCGGTCTGAGGGAAAGACACACAGAATCTTAAGACTCTCATGTCAAGTCAGTTTCTACATTCTCACTCAGTGAGTGTGGATCTTCTGTCAGAGACCGGCATATATTTCTTTTACTTCTTAGAGGGAGATGGTATTCAAACTAGTGTGTGTGTGTGTGTGTGTGTGTGTGTGTGTGTGTGGGGGGGGGGCAGGTGCAGTCCACTCAAACAAATGGTCCTGTGTTCAGGATGACTGTGCAAAGAGAGCAAAACTGAGCCCTCAGTGAACTGTCTAATGTCAGCATATGTGTGAATAAGTGACTCAGCTCTTAACAATTCACTATTATACTGGAATATCAAACATGTGCAACTATAACAAGAGGCAAGAATGCTTGTATGTAGACATAGTACAACTCTGTAAAAACCCCACAAACCACAATAAGTGCAGCACATTATTTTAGTGATACAAAACAAATGATTAAAAAAACTAACAGTTCTGCAAAACAGCTTGTTGCATTAAGTTAAATTTTACTTTGAAAGTTAATTAGGCCTTGTAAGGTTCAATTCATTTGTTGACTTACTAATATCTAGTAAAAATGTTTAATAGATTTTTAATTCATGATACCTTATATGAGTAGTAGTATATAAAATAATGATAATAATAGTATTCATTAATCTTGAATTAAATAATAGTTTGATTACCGTATTTTCCAGACTATAAGTAGCAACTTTTTTTCATAGTTTGGCTGGTCCTGCGACTCAGTCAGCTGCGACTTATTTATCTAAATTAATTTGACATGAACCGAGAGAAATGAACCAAGAGTAGGGCTGTGAATCTTTGGCAAGGCAGCGATTCGATTGCGATTCATAGGTTTTCGATTCGATTCAAGAACGATTTTTACAAATTTAGAACGATTCAATTCGATTCGATTCACAATTAAATTCGATTCGATTATAACAATTCGATTCTGCATTCTTTAAGTGCATTCATGGGATTATTTAAATGCTTCTACTAAATTCTTTAAATGCTTAGTCAGGGGACAAATTACAGTAGCATATATGGTTAGAGAACCATAGGTTAGAAAAAAAAACAAAAAAAAACTTTTGTCCATTGTTAAATGCTAGTTTAATTATGTGACATGGTATACATAAAAATGTATGTAAGTTTTTAAAAAAGAGCTTAAAGAGTATTATGTATAAGCTAACATTTTGTCACACCAGGGGCGTAGCCATAATTTCAGAAGTGACAGAAATGTCAAATACAATCATTTTATGTATGTAGCCTATATAATAATAATAATTATTATTATAATTATAATTATTATTTTTTACAAGGAATTATCTTCTTTTTTAATTACTTTTAATTAGCTGTAATAAATCAAATACACTGCTGGACAATAATCAATCATTTGTAATCGATATTTTTTTCCTAATGGCAATTTTATGATTATTTTATATACTAGGCTACATTTAATTAGCAATTATTACAATTTTCTGCACAGAATAAGGTAGAAAATATACTTTATAGTTTCTGTACTGTAATAAATGTCAATTAGCACTGCATCGTTCATAAATTGTTTGTGGGTTTTTTTGTTTTTGTTTCATCAGTTCATTCTGCTTTTATTCAGTTTAGCTGCAGGAATAGCCTGGCACATGAGATCGCTTCTCTTTCAGTGTGAAAACGTTTTCATCTCTATTTAACTTTTCCTCTCCATCAGCGAATGATTCTGAGAGAAAACGTGCCAGATGTCTGTTTGCTAATGAAACAAATGCTACTTTCATGCATCGCTACTTTCAGTTGTTCATGCTGAGGTTAATTTTAACAGTTTCCTTCTTATATTCGTTTCATCTGCATTGTTTAAACACATTTATCATTCAATGGAACTGTGCATATGATTAAGACACTTACATTCCTGCTGTCGACGGCTCCGGTAACTCTGTGGGTAATATGCAGAGAGCCATTGACAAACTACAGAAAAGTAAAACTACTTCACGTTAGCATTACTGGCCACGAGTCCTATAGATCACACGTAAGCTGCGTCAGAGATGGTCTCAGGCGGTAAACAGTGGAGCGCGTGAAGGACAGATAAGAGGCACAATTCACGAACACTCTTCAAGGTCTCCATTAATTCATGCGTGTAGTAATTTAATGTGTATACATTTTGAAAGCATTGAATCGCTATAGAAATCGCGATTCATTCGATTCTTAGCATTTCTCGCGGCTGGAGACGGTAATGTTTTCTCTTGGTTCTAAATAAATGCGACTTATAGTCCAGGGAGACTTGTATATGTTTTTTCCTCATCATGACGTATTTTTGGACTGATGCGACTTATACTCAGGTGCGACTTATAGTCCGACAAATACGGTATTATTATTAAGTAAAATATATTAAAGATTTTAAAAGAAGTCTCGTCATAAATAAGGATTATAATATTTAAATGATATTATAATATAATCTTTATTAGATCAAACCTAAAATAGTAAAAACAGTAATATTGTAATACATTTATAATAGTTTTCCATTTAAACATATTTTAAAATGTAATTTAATCCTGTGATGCAAAGAGGAATTTTTTCAGCATCATTACTCCAGTCTTCAGTGTCACATGATCCTTCAGAAATCATTCTATTATGATGATTTGATTCTCAAAAAAGCATTTCTTCTTATTATCAATGTTTAAAACAGCTGTGTTGCTTAACGGTTTTGTGGAAACTGCACTTTAGTCTTTAGTGAATATAAAGTTCCAAAGAACAGAATTTATTTGAAAAATAAATATTTTGTAATGTTTTTTTATTTCATTATAGATCAATTTAATGCATCCTTGCTGAATAAAAGTTAATACATTTTTTTTTACTGCACTTCTTCCTTCAACAAGCCACACAATCTGAGGTAGCATTCACATTTTTTTGTGCAAAATGTTAGGGACAATCACTCACCCACACAGTTGTCGCAGATACTGCAATGGGAAGCACGTGGGGGTCTGAAGATCTTGCAGGTGTAGCAGTACTTCAGCTTGACGATCTGGTTGTTAATTTGCACGTTCTTGATGCGGGGCGGAGGCCGCTGTCCAGCCATGACATTCCCATTGGCCGCTTCTGCAAGAGATGAGTAGAGACAGTCAACATGGCAACCAGCAGCGCTCGGGTCGATTAAGATCCATATGCATGACACATAACACAGCCTCTGATAAAGGACTCACTCAAGGCCACTCCAGCGCGTGCCATGACTCAGTGACAAAAGAAATGAAAAAACACCAATAAATCAGACCCAGCAGATTGTGTAGCTCTGTGAAAAGAGCTCAAAACCTCAATTACAAAATAGTTACAAGTATAATGATTTTTGCTCTGAGGCTGCAGCGGAATGAGAATAAAACAAGATTTCAAAAGAAAAATGAAAGGGATAAGCCAGTCATTATCACAAAATAAACTTTGATGGCGATTAAGACCATGAAATGAAGCAGAGAGATCTTGTATCACACTAAAGGGGTTTATTTTGTATTAAATGACATGCTGACTGCACATTATCCCCCTTAATAAATCAGTAAATAAATAAATATAAAATCTTATCGTGATATGATTATGTGAGAAGATGGAGCTAGCACAGTAATGATAACTGCCAGTGACAACCGTTAAATAAATAGTGTAGTGATCATTTTACAAAAATATTTGACCAGAGAATAACTTATTTGAACAATGCAAAAAAAATTATTATAATAATTGGGTGTGCATGTACTTTCACTAAAAATGTTCACATATGTAAATGATAAACTGCTTTCTAAGGAACATAATTTTATATTATTGCTTTTTTTCTGTTATTGCCAGAGATCCAGAAAAAAAATAAGCATCTTTTCTATTCCTTTTTCTTTATTTGCATTTTTTTCAAAATGACTCCCTTTTATCTGGATAGCGACAACACTGAAGGCAAAAGCTCTTCTTTCAAAAGGTAATTTCCTTGCATTTGTCAGCTCTGTACTTTTATACTCGATTGAAATGGTTGCATTAGCATGCACTCAGGAGGCAGAACTACACAGCTGCCTCTTAATCCACACACAAAAAAAAACGGTAAATCCAAACTTGCATCTGATCCAGCATCAGTCACACAGAAATTCATCTAAAAATAGCATATTAAAGATGGAATGCTGAAATAGAGCAGAGAAAATCTGTATAAATCAATCAACACAACCCTATTAGAGAGAACCATAGAAAAATTCCACATCAACATCAGTGAAAGGGGTTAGTGGATATTTAATGACATCAGAGAATACTCTGGTTTATCAGGGGAATTGCCAAGAGAAATGATGTCCTGATTTAGTGAACCTCAGTAATAACAAATGCTGCACTGCCCCTAGGCACGTCTGAGCTTCAGCGCTGGTGCTGATGTCTAACAACACTGCTCTCACTTAAAAGAGAAACCAGGGAGGGGAAAAAGAAGAGATGAGGGACAAGAATGGAGAGAAGTGTTGGGAGATGAGTCCATCTTTATCTTGTAATCAGTGCAGGGAACAGTGACAGACAGGTGACTGAACTAGACAAGGCAATATTTCCCACAGAGCCAAAACCACACAAATGAATCACTAGAAGCAAAATTAGCAAAATGAGAGCAGCAAGATAATCCAATTTAATTGCATTTAATTAGTCAGATGAAGTGAAGTTAACCTTTCTGACATTCAAAGTATGACAAGCGTGCAAAAAACTACGCATTAATTCCTTATTTTAAGCCTATTTTGAGGTTTTCTTTGGTATTTTCAGTTCACTGAAAATAGATATTTTTGCTGCAGGGTAATTTTCCTTTTTTGGCAAAGGAAGCCAATGCAACGGCCATTTTGGTTCAATTCACTCACTGTAGATCAGGATAGACAAAGGTCTAAGGCAATCTACTAAGGCAATTTCTTTTACTTTTTAACGATCAATGCTTGAGCTGAGCAGATACTTTCTCAAAGAAAAAAAAAGAGAGACAAGACAAATGAGCCTTAGGATTTGAATATGCCTCATCAGTTTCTGCCAAAACACCCTGGCAAAATATACAACTTTCACTTTGAATAGTCATGACACTGGTTTCTGTTCAAGTCAGTTGACATATGGCACTGTGTGGGTGTGTACCAGTCATGTGAAGAAGATCTATTTCTTATTTTACTTATTTGTACCTTTAATGGTTAATAGAGTGAAGTAAAGAAGAAAAGCCAGAGGCAGGAATGAGATTGGCTCATGTCTTCTGAAATTTCAATTGTGTGTATTCAACATAGGCGTGGGATATTTTTGGGAAGTATATTTGTTTCTTTATTAAATTATGTAAAGGGATTTGAAGGGGGAAAAAAAGAATGGTAAGCAGATGTAAGTTATAAGGTTTCTTGAGGTTTCTTGCCTAGTTGCATTGTAATTTTACGGATGAGATTTTTGCTTAAATGTATATCTAAAATTACAAATGCATCTGAAGACAAAATACAGCTGTGATTTTCCAAAAGAAAAAAAAAAAATTACATAACCATTAAGCCCATCAATGTTTGCCAGATAACCTCAGGGTTCATGGACCAATGCACTCAGCCATTTCAAATCACAAAACAAAACAATAAATTAATCAGCAGGTCTGGGCTAACAGCATCCCACTTACGCCACACGCTTACTAGACTATTCATGTTCTCCCACTCACTGGGCCAAAACAACCGCAGGTGGCACTGCTGGTGCGAACGATGGCATTAGACTTCAAATCCCCCTCCCTGAACTCAGTCACCCCTCACACTCACCGATCTCCATCTCAATGAAGTTGGCCTCCTCCGGCAGAGCCCGTGGCAGCACCCCTGGGTCACTGAAGCTGGTTCGGAGCAGCATGGCCACGACAAAGACGAAGAGCAACACTGCAAACACAGGGATGGCAGGAGACAGGTGCACTGCCAGGTACGGGCACCTGTACGGGACAAGTGAACAAGCAGGATTACAAATGAGGCAGGCAAAACATGAAATTAACAGCACAGAGGTTACATGAGTTTATAACCTGAAAGTGAAGTCGCTCTATTATTAAAATAAAACAAGTAAATAAAAATAGGAAACCACACAGCTATAATATAATTTAATGTGATGTGATATAGACAAAAATAATAATACAAACAAAACACACATATACATATTATTGTGGATAAAAAGCGAAACGAAAATAAATTACAATGAATAGATAAAGAATTTGCATTAAAACACATAAACATTTCTGCTGGATAGCAGATGTTTTGAACTATAATCCTGCATTAACAGAAATGTTTTTTTTAGAAAGTAATGTAAAATAATTATTCATTAAAAAAAATATTCTTTAAAATAATTGTTTGCTGATGAAAGCGGCTAAAATGTACACAATTCACATTACACATAAATGCTTCTGAACCTAAAGAGTTTTTTTTTTCTTTCAAAAAATGTGAAATTAAATTTCGCTGAAGCAAAATGGCAATGATGGATACTTAAATTTCCCATCAAACACAAAAATTTCAGTCGGCACACCAATGCTTTTGACTGATTTTCCTAAATCCAACACAAAAACATTTTTTGTTATCTTTTTGATATAGCATTACTGTCTCCCTGAAATAAAAGAGGGGAGGTCATTGATGAAGTGGGTTTGTATTCTCTGTCTGGCACGGTCTTTTCAGACCCAGTCAGGCAGACAGCCATACACCACTGAATTTGGTTGCTCTCATAAATTGCGGATGACTTGGGTCCTGTAAAAATGCCTCCCTTCGCTCAGCCTGCAGCAGATTGGTCGGCTCCACAGGCCACTGCATTGAGCTATTAATAGGGTCACCCTGGCTCTCCTCCACCACTCTCTCCTGCAATGTAGACCTGCTATACTAAGATAATGTATGGCTAATACATCACGA
Organism: Carassius gibelio; assembly: GCF_023724105.1. Taxonomy (NCBI): domain Eukaryota; kingdom Metazoa; phylum Chordata; class Actinopteri; order Cypriniformes; family Cyprinidae; genus Carassius; species Carassius gibelio. The sequence continues at coordinate 22,819,084 of NC_068409.1, read as the reverse complement.
TAATGGTTCAGCTCATCGCAGGCACTGTGCATCCACTCTCAGGGGAATTTGCTACGTTTAGCGTTCTGAACAAGCAAAGGACATCTTTACAACACTAACTACAATACAGTGAGGGAGAGAGAGAAGACATGACAAGTCCTAATAACTAGGGGTGCACCGATAAAGATCGGCCGATCATTTATGCGCATCTCGTCAGTAAAGCCGGTTCTCTAATCAGCGGTAAATTCCATCAGGTGCATGATTTCACATAGAGCAGCTGTTACTACACAGAGCCGTTGTCAACTGACAAGCTGCGCAAATAAACCCTGATAATGAACGTGGATTTGCGCAGCTAGTTAGACTAGGCCTTCTTTTGGGGAGTTAAATCTTAAGTGCTTCTAATAACACACAAAATGCAAACTATAAAGTTTCAAACCAAACCTTCTACAATACATACTAAAAAAACTGATTGAATCAGTCTATACTAGACTGTGGGTATATCTCCTCACATGTCACATTCACTCCTTCAGGTCCAGCACACAGAACAACAGATTGCAGCTCTTATAAGTATTAGCAACAGAAAGATCATTTCTAGACAGACATGGTGCAAGTTCAGCTGGTTGACGAACTGGTGTGTCAGCAAACCAGAGACATCAATACACTAGAAATCGACCTGTGGAACGGGTCAGATTAGTTTGATCCATTTAAAACTATGAGACTGGAAGACATAAAGGGAAGGGGAAAAAATCCAGAGCAGAGCCGGTCGATAAAACTTTCCACTGCCCAGATCATGAACAGAATACTGCAGGGAAATCCATTTATTATCATGACAGCTGTGCTGGGGCAAAGCGGAGGAAAACTGAGGAGAACCGCTTGTGTGTGTGTGTCTGTGTGTGTGTGTGATGTATCTGCTAATGACTTAAGCATTCTGGACCTGCTCCATCATCAGTTCCTATCAGAGCCCTAAGCTTCCCGGACATTACCATCATGCAATGCTGGATGTGGCCTCTTTCATATTAATCAATACATAAGATAAGCAGCTCCAATATAAAAGTACAAATTCTGTTAGCCACTATTGATGCACAAGGTTATTGAACCACCATAATTAGCAATTAATTTCCTCAACAGAACAACAAGAAAACACAAAAAAATATTGTGCCTCAGTATTAGGGCGGTCAACGAATATTCTGAATTCAAATATGTATTCGAATAGTTTTAAAAAAAACTAATTTCGAAGGTGAAAATTAATATTCGAATAAAAAAAAAATGTGGAAAAAATGCCCGCGGTAGTAGAGATGTGGTTGTCTGCTTTGCGAGTGGGCGCGCTTGACATCACTGCTGAAAGTTGACGTGTCTTAAATGGAAGATGCCAGCCTCTTGTGCAACACGACAAGAGGCCATAACGGATAAAATAATATAGTTCATTTGTAAGGACATGAGACCGATCAGTATCGTGGATGGGGCACGCTTCGGGGAGTTCTGTCAAGCAATGGATCCATGTTTACCACAGCACAGCTCGCTCGGAGCATTCAATGTCAGTTCTATATGCTGTAAAACTTCAATTAATATTAATAATATTTGTTTCAATCACTGAATTCATTCACAACATGCGCAACCAGATGTTTGAATAGTTCGAATATTCGTGTATTTTTTAGAGGGAATATTCGAACGTCATTTTTGAGCAATATGGACAGCCCTACTCAGTCAGTATACATACTCAAAACTTTACTGTTAAAATCAACACCAATTTCTATTTGACTTCCATACTGTGACATAGCTCTGGAACAGGATATTGGATCACAAGTTTAAGAGTTTGCTAAAACAAATATCTAAACAGCCATTTGGTTAACATTGTGTGCAAGTTATTTCATTCTGATTCAAGCTTACAAATAGAAATGATTCGTTTTTCCTCTAACCTAGCAAATGTATCATTCACAACAGCACCAGAAACACAGGGACAGTCAACAGGGTCAGTTCTGATTTCATGTCGACTTCATCAACATAACAGCGGAAGACATAAAATGCTTTGCAAAGACACTTTTTTGTGAATTCTGGAATTAGTATAATTAAATAATTAGTTCAAATTACACACACACACACACACAAAGCCACTCCTGTCACTTTGTTATAGCATCTCCACCCTTGTGTTTGCCTTCACAGCTTTACCTTAGTGAATTATCTGCACAATGCTCCACAGAGAACAAGGTGAAAAGGACTGTTTTCCACAGTTAAGACAACATGAAGCACAACAGCAGAGTTTTATGGCTGGCTATGAAAAGGCTTAGCTGTTTGTTCGTATAATCAATAGAGCTGCTTCATTGGTCTGGCTGGTCTCTAGGTGGAGACTGGTGGGGGCAGGGAGGCCTGCCAATTATCGTTACTGATAGTGCTTGGTGCAAGCATCCTGTATGCCACCGGAAAGGCCAATAAGGGGAGAAAAACCATGGATAATGCTTAAAAACAACAAATAGATTTATTGTGAAAACCTGGTTCAGTCTGAAACAAATCTGAAGACAATTTTATATAACATTACACAGTCAGTGATGCTGAATGCAGTGTTGATGTGCAATAAGCTCTCACATTCAAATACTACCATTCAAACATTTGCAATCAATACGATTTTTTCTTTAAGACATTAAAAGTGTATTTAGCAAGGATGCATTAAATTGATAAAACAACAGTAATATTTATGATATAAAATATTTCAATTTAAAACAGCTCTTCTTTTGAACTTTCTACTCAAAGAATCCTGAAAAAAAATTATCTCTGTTTCCACAAACATTGATAATAATGAGAATTATTTTCTTGAGCACTAAATCAACGTATTCTGAAGATTTCTGAAGGGTCATGGGACACTGAAGACTGAAGGCTCTTAATTACCTATTTTAGTTTGAGAAACCTCCATAACAGATACACTAAATACTGAGAGAAAGATTTTCTACTTCTAAGGATGGAAACACAAGTTGATATGTGCATCGAAACCAAAAAGGAGGTCAAACTGTTAAGGAATGAAAGGTCCTGCAATTCCCAAGAAAATCTTTCAACATGCAAATAATCACCTCATTCATTTCGACTTTACATTGCAAAACTTGATGATGATGATGATGATATTAAATTTGCATGCGATAGCACTAACAATAAAGCGGGGAATGATTAATAAGTGAACAAACAACCTGCAATCTTGCATCCGGGTGTGACATCAGCAGCCATTCCTTCTGATAAAGGACTCTCATAAAAGCTTAAAGTACAAACAGGTGTAGGTTATGTAAAGTATAAAGTACAAAAAGTACAAATATGTACTGATTACGTACAAAAGGATATTTCAGCTGTGTCACACTGATATAAGTTGTAATGCCGGGATGTTCTCATGCCTGAAAATTACTTGCACAACCTCTGTTAATTCTTCATAAAGAGTTTGCCAATTATGTATGAATTATGAATTATGCATCACTGGCAAAAAAAAACGGTATCCTAATCCCTTATGAAGAAAAATTTGCCACAGTTCCAGTTTTGCCTTCACATTGCACAGACACAAAAAATAATAATCCGTAAGTATAAACTGTCTCCTCTGTTTTATCATGACCCTACAGAGGGACAGAAACAGATGGGAGCCCTCTCACACAGATCGTGACACTGACTAAGTCATACACAACACACTTCCTCTGCAACAACATGAGTAACTATCCACTATAAAATGTATAGACATTTAACTGCTCAGCAACAATTCCATTAAACAAACATACAGGACAAAGACAGAGTGAAACCCAATCCATGTACTTCTAAAGTGAATGAATGAGTGGGTGAACACAATCACCAGAATCTGATGACTGTCAACACATACAGTACAGTTATGTAACAGTTTCACTGGTGTAGAACCATTTTAATAAGAACATAAAGTATTATAAAGGTGAAGGGTGTAGGTCTGCATCACTAACATACCAAACAGAACTGCAGAAACTGTCTGTTTTCAAACAGGTTTCCTGAACACTTTGTTTTGATAGTGTCACAGTATTACACTCTTCAGAAATTCAGTCAACAAATGGCTTAGGTGTAGATTTTCTGCACATTATGGTGGGATATGACATTTTTCAGTGCTGTTATTGTTAAAGAAATTTTTTATTTTTTTAATCTACAAAAATTTTAGGTTTTGCCTTGGCAACAAATAGAAACAAAATAAGATTACATACTAAAAATAAACAATAAAAGCTTGTTCAATATATTATATTCTAGAATTTAAAAATAATAATAATAAATCTTTATTTTATTTACACTGAATTCCACACTTCATCTTTAAGTTGAAGATATCAGGCCAATAGCAAGTGATTCTTCCTTCCAGTCAATCGATCAAACCCTCGGCTATAGTGAGTGCAGGATCAGCACTATTTTTTATGGTCTACTTTGACACACACACACACTGCAGATTTTTTTTTTTTTACTTAATTTCTAGCCTACACAACCAACTCATTATTCTAAATCTGATATCCAAAGAAAGTAAAAACATGAATGCAATGCAACTTGCATAATCTTGTGCACACTAACAGCCAGAAATTAAAATATAAGATTAAGAGATTTTCAGCAAACAAAAACACATGAGAAGAATGGAAGGGAGGTGGGATACATGCTCTTCAAAGACACAAAATCTTTAGAAAGAACTGTCCAAAGACCAGCCCTGCTGATCAATCTTGTGCCTGCAGAGGAATAAACTTCCCAGACACAGGCCCCATGGACAGAGAGGTATATGAGGACACAATAGTGTGAGCATTCAGCAATACTCAAAGGAAGCAATGTGTTTCCATAAACAATGTCAGTCTCCTCTGGAAAGTCAAGCTATGAATTAAATAAAAGATTAAGTGCGCACAAAAATATATGTGCACTACTGAAACTAAATATCCAGCAGGGAGTCAGGGACTATATTATGAATAACCTTGGGTGATATTTAATAATTGTGATCGTATATATGTATGTAAAATAAACAAAATATTCATACACTCTTTAAATGGTTTCAAACCCAATGGCAAGTTTAGTCCATAAAGATGACTGGATACAAACAATGTAAATGCAAATAAATAAATAAATCCCAATTCATCTATTAGCTTGTCATGTAATAAACAATTTGGAATCACACTTTTGCACTTAGCCCAGTCTCTATGCTAATATGTTTGCCTCAAGAGGACTAATTATCAGTAACAGCGATATGAACATGGCGTGCAGTGAAACCCTACAGGAGCCAGCAGCTCCATACATGACAGTGTTTCTGACTAGGGACAGAATCGTTTCCTTTCGCTGATGAACAGGCCTAATGGAAGATCCTTGATATGAACACTCAAGTCTCAGGAAACACCAACCACAGACGTCAAAGTCCACACAAGGGAGCTCATATCCAAATAGCAGAGCTCATATCCAATTTGCAGCACATCCAGCTTTACCATCATGGACAGCAATCTGCTATTGTGAAAGCGTGTTTCAATAACAAAGATGACACAGCTCTTTCCCATCCATCAACGCAAATTATCTCACAGAGTTCAAAAATCTGTCATAAATCTTAATCTAATCATTTTGTTCATCAGCATGTATATAAATAGATTAGATGGATGGATAGATTAAGCTGGTTACTAAATTGTTTTAGGTTCATGTTGGTTGATCTACAGGTTATAAAGCCCTTTAGTTTATAGCTCTCCTTAACAAAACACTATTGTCTTATACAGATGGTAAAAATAACCTTACATATTTTTGTAGCCCAAAATAAAAAAATAATAATAATGATAGTTTTGGATGTTGTGGATATCGTTCCTGTTCTACTGGAGACTGTCGTATGTCATCACCAGTTAATTATGACTGTCATATAGTAACAGAAAG